>NW_019174338.1:512387-1038919 GCF_002260705.1 Seriola dumerili
ATATGGGCAGATGCTTTTATTACTTAGATTTTGTTGACACTCTGACAATAAGACTGAAATATACATCATCAAAAGCCAATTCAAACATCTAGAAAATTATAGAAATCAAAGTCCAATCTTCTGTTTGTGATTTTCAAATAATAAAATTCAAACAAAATGTATATGATGAAGATGAAGTATCTGTCAGGCGGGCTTCTGCCTTGCTGCCGTGCAGAGATCACCCTCCAACCTTTCAGCCAGACGGTGATGGATGGTGGAGATGTGGAGTGTGTATTGATGACTAAAAGGGCCTGATGTGATTCAACAGAGTCATCACGTTCACACTGATTTTATGGACCAATGCACCATTCCTCCGCATCAAGTACGCTTCACCTTTTATTATCACTACACATATTTTATCCTCATTTATCAGAGGAAGAGCGGCTGAACTTTTGCAGGGCCCAACCCCTAGATTGGAACCTCTGGCCTAAACCACCTAACTGTATAGAACATAGGTAAAACTCGCTCCACCTTGAACAGCTACAACCATAAACTGCTACATGCGCGTTGATGCATCAGTATTATCAATTTATTTAATGTCCTGTATAATAATTATTCAATCGTCACAGAGGTGCACATTCTGTAGAATAAAGACTTTGCTGATAACATCAATCTGTACTTCTACATTATAACAGGATGGATGTGAATATTTTCCTTGTTTCCTTTGTCCTCTGTGATAGGAAACTAAATATCTGGACAAGTCAAGGCACTTTAAGACTTTCTATAGACAAAATGATGAATTTAATATATTGGGAAAATAAACTGAGTGATGAAAATAAATGTTAGTTTCACTCTGACAAGAGAGTCTAACATTTGAAAGTGGATATTTAGTAATCAAATGAAGCCTGAATTTTCAATATTAAATTTCTTGTCCCACCAATTACAAATCCTCCCCCGTGGTGTCGTCCTGGGTGCAAACAAAATCCTCACTGCCAATACATTCCAGCTTTTGCGCCTGCACAAATCAAAACTGAACCATCACAAGTACGTTTACAGACCCTCTCACTGAAATAGGTTTGAAATGCAGGACTTTCACTCGTAACTGAGAATTTTTTACCTTGCGTTATTGTGACTTCTAGGATCTGAAAAGTCTATCCCCCACTGCATTTTTTTTTTTTTTAATTAATGTTTTACTTTATGATTAATGGGTTTGCAGACCGAGGTTCAATTCCTGTTAAGTGCATGAAGATTTAGATAAAAGAGAGTAAAATCTGTACCTCTGCTGTTCTGTCTGATTCGTGCTGATCGTGGAGCACCCCAACCCTTTCAACACACTCGGCAGAACAGAGGACAGAGTGGGCAGATGAGGATGAGGAAAAGAACAATACGAAGGAAAAAAAAAGTGCTGATCTCTCTCTCTCTCTCTCTCTCTTCCTTTCCCTTTCTGTCTCTCTCTTCCTCTCTCCCTCTCCTCTCATTCAGTATGCTGACTGTTTCTGTAACAGAAACTGACTCCCACGCTATTCTGCTGGCCTATTTATCACATTGATCAGCTTATAAAGGAGTCGGATATACACAGGAGGCTCGCTAGAAAATGCGCGCATGAAAAAGATATTTTTTTTTTTTTTTGGCGCTTCTCAGATACACCACATGCTGCTCTCACCACTCAAAGGTTAAATCTTGCCGACATGGTCATTTTACTCACTTGGCCCTCATGACATCTAATCACCATGGATTAAACATTTTATTTGAGCCTTTTTTTTTCACTCACAACAATGATGCATTAAAAACAAACGACTGAAAATCAGCAGTGCAATTAAAAAAGACAGGAGCAATAAATCTTAATCTTCCTGTGTGGGCATTCTAGAAATACTCAGTATACTAGATCAATATGAGTCATCAGAGTTCTGCTGATATAGACCGGAGAATAAAAAAGTCAGGAAAGTCTATTAATCAGTAAATTGATGCCAGACAACAACTCTGCAACTACGTACAAGACCAATTAATTGTTTTACTCATTTTTTGAGCAAATGGAAAAATTCCAGCTTCTCAGATGCGAATATTTGCTTGTTTTCTTTGTGTCTTCTGTGCTAGTAAAGTGAATATCTGTGGTTTTGGGGCTGTTGGCTGGACAGAACAAGATGTTTGATGATGTCAGAGCGGCGGCTGCTTATGGCATTGGCTTTTTTCCTGCCATTTGCTGACGATCTATAATATAGCATATTAAGGTCCCGAAGATTATATGTTACCAAAAAATAATAAATCTATAAAAATATGATAGTAAGAGTTTAGTTTCACCCTCTGACAGGAGAGCACATCATTTCAAGATGGACTTTTAGTACAAATCAAGCTTGAATCTGTGAATAATTTCATTGCTGGTGTTATTATTAATGTCACATGTCATTAAAGTGCTTATATTTATCACATCAAACAGGCTCTTGTCTTTGGAAGTTCCAGAGCCTTGAACCACTGAAGCGTCCATTTGTAAATCTTACATAAGCCGCCCCCCCCCCCTCTTTTCCAGTTGTCCCGTGAAGGTAGCAGAGACGAGTAGCTCCTGTTCCGTGCATGTGTTGGAACGATTATCCGCCACGTCATACCTGAAATACCCATCGCGTCATCTACTCAACGTATAATGCGGGACAACAAACACATATACCTCCTGAAAACACAGTAGTAAATCCAGTCGACTGGATCATCCCTCAAAAATAGCGATGGTCGCAGGAGCGCGTGTGTCCAGTGCACCGTGGCTACATCACGCGCCACACCGCATCGTATATATACGAGGAGCTGAGATGGATGAATGAATGACATTTGCATTTCATCAGCATAACGGTATGATCCTGCTGCTGCCGCTCTCTTTCCAGATGCAGTGGTGTATTCCACAGAGATGGTAACGCGGCTCTGTTAATGCTCTCGGTGCGTTACATCCGCGTGAATAATGGCTGAAAAATGTATTCCTACTGTCTTTGGAAAAATCTGTGCAACACTCCCAATTAACTGTAACAAGACCTGGCATTTACACCATGACTACAGCATATTGATTTCAGTGGAGTAACAGACACCGGAAGCTGCTGCCACACACACGACACACACACACACACACACACACACACACACACACACACACACACACACACACACACACACACACACACATTCCACCTTATTTCTACCCACATGGTATCCCTATGATATTTCTATAGTTCCAGTGGTAGCCTGCTCAATATACTGACTCAGGAGTCCGTAATGATGTTTGATGATGTCACACACAATGCAATGCCACGTGGGAATTTACAATTTTGCAGTTTTACAGGGACTGTATGTCATCTTTTATCATTTTCAATCATTTCGACATTTTAATATAAAATAGTTTTATCGTCCCTTTCCGCAAAGCTTCTAGGTGCATAAAACGGAGAGAAACATATTTTTGGAGATTTGTGTGGAAATGCTTCTGAAATAATATCCAATGTGGCAATGCATTGATTAAAAATTGATTTTTTTCTGTTTAAGAAATCATAGTGTATATGATTGTATCCTCGCTGTATACTGCAGTGGCTTTTCATGCAAACAAAACAGAGAGGGTGAGTTGAGTTCTGGGTGGGTTTTTTACCTGATTCCAGGGCCATGTCATTTGCATCTATGTGACTGAAAAAGTAAAGAAAAATGTATCTGAGCTGTACATGAGAGTCATCTTACCACCACACAGCAGCTGAATCCAGGGCGCAGGTCTTGTAAACGGTGGAGGTGTTGCAGAGAAGAAGAGCGCCATGCAGGCGATTGCAGCCTGAGGATCAGCACCATGGACATGCAGCACGAAACACCGAGGCCGCTTGAAGGCTCCGGATGGGATGGAGCTGAAGTCGGAGAAGCTGCCCACGGCAGGTGAGCTCCGGCTGGACGACGGCCCGGTGCCCACGCAGTAGTGGAAGAGGCCGAAGTAGCCGGCCTGGCGGCGTGTTGACGCTGTCGCCGATCCAGTAGGGCTGGTATGAACACCACCACGTTGAACGATGGCGAAGCAGATGGTGAAGATGGCCCACAGCACCCCGATGGCCGGCGGGAGTTGCGCATATAATTGTCCATGATAAATCTTGGAGGCTTCTTTGGGAAGGCAACATGTTTGGTCGTTTTTTTTTTCTTCTTCTTCTTCTTCTTCTTACAGCTCTCTTTGCACCCCGTCCTCTCCTCTTAAGACTCTTTCAGGAAAAAAAATGTAAATCTTTAAAAAAAATCCCAGACAGCTGGACACCCCTCACTATCCAGATCTTGTATTTTTTGTTTTACCTTCTCTATGTCAAAGCTTTCCTGCGCCAAATATTCTCCCCGCTTTGGCTGTTTCTTATGTGGCTGTTAAAGGCATTAAATGGGCCTACATAACCACACGATAAAAATGTAAGCTGCAAATATGTAGCCTATGTGATCTCACAGGACTAAACATTATAAAAATGAATGGTGGGGTGGGAAATGCTACATTGAAGCAATACAAAATCATAGCCTACCTATACCACTAATGAATAATTTACCAAGACCAGTGATTCAACATTGCTGTTCTAAGGCTCGTTTCCTCGGGGCTGACACCATGAATGATTAAAAAAAATCCATCAAAATAGGATATTCTTTATTTCACAGTCGTCGGTTGGAGGGGGTTAAAGCCGTTTTTCATCCTCATCCATCAGCAGAGAGCTTTCTTCAGGATGTCCTTTATTACACAAACGTGAGATGAGATGCGTTTTTGTTGCCTGTAGCGCCCAGCGGTGGACCCCGTTTTAACTTCCGATGGCATCCGTGGGGTGCTCCCTTTCCTCTGCTCGCGCCTTCAGTGTCCAGCACCGTGTAGAAATCAAACACAACGAAATGAAAATAAAAAAAAAAAAAACCGAGAGAAGGTTTCAACACGAGCCCCTCTGTCAAATTTCAACAGTCCTTTCTCGTAAATCCGACATCCTCCCACCGCCTCGACTCCATTCGATCATTGGCTTTTTCTCGTAGCCTTTATCCAGTAGCCTATGTCTCCTCTCCTCTCTCCCCTCTCTCCTCTCTCTTTCTCCGTCCTCCTCCTCCCGCTTCTTCTCTCTGCGCGCCCCCGGGAAGATGCTGATGTTGTAGCACTACTGATGACAGGCGATGGAGCGCGTTCACGTACGCGCGGCACGGAAGGCAGCAGCAGCGGGCAACAGCAGCAGCAGCAGCAGCAGCAGCAGAGAGAGGAGGGGTGATAATTTGCATCAAAACACGTTCTCCGCCTCTGTATCACCGTTGAATTTGAAATCAAGACCAGGCAAATATTCCCTCACGTGCAGATGAACAATGAGCGTTTTCGTAAGAAGGGCTCCATCACAACAGACAAACACTGGTCCGGACCCTGCTTGGTACAACCCGGGGAATCCAATGTGAGAAGATGTTTCTATGCGAGAAGGTAGAGTAGAGGCGAGTCACACACGTACAGTAAAATCACAATACTCCAGTTCTTTCACATTCCTGCTTATTTACAGTAAAGGCATTAAATGGAAAATTTAAGGAATCCTTTCAAATAACCCCAAAAAACTATGTGAATGAATGTTTTCAATACAACTTCCTATTTAATAAACGGATCATACATTTTGTATGTTTTGCATCTAATAGTCACACAGTAGGCTACCTGTCAGATAAATGTTAGTGCAGCAGAGAGAAGTAGGATTTCCCTTCTTGACAATGTAGTGGAGTAGTAATTTGTGGAGTCAAATTTATCACATGTGCAAAAACAGGTGCATAATTTGCACATCTGCGTACTAAACCATAACCCAACCCCAGTTGAGTGGCAGATGCAGGCTAAAAAAGACAGTGACAAAGGGAAAAGGAGAGGCTGTCTGCGCACGTTGAAATTTCTAAGCTCCTGAGAGACTGCACTAATAAAATCTTGGAACCTGGAAATTCAGTTTGCATACAGCCTCTCCTTTTCGTTTTAATGTACCAACATGTAAAATCCTGAGAAAATCCAGCCTCTTTAATAGGCTGTGTAATTTTCTCACATATAAATGGTGTTCCACATGTGATAAACATATGAATATGTGTTAAATTAGGCAATGAAAGTGAGGTTAAACAAGAGTAAGGGCCTATAGAAGCCATGCTAGCATCAGCATGCTAACATGCTCATCATGAAAAGGCTTCCGTGCTGAATGTTAAAAGCGTTTATATTGTTTAACCACGTTTACCATCTCAGTTTAGCGTTTTAGCATGCTAGCATTTGGTAATTAGCACTAAACACAAAGTACATCCTGAGGCTGATGGGAATATTAGTTTTTGTAGTTATATAGTCATCAATCACTACAGTGAGGGACAAATTGAAATTTGTATTTAAAAGCTGAATTGAAAGTTATTGGAATTCCTCCTGAATGGGGACATAAACGTCTGTGCCAAAAGTCACTGCAATCCATCCAATAGCTGTTGAAAACCAACATTGTCACTCGTGTGGTGGAGCAGGAGGAAAGTCAAAGAATTCATCAATCCTAATTCAAGTCATTAGGATTTATCTTCTGGGAACAGTGAACGACAAATGTTGTTGCCAAGCCTGCTGGCTCGGAAAAAGTGAGGGAATCACCAAAGTCATTGGATCTATCCTCTGGGGAACGTGACTGTTTGCACAAAATTTCATGGAAATCATCCAACAGTTGTTGAGCTTTTTTCCAGTTTTGGACCAAAGTAATGGAATCTCTTTTCGTTTTCGCTTTGGTGATCACGCAGATTCTAGTGATCTCATCATACAATAGGTAGTTGGATTGGAACAGGATGAAAGTAAATGAAAAATGAAAAAGCATAAAATTAGTGCTCGACAGCAGAGTATACATCAGCAGTACTCACATCTGTGTTCCACTATTCAAGAGGTCGTTTTTCTTCAGGCCAAGATGTTTCCTTAACTATGAAGCTTTCATTTTCTGTCCATTAAAAGCTCTGTTACTCACTCTGGGGAGAAACGCATCTGCCCTCAATGCTAGCATATTCATGGAAAACTAGGTCAAGACAGTGGTCTGTTGAGTGAATGTGTTTAGAGATGGAACACACAAAGGACTGTTGCACGTGATTGATCAACTATAGGACCCAATTCTGTCTTCAAGCAGGTTATATTTGAGTTTGACAAGAAACAAACGGCAGCAGAGGTCTGAGAGGAGCAAAAAGAATTCCTTAATGTCCCGACATGCTTGACAATTCACATAGAAAATCTGATTAATAATGCACTTAAGTTCAGTCTTTCTGTCATATTCTTCTGGCTGCAGTGCTGCACTCAGAACACACGTAGCACATCTGGATGCTGTCTAAACAAACATGTATTTTTGCCCTCTGCTTCACAGCAGGCTCAGACTATCTTTCTTCATCCGAGGCCTCCTGTCATTCTGTTAGCAGCAGCAGGGTGTTGACAAGCTGTGTATGTGTGTGTGCGTACTGTCTACAATGTATTTCATATGTCACATGAGCGAGTGTGTGGGGATTTATGTGTTGCCACTGTGTGTGTGTGTGGTGTGTGTGTGTGTGTGTGGTGTGTGTGTGTGTGTGTGTGTGTGTGTGTGTGTGTGTTGCTAAAATTGCAGCAGTGAGAGCAGAAGGTGCAGTGTAGCTGCTGAACGTGAGGACATGTCAGGGGAAGAAAATAGACTTGTAACAACAGCGAGGGTACGCCTCTTGAGGAATGGGAGGTGTTTTCAGAGGGAGAGAGAGGGAGAAACAGAGGGTTCATGAATTTTGTGAGTGAATGTCTGCATGACTGCATGCATGTGTGCATGTGTTTTAAAATAGTCAGAGGCAGGCGGTGCTAACTGATTTGAGGACAACATGATGTCAGTCTCATGCAGCTGTAAAGCACCTCAGGAGTGTTGGAGGTGTGTGTGTGTCTCTGTGTGTGTTTCATTGTGTGAATATTTATTTGTATCCCTTTGTATCACTTATATCTCTTATTATCATATAATATTAATTATAACATTACACATTTTTAGATTTTGCAGCATGTGTGTTTAACACAGTATTTCCAGCCGTGTTTCCATATCAGCACGAAGTACTTCATGGTTCTTCACATGATCCTGTCTGAGGTTGCCATCTGTTGGAATAAGAGTGAACCAAGGTGGAATGTAAAATGTCGCTCTAGTAATTCTCGGCCAGTAATCGTTTCATCTTAAAAATTAAGAGACGCATAATAAGGACTGCAGACCTGTTATACTGAGGCCTTTTTTTTGTCAAAAAATCCATGAAAAGTCCAAAACCATCACTGTCTTAGTGCGTCTCTCAGTACTTTTCGACTTCCATAACCCATCTAGGGGTCTTAACCCCAAGCCCCAATCATTTCCTAAAGAAGTCATAAAATGTGATTCACAAATACAAAAGATTTATTTTTCAAAAGGCTGTCTAACTTCTTAAAACAGCTGACTTTTAGCAAACATTATACTCAAACAGAAGCAAATAATGTATTTGTTTGGGACTATTTCAGCTGCGCCATTAATACACAGTTGTAGGCATTTACAGCACCAAGAATGGTTATATTTGTAGTTGTGCTCAAAATAAACCCATGTTCATTGTAATGTAGGAACATGTCACCTTCACAGCATGGAATGGCTCACTGGTGTGTTTTGTATAGTTTGTGGACAACAACAGAGCTCTATGGCACAGAGGAATGTGATAGATCGGGGCTTTGGCTAGACAATACTTGTTATTAGGGTCAGTTCATTGTTGGTTTTTATCACTGAAAAAGGAGTAATGAATACAGTTTTTAAAGAAAGATTGTTTTGTATTAAAAATCCCTTAAAACAGCATTAACAGCTATTTACTACCACAGTCTTACTAGAGGCTTCAGCCAATGTTGCATAACAGGACAAGACGTGATAAATATGCCTTATGTATCTATCTTCAGGGCAGACTGGAGGCTAAGTGACTCGGTATTGGAAAGTGACAAGACAGACCGGGTCTAGCTGGTTAGCAAGCAAACTTCAGCATAAGAGAAGAAATAGAAGCAAGAAGAGGCTTGCTCTCCACTGCTGGAGACAGCTCTTGGCAAGTAAAAGGAATGAAGTTTGATGCTGAACTCACAAGCATTTCTTCTAGAAAGGGTAAGTAAACAGTTTGCTAATGCTAACGTAAAAAGCATAAATGAAAGAAATAAACAACAACAGAAACTATCCCATTATGTTTGTTTGTGTTTAAGAAAGTCAACTTGGTGTACTTTGATTTAGTTGCTAGTAAGTAAGATCATGAAGAAATCTAAATCTCTAATCACATTATGGTTTTTTTATTTGCTTCCTGGGTGTGTGACTCATCAATGATTTCATGTGTTTGCTATTCAGATTATTAAATAACTTTCTTTCAGTCATTTCTTAAGACACAATTTTTATCGTGTGATGTCTGTTAAACTTCATTTACATTATACTTTGATTTGATTGGATGTTTTATACTCGACTCATGTGAAGCACTTTAATTTTCGTTAATCGTATTGAAAATAAATGCACATGAATATTTTAGATGCCACTATTTTTTTATTTTCTATAAGAAAAAAGTTGCAATGTTGTAGATTGAAACATAGAGGGAGTAGTTTCATCAAACCTGGTACCATTACAGTACAGACTGCTCTACTTCAATGGACTTTTTTTTTCATTTATACAGGTACTACTACTTTGTTATGATATGGGCATTTTTGCTCTTTTTAATTACATCACTTGTCATTTTTTACTGCTCAGCCTTGAAATGAAGAGTCAATCTGACATTTTCCAAAAAAGCATTAAAATAACTGTGAGACACATTTGTTGTGTGGGGTGTTTTGAACTTCTTGTTTTCATTGAGGAACAGAAATACCCAGTAAGACAATCAGAATTCACGTCACTGTCTGACCTCGACCCTGAAACAATAAGTTGAGAATCTGCTGTGATTAATATTACCTTTTTTGTGTGGCTGGACTGGTTACTACTCTTCAATATTTCTCTCCTTCTTTGCTTCAGATGTTATTTTGAAGTCATTCACGGTGTGTGGTGTCTGAGTTGTCTCCATTGTCTCTCCTGCTGTCAAAAAGGTTCGCGGGCTTTACTCGGCTGATTCATCAGACGCACTGCACTTGGCGATAGTGGCCGAGTTGATTCGAGGAGTTTGGGCATTCGAACAACGTCCAGGCCCCTCAGTCAAATCAAAATGGTAAAGAGAGAGGCATTCAAACTGTATTTTTGAGGGCTGTGTAATATGCGCAGATCGCGCTTACTCGTATGGTATGCACTCTGATCAAAGCGAAAAAGTACACACAGGCAGATACAGAAGCAGTTAGGCATTTAGCACACTAGCAGCTTCAGCTTAATACAGGCTTTATTATGATATCACGGACGCACGTTCCTTCGTCTCATACTTCTTTCATGAATTCCGGAATATGCAACCTCATTTACTTTCATCGGTTTTTCCTGTTTTACTGCTACCGTGCATCACTTCTTCAGCCTCTTTCTACACTCAGTGAAATCGTATGTGTTAACTTGCCTTGCCTTTCGCTATAATCAAGCTTTGTGCTTGTGTGGTATCTGTGGTATTTATGTACTTTTGAAACCAGGAAGCTACTCATTTAGCCAAAAGACTCCAATGCACATCTTAATCAGAGAGAAATTGTGAATGCAACAAGAAATGAGAGCAAGCTGTTGTTAGCAGTAGTTTCTATATCCAGAGGGTCTGTCCATAAAATTTAAAATGCAATTGTCTTCTGATCATATTATACCCATTAAATTGAGAGGACTTCAGGCTGATATTGCTATTGATTACATAAGACCAAGGTAGAGTCATGCAAAGCAAAGTCAGTTCATTGTAAAAGCAATATGAAACCGATCCATCCATTCAGACTGGTACTAGCAACGATCGCAGAAGCGGATAGCAACAGTGTGTAACGCCACTGCTCCACTGCCACTAATCTAGAATACCAAAAAAGGTTACCTATCAGTATAGGATTGTTTAAAGACGAAGGAGCAACACGTTGAGCGCAAACCACTTTCGAGTCAAGGGCAAGACCTATCTCCTTATGCCGGGATGCCTCTTAGTTCACAAGCAAAGTTTCCCCAGCTATCTCTAAGCTCCACATCTCATTCTCGTCTCATCCAATCACAACCCCATCAGTGGCCGTTTAGCCCAAATCACTTGTAACTGTTCAGACTTTAAAAGTGTTTCTGTCCCTGCGTCATTCAATGCACAGTGAAGATTATTTTTGTGATACCCCCCCCCCTCCCCCTTCACTTCTCTGTGGAGAGTCGCAAAAGATCTGTATCCTCCCCTTCACCACCCTCAGCTGTGGATGCCCTGACCGTCTCCAATCAAAACCTCTCCAATCACAAAGTCTCCGCTCTTATGGAGACGTTCCCATCCTTCTTCAACCACCACCAAGGTGTCCGGCTCCGGGGGAAGTTTCCCTCTAATTGAAGGACCTTAATACCTATGGACCGCTTCCCGATTGCGTGAGCCACTTCCTTGCTGGGGTGTAATCACCAAAGTCTGTTCACAATAAATATACTTCTATTTTCTCATACTCTTTTATTCCTTTATCAGTCTCTCCTGATTATAAAATAAAGTTTATATAAAAATCAAGAACACATATGATTTGCAGGAAGCATTTTTAGACGTTAATATAAAAGATTCATGTATAAATGTGGTAATGTATAATGAGGATAATTGATTTACATTATTTGGTAAGTCCATTCTAGCTAGAAAGTGGTCTCAGACTTTTGGACTCCACTGTATAAAAATCAACATTGACGAGCGCTTTTGTCTCTTAGGCAGTATAAGGCATGGCTGCACTCCACAGTGTCTGTTAATGGCAAGTGAGCACTAAATGAGTCAAGATATGAATATTCTAATTCTCTAATAGGGTCGAATGTAGTAGGATTAACATGTTTCATCATATGCTCATACTATTTCACCAATGGAAGATACTAACTATACAGTAGTAACATATATTACATTATGCATCATGGTGATGAACACCATACTGCGTTGTTGAATGCGTCAAACAAGAGTATTGAAATTGATTTATTTGTTCCTGTATGCTATATTTCGGGTCTTGCCATATTTCTACACTCGTATGAACAGAAAGGTAGGGTGCAATTAGTTCTGATTTAGAGCATTAGATTTTCTGAATTATGATGTGGATGTGTAAGATACCTCGGGAGACGTCTCGTGTTTGCTGCAGGTTTTGTTTATGAGATTTTAATATCTTAACCAAAAGACGCAAGAAGATGTATACGGAGTCCATTCAGTCTAACTGATTATCTACAGTTAAAGCTCTATATAACCACAGTCATTTACCAGGAGTGTAGGGGATTTTACTGTTCATGTAAATAAAAGTTAAAGCTTAAAGAAAGCCAACTATCAGTAAAAGAATAAGTGTAAATGACCGTGCGCTCCAGCAGCAAGTTCTATATATATATTGTATAGTCTATGAAGGGATGGCAGGTATAGTCATGACATCAGTAAGTGTACTAGATCAGTAGTCGAGCGGAGTGAGAGGAGATAGCAGGAGGAGGAGAAGCGCAGGCAGAGAGAGAGTTACTTCAATGTATTATATATCGCATCTCTCAGTTTGTTGTATGATATGTTTCTAGTATCAATAAACTTGTTAGTGTACCTGAGGTACAATAACGAACTCAAACTCAAGTTATTTTTATAGTTTATATGTCCATATGGCATTTACATATTATATGAGCACTCACTCTCTCATCTCTCGAGAGCGAGAAGCGGCGACGTTCAGATGGGACGGACATGTAATAAGCGGACACGCGCGGTGGCGCGGGCGCTGCCTAGAGTTGTGAGGCTGATTTGTCTGGTGGGTGACGGTTTTTGTTGAGAGGCATATACCAGATGGATGAATCAACAAATGAGGAAAAATCTCTTTTTTTTTGTTGCTAGTTGACGTTAAATGCTGGAGGCTTCAACTGTTTGTTCGATACCGTGCCTTTGTCTGCAGTGAAATGGAAAACCAAACAGGATTTCTCCTCTTTTGGTTATTAGCTGCCACTTCCACTCTACCCACACCACACACACACACACACAACACATACTAGCCTCCGTCATTTTTATCAAATGTGATCACACACATCCTCTTATAGATCAATCCAGACAGGAAGAGTGAAATTGGGTAAAAACTAGACTGTTCTCTTCTGTCTCTCACTTTTTTTTCTGTTTCACATTTTCCTTCCACTGTCCTACTTTTCGTTCTCTCATTTTTATGCCTCACTCCGAATTTCTCTCGCCGGCCCGTGGAAAAATTTCAAATTTCTGCCTGATCCGTTGCAAAAAGTGAGTGGATCTACACACACACACACGACATCCACACACAGCACACACACACACACACACACACCACACACGACACACAAACACACAACAACACAACAAAACCACACACCAAAACACGACACAACACAACACACAAGTGAGAAAGAGAAAGACATAGCTGGTAATAACATCTATTTGTCATTATTGGTGTGTGCAGGCCAAAGAAGAACTGATACAGTTCACGCTCATCTGTCCATTACCCCTGAACCAACACACAGATGGGTCTATTTTGGGACACGTAAATGATTCAACCTGTGTGTTTTTACAGGAGAGTCGCAGCTGCTGCGGTCTCTTTGAGGTGTATTCCCCTCAAAGCTGTTTTTGTCTTCCATCACCTTTTTAATTCTCTCACAAAACATAACATTAAACCTTTTGTTTCGTGTTGTTGTTTTTTTAACGCATTTTCCTCCTGTCTTGCTACAACGTTTTAACCCAGTCCTCTTTCCTTTTGTCTTTCTTCAGAGGACCTTTGTAAGATTGTTTTCCAAGAAAAAGCCAAAAAAACAAAACGCAGCATTTCAAACACCAGCTATTTCTCCATCAGACGCTAGAGATGTGATTCGGGTATGAGGTTCTCAGTGGGAGGCTTTACAGATATGTTCATGATGTCTCAGGAGTGGCTGATTTTATAGAAAATTACTAGAGTAGTCTTTCCAGATTAGAAGCGCAGACGTCTCTTAGAAAGATGACAGCTTGTTTCTTTTGTTGAGCTAATTGACCCATGGGTGTGCCAGCCCTGACTGTTTGATTACCTGCCCAAGTGAATGTGTGCAGTATATGATTGTTAGCCAGTCCCATTTTGTGTTCTAAGGTGAGCAGGAAGTAAGTTGCCTGCTTGAGTGTTAAGAGGGGAAGCATAAATTTTGGATGGGATGTTTTTGTTAGGGTTTCCACATGTGAATTATTCTTTAACAACTTGTAGTCCTTTTGCTGCTACAAATATGCAAGTAAGTCCAGATGTCCTGATCCTCCCACACACACCACTAACATGACCTTTTTATTTATTCTCTATGTAGGCTTGTCACTTCCAAAATCTGTGACCAAGCAGACTTATCAGAACGGTTAGCAAGTTCGCATCTTTGTATTTGCTTACGTTGTTTGTAAGGCTTGTGACTGGCAGTGGCGTAACACAGTGTTTGCGGTTGTGCTAATGCAACTCTTGCTGCTGTGACAAGATCTGGTTTATTTGCCCCACCCCCATTTCCCAGCAGGTTGACGGGATTGGTCCATTAGGTTTATATGAGTTGAAACCGCTTGGTGTCTCGAGTCTAGTCATCGGTGTTGACCGCTTATTTTCGCTAATGATATGTTTGCATTTTACAAAAAAAATCATAAAGGACATGTTTAATAATAATGTTAAAGCACTTTCTATTTGGTTGGAAGCGACGTCTTTAAGGTGGGGGAATATGGGATTATTGTAATAAATTGTGGTTAAGGGTATAGGTTACAGTTGGCGCGGCTAAAATTGCCTTTTTGGTTATGGTTCGGGAAATGATCAAAGTTGGGTGGTTTGACGTTTATTGCGCATGGTCGCTGTTGCGGACACAAATTTCAGCCTCCTGCATGAAAGTCAGCACGAGGAAATACAGACCCTGAATGACCTTTACTTAAAGATACAACGAAAAGGCACTGTCCTTCCTGTTAAGGCCCGGAACGCGTTGGAATTAGACTAGATTAAGTAATTCATGGGGACTGGATACCGTGTTAAACAGACGCTGGCCTTTTACGGGCAAACTCCACCCTGACCCTCCCCGAAAAAGTGTTCCTTTCTACCACACACAACACAGAATGTTTATAATCATCCACAGAAACACTGATAGACTGAAGACAGTTTAATGTAGTACCCGCAGCTAATCCAGTGTAGTGCAATCATACATAATGCATCTTCATGTGAAATGAACTCAAACATCTGTTCAAGTCCAGTTGGTGTGCAGCTCCAGAAACCAAATGACCTTGTTGAAACTGGAAACGAAATGTCCACCAAAGTGCATGATGGACACAGAGTAGTCACAATTTTGGTCACAGAAAATAGAAAAGTACAACCCATTTAGGGAAGTCTCTGGGGGAATAAAAAAAAAAAAAAGGTTTGTTAACTCATAAGGTTAGTGATTCGTCTCTTTAACCTCCAAGCTTTCGATCAATCATCCATCATCTCTTACACAACTTTCTCAACTTTTCTAGCACTAACCATGAAGAACTATTTACATTACCCATCAGTATATAAAATTACAACCGCATTAAAAAAAAAGATTTTCCTTGAGCATTCACGATGGTTTTGATGAGTATATCATGTCAACTGCTGATGAGTTTCGTTTTTGAGCGTAGACTGTGAACTTTCCCTGATCTGAACCAAGGGAGTTGTCAGTGCCTTCACGTTAAACCTTCTGAAGTTTCACAAACTCTGACATCTACTCGCAATTTAGAGGTAACATAGGTGTTTATTACGTTTAAAAATAAAAAAATAGTGAGATATTTTTTTTATTGTAGTCAGAACTGAGCAAGCCAAACATAGAGATTTTGTTGAACACCCTGACAATAAGACTGAAATATACATCATCAAAAGCCAATTCAAACATCTAGAAAATTATAGAAATCAAAGTCCAATCTTCTGTTTGTGATTTCAAATAATAAAATTCAAACAAAATGTATGTGATGAAGATGAAGTATCTGTCAGGCGGGCTTCTGCCTTGCTGCCGTGCAGAGATCAACCTCCAACCTTTTCAGCCAGACGGTGATGGATGGTGGAGATGTGGAGTGTATTGATGACTAAAAGGGGCCTGATGTGATTCAACAGAGTCATCACGTTCACACTGATTTTATGGACCAATGCAACATTCCTCCGCATCACGTACGCTTCACCCTTATTATCACTACACATATTTTTATCCTCATTTATCAGAGGAAGAGGCGGCGTGAACTTTTGCAGGGGCCCAACCCCTAGATTGGGAACCTCTGGCCTAAACCACCTAACTGTATAGAACATAGGTAAAACTCGCTCCACCTTGAACAGCTACAACCATAAACTGCTACATGCGCGTTGATGCATCAGTATTATCAATTTATTAATGTCCTGTATAATAATATTCAAGTCACAGAGGTCACATTCTGTAGAATAAAGACTTTGCTGATAACACATCTGTACTTCTACATTATAACAGGATGGATGTGAATATTTTCTTGGTTTCCTTTGTCCTCTGTGATAGGAAACTAAATATCTTGGACAAGTCAAGGCACTTCAAGACTTTCTATAGACAAAATGATGAATTTATATAATTGGGAAAATAAACTGATGATGAAAATAAATGTTAGTTTCACTCTGACAAGAGAGTCTAACATTTGAAAGTGGATATTTAGTAATCAAATGAAGCCTGAATTTTCAATATTAAATTTCTTGTCCCACCAATTACAAATCCTCCCCCGTGGTGTCGTCCTGGGTGCAAACAAAATCCCATACTGCCAATACAATTCCAGCTTTTGCGCCTGCACAAATCAAAACTGAACCATCACAGGTAAACGTTTACAGACCCTCTCACTGAAATAGGTTTGAAATGCAGGACTTTCACTCGTAACTGAGAATTTTTTACCTTGCGTTATTGTGACTTCTAGGATCTGAAAAGTCTATCCACCACTGCATTTTTTTTTTTTTTAATTAATGTTTTACTTTATGATTAATGGTTTGCAGACCGAGGTTCAATTCCTGTTAAGTCATGAAGATTTAGATAAAGAGAGTAAAATCTGTACCTCTGCTGTTCTGTCTGATTCGTGCTGATCGTGGAGCACCCAACCCTTTCAACACACTCGGCAGAACAGAGGACAGAGTGGGCAGATGAGGATGAGGAAAAGAACAATACAGAAGGAAAAACATTGCTGATCTCTCTCTCTCTCTCTCTCTCTCTCTCTCCCTTTCCCTTTCTGTCTCTCTCTTCCTCTCTCCCTCCCTCTCATTCAGTATGCTGACTGTTTCTGTACAGAAAACTGACTCCCACGCTATTCTGCCTGGCCTATTTATCACATTGATCAGCTTATAAAGGAGTCGGATATACACAGGAGGCTCGCTAGAAATGCGCGCATGAAAAAGATTTTTTTTTTTTTTTTGCGCCTTCTCAGATACACCACATGCTGCTCTCACCACTCAAAGGTTAAATCTTGCCGACATGGTCATTTTACTCACTTGGCCCTCATGACATCTAATCACCATGGATTAAACATTTTATTTGAGCCTTTTTTTTCACTCACAACAATGATGCATTAAAACACAAGCACCAGCACTGAAAATCAGCAGTGCAATTAAAAAAGACAGGAGCAATAAATCTTAATCTTCCTGTGTGGGCATTCCAGAATAATCAGTCAATATGAGCATCACTCTCTTATATCCTGACAGTAGAATAAAAAGTCAGGAAAGTCTATTAATCAGTAAATTGATGCCAGACAACAATCTGCAACTACGTACAAAACCAATTAATTGTTTTACTCATTTTTTGAGCAAAAATGGAAAAATTCCAGCTTCTCAGATGCGAATATTTGCTTGTTTTCTTTGTGTCTTCTGTGCTAGTAAAGTGAATATCTGTGGGTTTTGGGCTGTTGGCTGGACAGAACAAGATGTTTGATGATGTCAGAGCGGGCTCTGGGAGCTTAGCATTGGCTTTTTCCCCCCTGCCATTTGCTGACGTACTCTATACCCCAAACAATTAATGGGTTATTCCAAAAAATAATAAATCTATGATAAAAATTGATGAGGTAAGTTAGTTTCACCCTCTGACAGGAGAGCACATCATTTCAAGATGGACTTTTAGTATCAAATCAAGCTTGAATTCTGTGAATATTTCATTGCTGGTGTTATTATTAAAATGTCACACTGTCATTAAAGTGCTTATCATTTCTCACATCATTTCCAACAGGCTCTTGTCTTTGGAACAGGCACATATCCAACCTGAACCACTGAAGCGTCCATTTGTAAATCTTACATACCCCCCACCCCCCTCCTCTTTCGCCAGTTGTCCGTGAAGGTAGCACGACTCAGTAGCCTCCTGTCCTGCATGTGTTGGGAAAGCCACGATTTATCCCCAGTCATTCCTGCAAACTGTAATCTACCCACACGAGCGGGAGACAAAACACGAACCTCCCTGAAACACAGTATAATCCAATCGACCTGGAATCATCCCTCAAAAATAGCGATGGTCGCAGGAGCGCGTGTGTCCAGTGCACCGTGGCTACATCACGCCACACCGCATCGTATATATACGAGGAGCTGAGATGGATGAATGAATGACATTTGCATTTCATCAGCATAACGGTATGATCCTGCTGCTGCCGCTCTCTTTCCAGATGCAGTGGTGTATCCACAGAGATGGTAACGCGGCTCTGTTAATGCTCTCGGTGCGTTACATCCGCGTGAATAATGGCTGAAAATGTATTCCTACTGTCTTTGGAAAAATCTGTGCAACACTCCCAATTAACTGTAACAAGACCTGGCATATACACCCATAGACTACAGCATATTGATTTCAGTGGAGTAACAGACACCGAAGCTGCTGCCACACACACACACACACACACACACACACACACACACACGCACACACACACACACACACACACACACACACACACACACACACACATTCCACCTTATTTCTACCCACATGGTATCCCTATGATATTTCTATAGTTCCAGTGGTAGCCTGCTCAATATACTGACCTCAGGAGTCCGTAATGATGTTTGATGATGTCACAACAATGCAATGCACGTGGGAATTTACAATTTTGCAGTTTTACAGGGACTGTATGTCATCTTTTATCATTTTCAATCATTTCGACATTTTATATAAAATAGTTTTATCGTCCTTTCCCGCAAAAGCTTCTAGGTGCATAAAACGGAGAGAAACATATTTTTGGAGATTTGTGTGGAAATGCTTCTGAAATAATATCCAATGTGGCAATGCATTGATTAAAAATTCGATTTTTTTCTGTTAAGAAATCATAGTGTATATGATTGTATCCTCGCTGTATACTGCAGGTGGCTTTTCATGCAAACAAAACAGGAGGGTGAGTTGAGTTCTGGGTGGGTTTTTACCTGATTCCAGGGCCATGTCATTTGCATCTATGTGACTGAAAAAGTAAAAAATGTATCCTGAGCTGTACATGAGAGTCATCTTACCACACAGCAGCTGCATCCAGGCGCAGGTCTTGTAAACGGTGGAGGTGTTGCAGAAGAAGAAGAGCGCCATGCAGGCGATGCAGCTGAGGATCAGCACCATGGACAGCAGCACGAACACCGAGGCCGCCTTGAAGGCTCCGGATGGGATGGAGCTGAAGTCGGAGAAGCTGCCCACGCAGGTGAGCTCCCGGCTGGACGACGGCCCGGTGCCCACGCAGTAGTGGAAGAGGCCGAAGTAGCCGGCCTGCGGCGTGTTGACGCTGTCGCCGATCCAGTAGGGCTGGATGAACACCACCACGTTGACGATGGCGAAGCAGATGGTGAAGATGGCCCACAGCACCCCGATGGCCCGGGAGTTGCGCATATAATTGTCATGATAAATCTTGGAGGCTTCTTGGGAAGGCAACATGTTTGGTCGTTTTTTTTCTTCTTCTTCTTCTTCTTCTTACAGCTCTCTTTCCACCCCCGTCCTCCTCCTCTTAAGACTCTTTCAAGAAAAAAATGTAAATCTTTAAAAAAAATCCCAGACAGCTGGACACCCCTCACTATCCAGATCTTGTATTTTTTGTTTTACCTTCTCTATGTCAAAGCTTTCCTGCGCCAATATTCTCCCCGCTTTGGCTGTTTCTTATGTGGCTGTTAAAGGCTATTAAATGGGCCTACATAACCACACGATAAAAATGTAAGCTGCAAATATGTAGCCTATGTGATCTCACAGGACTAAACATTATAAAAATGAATGGGGGTGGGAAATGCTACATTGAAGCAATACAAAATCATAGCCTACCTATACCACTAATGAATAATTTACCAAGACCAGTGATTCAACATTGCTGTCTAAGGCTCGTTTCCTCGGGGCTACACCATGAATGATTAAAAAAAATCCATCAAAATAGGATATTCTTTATTTCACAGTCGTCGGTTGGAGGGGGTTAAAGCCGTTTTTCATCCTCATCCATCAGCAGAGAGCTTTCTTCAGGATGTCCTTTATTACCAAACGTGAGATGAGATGCGTTTTGTTGCCTGTAGCGCCAGCGGTGGACCCCGTTTTTACCTTCCGAGGCATCCGTGGGGTGCTCCCCTTTCCTCTGCTCGCCTTCAGTGTCCACGCACCGTGTAGAAATCAAACACAACGAAATGAAAATAAAAAAAAAAAAACCGAGAGAAGGTTTCAACACGAGCCCCTCTGTCAAATTTCAACAGTCCTTTCTCGTAAATCCGACATCCTCCACCGCCTCGACTCCATTATCATCATGCTTTTTCTCGTAGCCTTTATCCAGTAGCCTATGTCTCCTCTCCCTCTCTCCCCCTCTCTCTCTCTCTTTCTCCGTCCTCCTCCTCCCGCTTCTCTCCTGCGCGCCCCCCGGAAGATGCTGATGTTGTAGGCTACTGATGACAGCGATGGAGCGCGTTCACGTACGCGGGCACGGAAGCAGCAGCAGCAGCGACAGCAGCAGCAGCAGCAGCAGCAGCAGAGAGGGGGGTGATAATTTGCATCAAAACACGTCTCCGCCTCTGTATCACCTTGAATTTGAAATCAGACCAGCAAATATTCCCTCACGTGCAGATGAACAATGAGCGTTTTCGTAAGAAGGGCTCCATCACAACAGACCAACACTGGTCCACGGACCCCTGCTTGGTACAACCCGGGGAATCCAATGTGAGAAGATGTTTCTATGCGAGAAGGGTAGAGTAGAGCGAGTCACACACGTACAGTAAAATCACAATACTCCAGTTCTTTCACATTCCTGCTTATTTACAGTAAAGGCATTAATGAAAATTTAAGGAATCCTTTCAAATAACCCCCAAAAAACTATGTGAAATGTATGTTTTCATACAACTTCCTATTTAATAAACGGATCATACATTTTGTATGTTTTGCATCTAATAGTCACACAGTAGGCTACCTGTCAGATAAATGTAGTGCAGCAAGAAGTAGGATTTCCCTCTGAAATGTAGTGGAGTAGAATTTGTGGAGTCAAATTTATCACATGTGCAAAAACAGGTGCATAATTTGCACATCTGCGTACTAACCATAACCCTAACCCCAGTTGAGTGCAGATGCAGGCTAAAAAAAGACAGTGACAAAGGAAAAGGAGAGGCTGTTCTGCACGTTGAAATTTCTAAGCTCCTGAGAGACTGCACTAATAAAATCTTGGGAACCTGGAAATTTCAGTTTGCATACAGCCTCTCCTTTTCCGTTTTAATGTACCACATGTAAAATCTGAGAAAATCCAGCCTCTTTATAGGCTGTGTAATTTTCTCACATATAAATGGTGTTCCACATGTGATAAACATATGAAATATGTTTAAATTAGGCCAATGAAGTGAGGTTAAACAAGAGTAAGGGCCTATAGAGCCATGCTAGCATCAGCATGCTAACATGCTCATCATGAAAAGGCTTCCGTGCTGATGTTAAGCAGTTATATTGTTTACCACGTTTACCATCTCAGTTTAGCGTTTTAGCATGCTAGCATTTGGTAATTAGCACTAAACACAAAGTACACCTGAGGCTGATGGGAATATTAGTTTTGTAGTTATATAGTCATCAATCACTACAGTGAGGGACAAATTGAAATTTGTATTTAAAAGCTGAATTGAAAGTTATTGGGATTCCTCCTGATGGGGACATAAACGTCTGCGCCAAAAGTCACTGCAATCCATCCAATAGCTGTTGAAAACCACAAATGTCACTCGTGTGGTGGAGCAGGAGGAAAAGTCAAAGAATTCATCAATCCTAATTCAAGTCATTAGGATTTATCTTCTGGGAACAGTGAACGACAAATGTTGTTGCCAAGCCTGCTGGCGGAAAAGTGAGGGAATCACCAAAGTCATTGGGATCTATCCTCTGGGGAACGTGACTGTTTGCACAAAATTTCATGGAAATGCATCCAACAGTTGTTGAGCTTTTTCCAGTCTGGACCAAAGTAATGGAATCTCTTTTCCTTTTCGCTTTGGTGATCATGCAGATTCTAGTGATCTCATCATACAATAGGTACTGGATGGACACAGGATGCAAGTAAATGAAAAATGAAAAAGCATAAAATTAGTGCTCGACAGCAGAGTACATCACAGTACTCACATCCTGTCTTCCCTATTCAAGAGGTCTGTTTTCTTCAGGGCCAGATGTTTCCTTAACTATTGAAGCTTTCATTTTCTGTCCATTAAAAGCTCTGTTACTCACTCTGGGGAGAAACGCATCTGCCCTCAAGCTAGCATATTCATGGAAAACTAGGTCAAGACAGTGGTCTGTGAGTGAATGTGTTTTAGAGATGGAACACACAAAGACTGTTGCACGTGATGATCACTATAGGACCCAAATTCTGTCTTCAAGCAGGTTATATTTGAGTTTGACAGAAACAAACGGGCAGCAGAGGTCTGAGAGGAGCAAAAAGACATTCCTTAATGTTCCCACATGCTTGACAATTCACATAGAAATCTGATTAATAATGCACTTAGTTCAGTCTTTCTGTCATATCTTCTGGCTGCAGTGTGCACTCAGAACACACGTAGCACATCTGGATGCTGTCTAAACAAACATGTATTTTTGCCCTCTGCTTCCACAGCACTCAGACTATCTTTCTTCATCCCGAGGCCTCCTGTCATCTGTTAGCAGCAGCAGGGGTGTTGACAAGCTGTGTATGTGTGTGTGCGCTACTGTCTACATGTATTTCATATGTGCACATGAGCGAGTGTGTGGGGATTTATGTGTGCCACTGTGTGTGTGTGTGTGTGTGTGTGTGTGTGTGTGTGTGTGTGTGTGTGTGTGTGTGTGTGTTGCTAAAATTGGCACAGTGAGAGCAGAAGGTGCAGTGTAGCTGCTGAAGTGAGGACATGTCAGTGGAAGAAAATAGACTTGTACACAGCGAGGGTACGCCTCTTGAGGAATGGGAGGTGTTTTCAGAGGGAGAGAGAGGGAGAACAGAGGGTTCATGAATTTTGTGAGTGAATGTCTGCATGACTGCATGCATGTGTGCATGTGTTTTAAAATAGTCAGAGGCAGGCGGTGCTAACTGATTTGAGGACAACATGATGTCAGTCTCATGCAGCTGTAAAGCACCTCAGGAGTGTTGGAGGTGTGTGTGTGTCTCTGTGTGTGTTCATGTGTGATATTTATTTGTATCCCTTTGTATCACTTATATCTCTTATTATCATATAATATTAATTATACATTACACATTTTTAGATTTTGCAGCATGTGTGTTTAACACAGTATTTCCAGCCGTGTTTCCATATCAGCACGAAGTACTTCATGGTTCTTCACATGATCCTGTCTGAGGTTGCCATCTGTTGGAATAAGAGTGAACTGCAAGTGTGGAATGTAAAATTCTCTAGTAATTCTCCCAGTAATGTTTCATCTTAAAAATTAAGAGACCATAATAAGACTGCAGACTGTTCATACTGAGGCCTTTTTTTGTCAAAAAATCCATGAAAAGTCCAAAACCATCACTGTCTTAGTGCGTCTCTCAGTACTTTTCGACTTCCATAACCCATCTAGGGGTCTTAACCCCAAGCCCAATCATTCCTAAAGAAGTCATAAAAATGTGATTCACAAATACAAAGATTTATTTTTCAAAAGGCTGTCTAACTTCTTAAAACAGCTGACTTTAGCAAACATTACTCAAACAGAAGCAAATAATGTATTTGTTGGGGACTATTTTCAGCTGCGCATTAATACACAGTTGTGAGCATTTACAGCACCAGAATGGTATATGTAGGACTTGCTCAAAATAAACCCATGTTCATTGTAATGTAGGAACATGTCACCTTCAGCAATGGAATGGCTCACTGGTGTGTTTTGTATAGTTTGTGGACAACAACAGAGCTCTATGGCACAGAGGAATGTGATAGATCGGGCTTTGGCTAGACAATACTTGTTATTAGGGTCAGTTCATTGTTGGTTTTTATCACTGAAAAGGATAATGAATACATTTTTAAAGAAGTGTTTTGTATTAAAAATCCCTTAAAACAGCATTAACAGCTATTTACTCACCAGTCTTACTAAGAGCTTCAGCCAATGTTGCATTAACAGGACAAGACGTGATAATATGCCTTATGTATCTATCTTCAGGGCAGACTGGAGGCTACAGTGACTCGGTATTGGAAAGTGACAAGACAGACCGGGTCTAGCTGGTTAGCAAGCAAACTTCAGCATAAGAGAAGAAATAGAAGCAAGAAGAGGCTTGCTCTCCACTGCTGGAGACAGCTCTTGGCGAGTAAAGGAATGAAGTTTGATGCTGAACTCACAACATTTCTTCTAGAAAGGGTAAGTAAACAGTTGCTAATGCTAACGTTAAAAAGCATAAATGAAAGAAATAAAACAACAGAAACTATCCATTATGTTGTTTGTGTTTAAGAAAGTCAACTTGGTGTACTTTGATTTAGTTGCTAGTAAGTAAGATCATGAAGAAAATCTAAATCTCTAATCACATTATGGTTTTTATTTGCTTCCTGGGTGTGTGACTCATCAATGATTTCATGTGTTGCTATTCAGTTATTAAATAACTTTCTTTCAGTCATTTCTTAAGACACAATTTTATCGTGTGATGTCTGTTAAACTTCATTTACATTATACTTTGATTTGATTGGATGTTTTATACTCGACTCATGTGAAGCACTTTAATTTTGTTAATCGTATTGAAAATAAATGCACATGAATATTTTAGATGCCACTATTTTTTATTTTCTATAAGAAAAAAGTTGCAATGTTGTAGATTGAACACTAGAGGGGAGTATTTCATCAAACCTGGTACCATTACAGTACAGACTGCTCTACTTCAATGGACTTTTTTTTCATTTATACAGGTACTACTACTTTGTTATGATATGGGCATTTTGCTCTTTTTAATTACATCACTGTCATTTTTTTACTGCTCAGCCTTTGGAAATGAAGAGTCAAATCTGACATTTTCCAAAAAGCATTAAATAACTGTGAGACACATTTGTTGTGTGGGTGTTTTGACTTCTTGTTTTCATTGAGGAACAGAAATACCCAGTAAGACAATCAGAATTCACGTCACTGTCTGACCCTCGACCCTGAAACAATAAGTGAGAATCTGCTGTGATTATATTACCTTTTTTGTGGCTGGACTGTCTCACATCTTCAATATTTCTCTCCTTCTTTGCTTCAGATGGTTTATTGAACGTCCATTGCGGTGCTCTGTTGTTCCAGTTGTCTCCTCTGCACAGTGCTGGTCCGGCTGATCACAGGCTGCACGTTGGCAGTGCTTGTGCTGAGTTTGGGGCATTCGAACACCAGCCTCGCAAATCAAATATGCTGTCACATCATCAAAGGCATTTCAAACTGTGATTTTGAGCTGGCGATTGGAGATGGTCATACTCTGCAGGCCTAGATACAAACAGAAACACACCAGAGAAACAGAAGCCAGTTCATTCAACTACTCTTTCAGAAAAACTGTTTTGCAATAAGGAGCACTTCCTTGTTCATTTCTTTCATGATTCCGGATATGCACCTCATTTACTTTCATCGGTTTTCCTGTTTTACTGCTACCTGCATCACTTCTTCAGCTCTTTCTACACTCAGTGAAATCGTATGTGTTACTGCTTGCCTTGCTATAATCAGCTTGTGCTTGTGTGTATCTGTGGGTATTTATGTACTTTTGAACCAGGAAGCATCTCATTTAGCAAAAGACTCTCATCACATCTTAATCAGAGAGAATTGTGAATGCAACAGAAATGAGAGAAGCTGTTGTTTACAGTAGTTCTATATCCAGGTCTGTCCATAAAATTTAAAATGCAATTGTCTTCTGATCATATTATACCCATTAATATGAGAGGAACTTCAGGCTGATACTTTGCTATTGATTACATAAGACCAAGGTAGAGTCATGCAAAGCAAAGTAGTCATTGTAAAAGCAATATGAACCATCCATCCATCAGCTGTACTAGCAAGAAGCAAGAAACTGAAGCAACAGTTTTAACCACTGCTCCACTGCCCACTAATTAGAAACCAAAAAGGTTACTATCAAAGGATTTAAAAACAAGAGCAACACTAGCAACCCTTGAGTCAGGAAGACTATCTCCTTGCCGATGCCTTCTAGTTCACAAGCAAAGTTTCCCGCTATCTCTAAGCTCCACCATCTCATTCTCGTCTTCATCCAATCACAACCCCATCAGTGGCCTTTAGCCAATCACTTGTAATCTGTCAGACTTTAAAAGTGTTCTGTCCCTGCTGTCATTCGGCACAGTGAAGATTTTTTTTTGTGACCCCCCCCTCCTTCTCTGTGGGAGAGTCGCAAAATCTGTATCCTCCCCTTCACCACCTCAGCTGTGGATGCCTGACCGTCTCCAATCAAACCCTCCAATCACAAGTCTCCCTCTTATGGAGACGTTCCCATCCTCTTCAACCACCACCAGTGTCTCGGCTCCGGGGGAAGTTTCCTCTAATTGGAAGGACCTTAAACCTATGGACCGCTTCCCATGGTGAGCCACTTCCTGCTGGGGTGTAATCACCAAAGTCTGTTCACAATAAATTACTTCTATTTTCTCATACTCTTTTATTCCTTTTATCAGTCTCTCCTGATTTAAATAAAGTTTATATACAAAATGCAAGAACAAATATATTTGCAGGAAGCATTTTACGTTAATATAAAATGATTATGTATAATGTTGTATGTATAATGAGGATAATTGATTTACATATTTGGTAAGTCCATTCTAGGAAAGTGGTCTCAGACTTTTGGACTCCACTGTATAAAATATCAACATTGACAGGCTTTGTCTTCAGTATAAACATACATGTCTGTATGGGCAAGACATATGTCAAGATATGAAATTTTTCTAATTTCTAATAGGGTTCATATGTAAATTAACATGTTTCATATGTACATATATTTCATAAATGGAAATACAATATACAGTATATACATATATTACATTTGCATATGGGAGAACACCATATGGTTGTTGAATGCGTCAAAGTTTTTTTAAATTGTTTATTTGTTCTTTGCTATATTTGGTCATAAATTGCCAATTTCTTGTATTGTAAGAAAGGTAGGTGCAATAAGTTCTGATTTAGACATTAATTTTTAATGTGTGTGGATGTGTAAGAACCTGGGAACGTCTCTGTTCTCAGGTTTGTTATAATTTTTTAATATCTTAACCAAAAGACTAGAATAAAGATACGGAGTCATTCAGTCTAATGAACACATTTAAAGCTCTTATAACCACATCATTTAGTCATGGATTAGGGAGTTTTTACTGTCATGAAATAAAAGTTAAAAGACTTAAAAAAGCCACTATCAGTAAAAGAATAAGTGTAATGCACCGTGCTCCAGCAGCAGTCTATATATATATATCTATATATATATATAGATATATATATATATAGATAGAGAGATAGAGAGAGAGGGAGGGAGAGAGAGAGAGAAAGAGATAAACATCTCTCAGTTGTTGCTGTTTTTCTTGAAGACCAATATATGTTTCTTGTACTAGACCAACAAATAACACCAAACAATTTTTTATTACCCAGACTCCTTATTTATCACCACTTCTCACTTCTCTGTGAGGAGCACGGCGACTTCAGATGGGACGGACACTGTAATAAGGAGGAGGCATATACCAGAGGAGAATCAACAAATGAGGAAAATCTCTTTTTTTTTGTTGCTGTTGACGTTAATGCTGGAGGCTTCAACTGTTTGTCCGATACCTGCTTTGCTCTGCAGTGAAATGGAAACCAAACAGGATTTCTCCTCTTTGGTTAATTAGCTGCCACTCCACTCACCCACACACACACACACACACACACACTACTAGCCTCCGTCCATTTTATCATGTGATCACACACATCCTCTTATAGATCATCCAGACAGGAGAGTGGAAATTGGGTAAATAACTAGACTTTCTCTTCTGTCTCGCACTTTTTTTTCTGTTTCACGTTTTCTTCCACTGTCTACTTTTCTCTTCATTTTATGCCTCACTCCCGATTTCTCTCGCCGGCCGTGAAAAATTTCAATTTCTGCCTGATCAGTTGCAAAAGTGAGTGGATCTACACACACACACACACACACACACACACACACACACACCACACAAACACACACAAACACACACACACAAACACACACACACACACACAGTGAGAAAGAGGAAAAGACATAGCTGGTAATAACATCTATTTGTCATTATTGGTGTGTGACAAGGCCAAAGGAGAACTGATACAGTCACGCTCACTGTCCATTACCCCTGAACCAACACACAGATGGGTCTATTTTGGACACGTAATGATTCAACCTGTGTGTTTTACAGGAGATCGAGCTGCTGCGGTCTCTTTGGTGTATTCCCCTCAAAGCTGTTTTTTGTCTTCCATCACCTTTTAATCTCTCACCAAACATTAACATTAACCTTTGTTTCGTTGTTGTTGTTTTTTTTAACCACTTTTCCTCCTGTCCTTGCTACACGTTTACCCAGTCCTCTTTCCTTTTGTCTTCTCAGAGACCTTTGTAGATTGTTTTCCAAGAAAAAGCCAAAAAAACAAAAACGCAGCACTTCAAAACACAGCTATTTCTCACAGACGCTCAGAGATGTGATTCGGGTGATGAGGTCTCAGTGGGAGGCTTTACAGAATATGTCATGATGCTCTCAGGAGAGCTGATTTTATAGAAAATTACTGAGTAGTCTTTCCAGATTTAGAAGCGCAGACGTCTCATTAGAAGATGACAGCTTGTTTCTTTTGTTGAGCTAATTGACCATGGGTGTGCCAGCCCTGACTGTTTGATTACCTGCTCCAGTGAATGTGTGCAGTATATGATGTAACCATCCCCTTTTGTTGTTCTAAGGTGAGCAGTAAGTAAGTTGCTGCTTGAGTGTTAAGAGGGGAAGCATAAATTTTGGATGGGATGTTTTCTGTTTTTCAGGGTTTCCACATGTGAATTAGTCTTTAACAAACTTGTAGTCCTTTTGCTGCTACATATGCAGTAAGTCAGATTGTCCTGATCCTCCCACCACCACCACCACTACATGACCCTTTATTTATTCTCTATGTACTCTGTCACTTCCAAAATCTGTGACCAGCAGACTTATCAGAACGGTTAGCATAGTTAGCATCTTTTATTTGCTTACGTTGTTTGTAAGCTTGTGACTGGCAGTGGCTAACACAGTGTTAGCGGTTGTGCTAATGCAAACTCTTGCTCGCTGTGACAAGATTTCTGGTTTATTTAGCCCCACCCCCCATCCCAGCAGGTTGACGGGATTGGTCCATTAGGTTATATGACGTATGAAACCCTGGCTGTCTCAGAGTCTCAGTCATGGTGTTGACCGCTTATTTCGCTAATGATATGTCTTGCATTATATAAAAAAAAATCATAAGGACATGTTTAATAATAATGTTAAACACTTGCTTTTGGTTGGACGGCGTCTTTAAGGTGGGGGAATAACTGGGATTATTGTAAATAAATTGTGGTTAAAGTATAGTTACAGTTGAGCGGCTAAAATGCTTGGTTATGGTTAGGGAAAGATCAAAGTTGTGGTTGACGTTTATTGCAGGTCTGTTGCGGGACACAAATTTCAGCCTCCTGCATGAAAGTCAGACGAGATACATGACCCTGAATGACCTTTACTTTAAGATACACGAAAAAGCACTCTCCTTCCTGTTATGGCCCGGAACGTTGGAATTAGACTAGATTAGTAATTCATGGGGATACTGGACCGTGTTAAACATGACCGCTGCCTTTTACGGCAAACCTCCACCCTGACCCCCTCCCCAAAAAGTGTCCTTTTCTACACACACAACACAGATGTTTTATAATCATCCAACCAGAAACACTGATCAGACATGAAGGACATTTAAGTGTAGTACCGCCAGCTAATCAGTGTAGTGCATCATACATAATGCATCTTTCATGTGAATGAACCTCAAACATCCTGTTCAAGTAAAAGTTGGTGTGCAGCTCCAGAAACCAAATGACCTTTGTTGAAACTGAAACGAAATGTCACCAAAGTGCATGATGGACACAGAGTAGTCACAATTTGTCACAAAAATAGAAAAGTACAACCCATTTAGGGAAGTCTCCTGGGGGAATAAAAAAAAAAAAAGGTTTGTTAACTCATAGGTAGTGATTTCGTCTCTTTTACCTCCAGCTTTCTGATCAATCATCCATCATCTCTTACACAACTTTCTCAACTTTTCTACACTAACATGAGAAATATTTACATTACCCATCAGTAATATAAATTATAACCCATTAAAAAAAAAAAGATTTCCTTGAGCATTCAAGATGGGTTTTGATGAGTTATATCAATGTCACTGCTGATGAGTTTCGTTTTTGGCGAAGACTGTGAACTTTCCCTGATCTGAACCAAGAGTTGTCAGTGCCTTAACGTAACCTTAAGAAATGTTAATCATGCTTTAGTTGCTATGAGCAGATTTTGTAGAACAAACAAAATACATATTAGTTTCAGTGAACATTTTTTCAAAAACATTCTGTATGAACATTTTGTGACTTGGCACAAAATGTTCATCCGAGATGTTTCCTGATGTTTATGAATCAGGTGCTTCAGCTTTCACGTCAGCATCTGACAATCTTATATGGGCCAGATTTGGGCCGTGGAAGCGGGTGTATGCTGGGCCAGAAGACATCAAGCCCAGGTTTCACTGTAAACAGAATCACTTCATTTAGTATTTATTTCTGCATTTCTTGAACTTGTATTTAATTAGCTTGATAACTTTGTTTAGCTGTATGTCTTTATCTGGATCGTAACTTTGTCTTTTGCACAGTGTGCATTTGTATTTCTTTAAGCATATTAAATTCCTTGTATGTGTCAGCAGACTTGGTCAATAAAGCTACGTGAGCTGGGTACCTGTATTTGCATGACTCAATGAATGAAATATAATAACTGCCTAGCTTGTTTTATAAATCTATTCCAAAATGAAAGGGAGTCCCTGCACTAAACAATGAAGACACCGCTTTATATGCAGACCTTTCTATTCCCAGTATCTCCCACGCGTCTTTTCATGTCTAATATCTTTTTTTCAGTGTCTTACTGCAGCTATGCAATGAAAAAAAAAATAAATCCATATAATTGTTAGAATTCTATGTCATTCAAAAATGAACGTCATTCAAAGACTGGCTCACAATGCATTTGTGGTAACACTTATAATGGACTGCACTAAAAGCCACACACACACACACACACACACACACACACACACACACACACACACACACACACACACACACAGTCTCACACTGATGAGTGACCTGCTCCACCTCCTAAGCCAGAGTTGTCTGTTATGATGTTACAATAAGAGTGCAAATCATATAGAAGTAATGTTAAAGTAACAGCTGAATCATTATGATTTATGTTGCTCACTATGAACAAATGATCAAAATGACCTGGTCCCATAGAAAATAAAGCCCAGTCTCTGTCATACTGTTAGGCAACAACATGATGTTTGCATTTGACCACTAGTTTGATGAAAATGCAAAACAAAACAAAACCAATGTAAATACATCAATTAAAATAATTGTTTTAAAATGGTATAGCAATTATCAATTCATGTATGTACCTGTGAATTAACTATTATTAATTGATGATCCATTAATCACATAAAGTCACGGTGACTTGATCATTTGTTTCTAGTAAATAAATGTAGGATCTACACATACTACATACTGTATATTCATGCATTACATCAGTAATGGTAGGCATTGCTTAAATATATGCTGTGTGCCCTTATTATCAAGTGTCACCACATCTGCTTTTCATTTCATTTTCAGTGAACTTTGGAGACACTGTACAATTAATTCAAACATTCAGTGACACGGTAACAAATAAACCAGCTTATTGTTGCACAGCATTTAAACACGGCTGGACTAACCCTGTAATGACCCCCTGGGCAGAAAATCTGTTGTTGGGTGCCTACTGACCCCAACTATATATGTCAGTTTCATAATTTCCCACAGGCACCGGAAACCAACCGATGGTGTAGAGCTGAAATGATCAACTGATTGAAATTTTGTTTTTACATTGTGTTTTTTTACACAAAAATGTCAAATATTCACTGGCACTAGGTTCTCAAATGTTAGAATCTGCTGGTTTGAGAGAGATGATACTTCGGTGACTAATCCCTATCTATCATGTGAGATCACCACTAATATCTATTCATTTACAAAGGGTTACACCAGAATATACCACATTATTCATCGTCACTCCTATGCCCAAGTCATGTTCTCAGGACTGACTGACTTTATATCCCCAGTACCCCAAGCAGTTTCTGGGCGTTTTACTCACTGTGGGCTAATTTTTCACTGCAATATAAAGTCCTGTACCTCAATGGAAACAGCACAGCCATGGCTAGAAGTAGAGAGAGTTCAAAATGTCTTTTGTGCAGCATAGCACGTATAAGGTGCAATAAATCACTTAGAATAAATAAAACTAAATATGTTTTTCTTTGATGATTTATATGAAAAAAAAATAAAAATCTAGGTTATATATGCAACATTGTGTACTCAAGTGTTAGGAATGAAGGAAAAATAATTCTGGGAGCTCCACTTGCTACACATACTGAACTATTGACATGTTTACGACTGTAAAAACCAGGCGCCTTCAACTACTTACATATTATTCAAAGCAACTATATACAACACTACTACTACAGCCATGCAGAGGAACCATGGTCATGCCAGTCCGCATCAGTTCCTGTCTAACTTCAGGCACGGTGCCACACCACACTTTCTGGACCTATTTCATACTTGCGATTGCGATTGAAAATCCCCTCTGACTCACTTGGAAATCTGTCAGAAGCTATCTTGATATTCATATATATATAACCCATACACATATTATACACATACATCATGCTGTGATGATGAAATTGGCGTGAAATAGGATGATATAGCCCAACTCACATGTCCTTTCATGATTAAAAATGGCTCGGAATCCTCGTCTGACTCGCTCGATATCCGGAGTTACGGTTTCCTTCAGTCGATATCCTGTTTGTATCATGATGAATGTGTTTTACAATTCAAACTTTTTATGTTTCGTGTCTTGCCTCATCCGGTCAGACACGCTCTGCTCTTTGTAAACAAATCCTGGTAAGTTCCGTACGTTAGTGTGACGTAGTGTCGGTCAGCTGATATCGACGTTATCATGGCTGCTCGGAGAGGCGTAGTTTTAACAGTTTTGAAACGATTTAGCAAGAGCTAAAAAACTGTTTATTTGGGGATTTTTTTTTTTTTTTTTTTAAAAAGCATGTAGACAGAAGCGATTTTAAGGAACGATTGTAATTTCAAGCTTAAATTCTGTTACATTTTCTGACGGAAGCGTATATCACACATGGTTAGTTCACGACCGTAGGAAAGTTGATAATCCGACGATTCTTTCAGTCTTTCCAGCTTCTGGCTATGATAAATGATTTATTTTTGGTGATTCTCGGAAAAAAAAGGGGGTTTCATACCGTGCGCGGCCATGCGATCCCGTGCACGGGACGTGGGGTACAGGGAGTACATATGTTCCTGCAGTAAATAGCCTACCAATCTTATAGGGCAGCCTTCATATATCACACCCCATTTGTCTGGAATCATTTACAGAGCAGACTGACACTTGATACGCTGAAACTGATTGAAGTCTTACTGTCTTGGCGTGTAACTGTTTTACTTTTTTTTTTGTAACTTTTTAAACTGTTTTAACATTTCATGCCTTACTATATTATGAGGCTTTTATCATTTTGTATGCCTCATTATACTGTGAAGTTTTTAATGACTGTTTTATGCCTCAGTATACCACAATCACATAATGCACTCATGGGCGTATAATTTATCATCTTACTGTCTACTTGGCTGTGTATCTGAATGCATATTTATCAGTTTTATTAAATATAAAACTTAAGCATTTTAATGGTGCCACAGAACAGAAAATGCTCACAGTTAATCATCAGGCCATATTTCGACACAGAGAAATTTGTCCTGAGGAGATGCAGAGACAGGAGTAGGAGAGAGAAGGTATGAGGAGGTTCAGGTTATTCGTGAAATAAAAGCTTTATAATTTTTGCACGTCTAAGCCTAGAAAAAAAAATCAGTGAACCATGTCGTTTTCAGCCTAGGTAACAGGTGACTACATGTAAATGAATAAATGACACACACAGAGGCAAGGGGAGAGGAAGCACCGTGCTGTTGCCGGTGCCTCCGGTTGGCTGCGCTCTCCTCCTCCTCCTCCTCCTCCCCCTCCTCCCCCTCCTCGGCGCCGGACAGACAAGGGGAGCGCACCGTGAACGCATGAAGGATGGATGAACTTTAAATCTGCCTCACAACTTTCAACGCCTCTCTCTCTCTCTCTCTCTCTCTCTCTCTCTCTCTCCCCGTCCGTCAGTCTCTTTCCCCAGTCTCCTTTCCTCTCCTCCGCCGCTCTCTGCTCCAGAAGCGGAACAAACCAGGAGGGGGGAGAAGATCTCGACAATGGATTTACCGCGATCACGATCCCGCTGTGAATGATCAGACCTGTTTGTTTCTTCTTTCTTTTTTTCTTCGCGGAGGCTCATCAGCGTCTTGAGCCGAGATGATGGCTTCAATAGGGGAATTCGACCCTCTCAACACCAGAGTCCCTGCAACTAAAATAGAAGTTACCGTGTCGTGCAGGTGAGGTGTAACTCTCATATATTTACATACATGTAGATATATGCCACTTTAAACCCAGATTTAAAGTCTGTTATTTCACCCGCGTCGCGTCAAATTTCACCGATATGCTCCATCAAAGTCATTTCAATTAACTGTGTGTGGTGAATGTGAATATGTGAATATTGAGGGTTTTTTTCTTCATCTGATGTAACACCAATACCTGCTTGTATAAACCAAAAGAACATCTATCTATCTATCTATCTATCTATCTATCTATCTATCTATCTATCTATCTATCTATCTATCTATCTATCTATCTATCTATCTATCTGTCTATCAGGTGCTCTGGGTGTAGCAGACCTCTCAGTGTGTTTAAGTGCTTTCCCTCTCATGCGTAACCTTTTACTTTCAGATGCCCTCTGCTCTCAGGTAAATGGTTAATCCCATCACCAATATGCATGAAAGTGACTAGAAATCCTTCAGACTCTGGTGGTTTCTTTGCAGCCAGTGGCCCAGTGGACCACCACTGATAATCACAGGCACTCACAGGTGGAACTGTCGATGTTGATGTGAATTGTTACACAAAATGAAGCTAGAAATGCTGCCAGTGAAATGTACGTTCATTATTAAAAACTGATTTTATAACCCTGAACCAGAACCAGTGCGTACATGTGGCTGAGACAGGCTGCCTTAGCTGAATGGTTGGCTGCTCTGCTCACCAGTAAACACCCAGTCAGGGTATTTTTTTGCAGACTGTCACTCTGCCTTCCTGCCTGCCTGCCTGCCTGCCTGCCTGCCTGCCTGCCTGCCTGGTGGTGCACTGACTGTCTTTCTGATCCACTCCTGAATAATGAATGGCTGTTGGTCCTTTATGGTCCCTCCTGAGATCAGACAGGCTTGAAATGGCCAGACACCTGAGTTAGACAGCCCCCAAAAACCTGGGGAGGGGGGGGGGCTGAGCCCAGAAGAGGAGAGAGATGATCAAGTTGTTTGTGAAATTACATTTCAGACATCTTAAGTATTTATCAAGTTTACATCCTTTTTTTTTGTCTTGAATTATTGGGTTTTTCCAAGATATTTGGTTGTATAATAACACATGCTGGTTACCTTGGGTTGATATAAAGACAGGAAGCAGAAGGAAGCAGTTATCCTGATTCTGTCAGCAGGTAACAAAATCCACCTACCAGCACCTTCACAGCTCACTGATTAACATGTTTTTATGTCCTTAGTTTAATCTGAACAAAAACCGAGAGGTACAAACAAAAAGCTGTGGTTTTACGGGGGAATTATATGTGGGACTAAATAGTCTAATAGTTGCATACATCACCCTCTGTAATGAGCTTTAGAGTTGCTGGTAGGGAGATTATTATTAGATAGATTATTATCTAGCTGTTTCCCCCTGTTTCCAGTATTAATGCTGACTGTAGCTTTCCATGCATGACTGATCTTGACTTCTACTTCTTCTCAGTTTAAAGAATTTGTAAATTTCCCAAAATGTGGAACAATTTCTTAAACACTCCTGCATCTCAGGAACACCTGCAGCAGCCAAACCTGATCAATCAAGTCTCTCTAACTGAAGTCCAACTCGACTGACCACATGGCGGAGCTACAGCAAACACTTTCACATTTTGGTCAATAACTTTGAACTGTGCACTACAGAAACCTTTTTTCCCCCCTACAATCCCATAGAAAATGCTCTTTTCTCTCAAGGCTCCACCCACTTCTAATTTTCTCAGTGTTTAAATTTGATTCAGTCTTTTCCCAGTTTAGTTCATAACATGGCTGAATTTTGAAAAAAAATATATCAGATGAAATTTTAATACAGATAAAATGATAAACAACCTGGGCTTTCAACGCAGACATCATCATAATGTATCTTACAAATGAAGTCTGAGCTGCAAATCTGGACACTTCTGCTTTAAAGGGATGTAAGTTTACATCTATAGTTTTCACACGGACATGTTCAAATTCCACCACACCACCAGATTCCCTGAACGTGAGAGTTGTACAGAGCATGTACATTTTTGCTGAAACTTACACTTTTTTGGTTTTTCATAATGAATTAATTACTAAGGCCCTGCATTAAAGTCAGTGCGTCTCAGTAACCTCCACTTAATGTTTGCAACAATGCTAAAATGTGAAGTGTGTTCACTCATATTGGTAACAATTGGGACTTTTAGAGACTTTGATAGTATGGCAGACATTAATTACAGTAAGTAGTTAATTCAGGAACATCAAGGCAAATGGCTTGTTTATTATTGCGTCCTTATCTTCTTCCTCCTGAAGGTCATCTTCATCAGCCTTTAATCAGTAACCTGGTGTAAATGCAATCTGCATTTTGGGGCAGAGGTTGGCAGCACGATATTTTGAGATGGTTTCACACAGTAATCTGGGGAGCAATTTAAATCTGCCCATTAACTACTTTTAGGGCTTAGCTGAGACTTTTAGAAACTCTCAGGAGAGCAAAGAACAAAAGAAATGTTATTTAAGAAATAAAGTGAAAAAAAAGCCTGAAAGAATCAATTTATTTCTGTTCTTTGTCTGTCTCCACAGGAGTCTTCTGGATGTGGACACGTTCTCCAAGTCAGATCCTGGTAAGTATGAACCCTTTACTGTCTCTGAGTAAGCACTGAAATGTTGGTAATAACAGGAAATTGTTTGTTTTGTTGGTGAATATTACTTTGGGGAATAAATAATTTAATAGCCAATTTTGATATTGAGCTGTGGATCAACTCAATATTTATTTATTGAATTTATTTTTTAAATTGGAAGATGTTTGCTTTCTGTTGTATTTTTTATTTATTAATACATTTATTATTTATTTATACACCAGCATTAGTTGTGCTTCCTTACAGCAAGAATAGTATAGCAGTGAGACATAATGAATACTGGTAAAAAACAAAACAAAAAAAACCCCAAAAAACTGAAGAAGGTCAGAGCTATCAGTGAGTGACGACACTGCTGATAAAATACAAGATAGGGAAAGGACAATAAAGAACAAGGACAAGACTAAGGAGGGAGTGAAAAGTGAAGGTTGTACCCATTCTATCATCATCCTGTGACCTTTCACCCCTCGTTTACAGTCTCAGTGAAGACACAAGGGTGGTTCAACCTTTCTGGAAGGAATTAAATTTACATTCTTCAATCAAATAACAGTAAATAAATTAAGAGCAGAATTATCTCTCTATGGAAATTTAAAAAATGAATGATGCCAACAATTACAGGGAACCTGGAACGTGGAGGGTATTATCCTGCTTATACCACAGCTACTTGCAAACAAAATTACATAACGTAACATACATTAAATAAAAAAGTTTAATCTAGATTTAAAGAGGATGAAATATATTTCCTGGGCATAATGATTCAAACAGGAAACAGGAAAGACGATGGTTCACAAGGCTGAGCCAGGAGTTTTAAAATCCTGACCAGATTTCTCTGATTTCTTTCGTCTTTAATGGTCCCATATTTCACACTTCTCTCCTGTTTTATTTGAAGTGTTATCCATAAGAAGATATATTTGTGGTTTTAAGAATTAAAATCCATCTCAACATAGTTTTACATCTCTCTCTCAGGCTTCTCTCTCGAGCTCTAGCAACAATAGTTCGGTGTTGTTTGACTGTCTGTGGTCTGACTGACTGTTTTCTCAGTGATCGAATAAAAATATGGCAGATTCCAGGTAAACAATCAGAGAAACCAAATCCTGCAAGGTTGGATGGTGGGTCCAGGTGGGCGGAGCTTGGGGCATGACTGAGGGCGGTGACTGCTTTGTTGTGACATCACAAAGTTACAGAAGTCCTGACGGCTCATTTTAAGGCTCAGTTTCTGAATACAGGCTGTGTGCATTTCTCTGTGGACTGAGGCTTTGATACTTTCACAGTATTAATATAGAACCTAGACCTGCTTTATAATAAAAAAAAGACATAAAAATCTCACTTTATCCAATATGGGACCTATAACATATTCAGCATAACGACAGACCCCCACTCCCCCTACATGATATTATTAAAACTGTCGGTTTCTCTTTCCCTCTCACTCTGTTATGTGACTTCTCCTCATCTCATTTTCCTCTCGTCTTTCCACTGTAGCTCTCACTCAGACCCACAGGCCACAGCTTCACTGTGGCTAATGTAGCTAAATTTCAAAGTCTCGCTTTTTCCTCCACCGACCTTTAGTTGATATGAATTTTCAGTTTCATGCAAATATTAAACGCGTTTGAAGTTAAATATGCTTGGTCTATACTGACAAGCTATTTCTTTTATTTTATTGGTTATTCACTGGTCTGGTCGCTAGATGTTAATTCAGCCAGACAATCACAGTCAAGGTGTAGACGGGTTTCCAGCGATGTTTTCAGTCCGATGTAGGTGCACAGTTGGTGCAGAAAACATGAAAAAATTGACTGAGATCTTGGGTAGATGGGAAGATTAACATGAAACGTTGTTTTTGTGCCTTAAATTGCATAAATCACAGAAGTAATGGGTGGAAATGTTCACTATCTGAAGAAGGATACCTCCTGGTTAGCTGAGAGCGGAGAATTAGTTATTAGTTCCAGCGATTTTCTCAGAACCTGGATTTTATATGGTGCAATGTACTGAAGATGGATGTGTCTGCTCACAAGCTGGAGAGTTTTCAGTCAGACTGTTTTAATGTGACGCAGCTCACACTGTTATTCTGGTTATGACTGTTAACTGAATTGTGTCCGACTCCATAATCAATACTTTGCTGATCAGTTTAACGTGTGTGTGTGGAGTTTGGTGTGTGTGAGACTCAGACTTATGGCTTTGGATGGAATAAGCATCACATTATTACAAAAATCAAACTGATGTGCTGCATCTTCTTTCATGATCCTGTGGATGATGATTCATATTTATTAGATCCTGTATTGACAGAGTTTGTTATGAGTGAAGCGCTGCCTGTCTTCACTGAAGTCAACAAATATGCGTTTGCACTAATGTAACATCTGGCATGTAACGGAGAGATTGGGCCTCATTCACCAATATCTTCTTAAGTATTCTCTTAAATTCTTTCTTAAGTTGCTCTTAAGAAAGTTCTTAAGAAAACTCTTGGTCAAACGCAAAAGGAACTTTAATAGTTCTGAAGTGGAGGTACTGCTGCAGGAAGGGAGCCACAAATAAGCAGTTAAGTGTTAATGTAGTGGTCATTTATTTTCAGAGACCATAATGCTTTGTAAAATAACAGAAGTTATTTTTTAAAAAATATTATAAATGACAAGAATATTATTGTAATTTAAATAATATAATATTATATAACTGTAGAACAGAAGAAAACGCAATAACCACTTATTTTGCTCAAACCCGTCAGCACTCAAATGTGCATAAGAGTGCTCTTGAGTGTGTGTAGATTCTGTTCTTACCTAAGAACAAATCCCAAATAAGAAAATCTGTGTAAAAAGTGCGTAAGTGGGTTTTAAGAAGAAATTTCCTCTTAAGAATGGTTGGTGAATGAGGCCCATTATGTTTTTTTCAAACCTCAGTAATATCTTGAGACTATTTCTTCAAATTTGGCATAAATATCCACTTTGACTCAACGGATTAGATTTTGGTGGTCAAAGGTCAAAGGTCAAGGTCGCTGTGATTTCACAAAACACATTATTGGTCTCTTGATATGGGATGTGATATCTTAAAACCACCTCAAGGGAATTTGTTTAAATGTTCAAACAGAGATGAACTGATTAGATTTTTGTGGGTAAAGATCAAAGGTCAAGGTCACAGTGACCTCACGTTCTTGTGAATGTGATAAATCAGGAACGCCCAGAGGGAATTTCAATCCTCTGGCACAAAGGTCAACTTCACTGTGACATCATGATGTTCTGCAAAAACACCTCTGGCCATTATTCAACGCTGTGACTCAGGAAGGGGAGATTGTGACCATGTTTCCTTACAATACAAGCGTGAGGTGGTAATTGTAGTTGATAAGTAATATAGAGCTAAGACAGGAAACTGACAACGCATGGACGAGTTAGCGACCATTACCACCACCACCACCAGCACCACCAGAGAAATCTTACATATAGCACATTTAAGCTGTCATGACATTATGGTTACGGGTGTCCTATCGCCCTTCTGTGCACATCCCAAATGTCTGAATGTTAAAAATTCAGGTTATAACTGGATAACCATGAGTTTATTTGTTTTTGAATGCTTTATTCTGTGTTGGGAATAGTCAGCTGATGATGTGGACGGCCAAACATCTCTACACTGGAAATAGCCTGGCTCTCTCTCTGTTAATTACGCACAAGAAACATCATGGTGGAGCTCTTATAGATTTCATTGCATTTTCAAAGCACTTGCTGAATGAAGAAAATAATATGAAGGCAGTTAAAAGACATAAAGTGCTGCACAAGAGAGAAATGAATGATCTTTAGAGTGACAGGAATAGGAACAGGCTATTGTTAGTCAGAAAGTGAAGAAGGGACAGAAGATGTTAGCCTGTTGTTTCATTTCAACTGTAAAACATTATTAATCAAACTTAAGACTGACACACTTTTCTAGCATTCTTATAAGGCTCCAGCTGCAGCTATGTTTAATCCAGAATAAACAATAAGCATTTTTAGCTGCACTGATGTTTTGGAAGCGCTGTCACTGAGCGCAGTCATCAGAGCAAAGAGTGTGGCAGATATAGACAAGTGCCAAGGAAATGTTTTAGTTGAGTGTGGGTTTGCCTACACAGAGAGCTGTGTAGCGTATCCTCTCTGCACCTGGTAATCCAAACTGCTCTGTCACATGTTTTAGTTGTGTAACCCCTTCGCCCTGATGACAGTAAAGCTTTTCTACCTTTTACCAGTAGCTTGTGAGATGAAAAGCAGTGTGGTACTTTTGAGAGCCCACAGGGTGCCGCTTTCTCAGACAGATGTTATAATTAATCAGCCAGATAGTTGTGCTTTAAACGAGTTACACAAATCACAGCTGGAGAGCACAGCTGTCTAACTCCTCACCCAGGCTGGTCTTGAGGTCCTGGTGATAATGTCTGTGGCTGGTTACAGATGTGACGGCGGCCCGAGGAGTCAGTGGTGCTCCAAGCAGTGGAGACAGGGAAAAAGTCAGTCTAACATAAACAGATGTGATGAACAGTAGCATGTGCTGCCTGTTGCTATGTGCACCACAGCTGGAAGATGTAATTAAGAGAGACGCTATTAACGATTGTAAATGGAAAAGCACAGCCAGCGCAGGCAAAGAGGAAAGGTAGATTCAAGAGTTCAAGATTTGTTTTTTTTTCTTTTGGATCAATTCTCAACACTTGCGTTTTGCATGTGGACATATTGAAAGTGGTGGACAACTGCAAATTACCAAATTGAAGTCAAGAAGGGACACCACAAATCGATAACTGTCATATTTTGTGGTGAACAAGCTTTTGTTGTTGTTTTTGTTGTTGTTGTTGTTATTGTTGTTGTTGTTGTTTTGGGTTCTTGTTGGGTCGTTGTAAGATGCTGCTATACTTAAATAAAAAGACAATAAGTTTAGTTTTAAAAAGTCAGAACAGTAGAATAGAAACAGAGGAAAGTAGGAAGTAGAATTGAATTCCTGAAAATTGCACAATAAGAGCTTGATGTTTAGTAATACCCCATACAGCAATGTAAATGTAAATGTTAAGAGTGATGTTGCCATATATGTCACCTATAAGGGATGTGTATAAATATATATATATATGGACTCACTCCCTTCGAAAGAAACGCCATATATATATAAATGAAGAAATAACATGAAATACCCAAAGTAAAATTTGTACATGTACATATAATAAAAATAAATATCATAATAAAATAAAGTATCTATGATGAATTTTATATGGTATATCATGTTGTGACCATATTTTTTAATGACAAGTTTTAAAACAACACAAAAATTCTATATGTTTATTACTGTTTTTCTTAATAATTTCTCACTTTAAACATGTCTATCTTTCCATTCTTGGAAATGGGTCTCAGACTTTTGGACCAACATATATTGACAGGATTTGGGACGGATATGTTTAAGCATATAATATAAGCATACATAAATAAACACACATATTTGTATTGGCAAGACATATGAAATTTCTGCAATTTCTAATAGGTTTTATATATTATTTTTACTTGTGTGTTTTTATTTTATGTTAATTATGGAATCCAATATATGTGCATAATATTACATTTGCATATGACAGAAATTTGCAAATTAGGTTGAGGTGAAACATTTGCATAAATCTGCATCTCAGGAGTGAAACAGGAGGACAGTATTCAAACAGTACATCTTGATATGCAGTAGATACCGTTGGTTGGAAATGTAATTTAAAAGTACGGCTGTAGCAATAAATTGGTCTGTGTCGTTTCCTATATTAAACTTTCTTGGGGTCCTGACAGTCCTCCTTTAAGCTTTGATCATTCTGAGCTTTCATGCACATATAATGATATAAAGTGGGTCATTTTACATCACCTTGTGAACCGCTGCCACCTGACCTGTTGGCTTTAATAAGTGCATAATGACTCAAACTGAGGTAGGTGGTGAAGTATATCACATCCATTAGCTACAAGACCTTTTAGATACGTTTGTAATAAAAGGTAAAGTTCCCCTTCGGCATCAAAGCATCCAGGACTGCTGCTGAGCACCATGTCTCCAGAGGTGTCTGAGGTAGGCTATATTTGTACTGTTTATGAGATTTTTTTTTCTGTCAAGTTACACCACATCTCTCCCAGTCGCTGTCACTCACAGTACCTTTTTATGCCTCCGTGCCAAAAGACAGAAAAACGGCGCAGCCAAAATGACCCGAAAATGTTTCATTTTAACGATGAGCTCATTATGTAGTCCTCTAAATTGAGCTCCTTGGGTAGTGAGTAGGGAGTAGTGAACGAGTGAGTGATTTCGGACACAACTTATGACTCAAGGATGTACTGATTAGATTTTGATGGTCAATGGTCAAAGGTCAAAGGTCAACGTCACTGTGACCTCACAAAACACGTTTTTGGCCATAACTGACAAATTGGTGTTCTAATTATGACACAATTAAACACAAATGTCTATACGGATAAAATCATGAAGTGATGACATTTTATAGCCAAATGGTCAAAGGTCAGCTTCACTGTGGCGTCATAATGTTCTGCACAAACATTATTCAATGCAGTTACTCAGGCGGGGGAGATTGTGACTGTAATGCCTGCAACTTGGCTGGTTGGCAGGGGGATACAACCGCAAGGCGCTTATTCTAGTTTAAAATGTAATTATTGCCAGTGCGAGCTTTGTCGGTGGTTTCTTATCATATTTTGTGTGGTATCACAGTGTGTTTGTCTGAGTGAGGCAGAAAGGTTTGGACAGGATTCAGATGGCCTCTCCAGCATGAACCAGTTTTCAGCTCTGTCAGGAACCCCTCCCCGGAAAACAATCATTTCAGTGGCTGTGTCAGCTGACACATTGTGTTGGGGAAATACAAGAAAGTGCATATACCTAGTAGATGTATTTTTTTTAGTGATTGTTTTTGTGACCGTCAACGGGGAGGATAAAATAATTGTCGCCTAAGTTACATGTTAAACCCCTTCCTCACAGTCTTAAAGCAGTGTGTCGGCATCTGATCAGCCTTCAATCTCATGGATGTGCAGTATTAATCAAACCAGTCTTCTCAGATAGTTGCAAACTGCCACTTATCTAACCATTTAGGGAAAACCCCACCAATCAACTCAGCCCAGAACAAGTCACTGTCACAGGAAGCTGAAATGACTGACAGACTTAACAACCTCTTATCTGACAACACGTTCGCCGCTGTCCAGGAAATTACAGCGACTGAGCTGCAACAGCCCATTGATCCCTGACATCTAAAGTGACATCTCTGAACACAGCGATCATCGTAATGTAACTGTAACCAGAATGCATCACTTTTAGTTCATAAAAAAATGTCGAGAGCTGTTGTTGTATCCACTTGTTATTGGTACAAGTATTGGAATACACTTGTCCACAGGTGTTTTCATAAGTTGGACTCCTGATATGTTTCCTCTCACAGCTGCTCCCTGCTGCATGCGTCCAGCCTTTACGACAGTCGAGTCTCAGCTGCTGTACATTCGATGGCAAATTTACATGGGACCGAAAGCCAAGGCAGTAATGTGACTGTGGTTTATGAATGGAAAGATGTATAGTAATGAACCGTGTGGGTGCCATACAGGAGAGAGGAGATTGACCCATTCAATTAGTCAGTTGTTCTTTTTCCCCTTCGCATGTAAATGATTTAATCAAATTATACAGGCTTAATCAGGGCTACACGTATGGCAGGACTGCTCATTGTGTACATACTAAATATAGTAAGAATACAGTAAGCAGAAATACACAATATACAATCAGATCAAAAAGAGTTTGTTAGCTTCAGAGATGAAGGTGAGTTAATCACTCTAATATCATTCAGATTTAATAGGTAGCATTCGGTAAGTGGGCCAGCAGCATCACAGAGGCTCGAGAGGAAGCTGTGGTTTGGTTAATGAGGTGAAGAGAAAAAGGGAAGAGATGGAATTATGAAAGAAAAGACAAACTGAAAAAAAAATAACAGGGCACACATTGACACACATCTGAGCCTGCTGTGTTCACCACAACCAAAGCAATAATGTGCTCAATTGCTATTTGAGTGAGTGAGTGTGGATAATAAATTTTCATTATTCGATCACTATCATTAGTCACTACTCCCTACTTATTATTCAGGGAATTAAAAAATAAATTATTACACTTACTGTGCATTTTATTAGGAACACCTGCATACCTGCTTATGCATGTAGACTAAATGTTCACATCAAACTTCAGAATTGGGGGGGGGGTTGGTGTCAGACAGGCTGGTTTCTGGAGTGTTACTGAAACTGCTGATCTCCTGGGATTTTCACACACAACAGTCTCTAGAGTTTTTACTCAAAGTGGAGCCAAAAACTAAAGCATCCAGTGAGCAGAGGCCAGAAGATGTTGTGGATTTAAAGTTTTAACTGGAGCCACAAACCACCGGGAAGCAAGGATTGCAATCAGTTGTTCAGTTTATGTGATGGGGATGCTGATATCTAGGAAAATACAAAATCTGGCCTTTATAGGTTCAGCAAAATAGATTTTAACTGGCTCCATTAGTGAATTTAACAGCTGCGTCCGGGCCGTTCCTGCGCCTTGATCCCAATGAATAAGTCCAAGGTTAAATTTCTGTCCCAGTCCGACCATGAAGCCATGAATGGAACCGTTGCTTGACTTGGAGTAGTATGGCTCCGAGTCAAGCAACGGCTTGACTCAATGTGTAAGTAACTTCATGGCTACATAATGTTACATGTCTGTTTTCATTAGTGACCGGATATAGCAGACATGATAATTTAGCTAACCTGTCGTCACCCATATTATAAATGTGTTCGGCTAATGTTGCTATAGCTAGCTGGCTAACTGTCAGCATTGCTGCGAAGCATATCGCGGCAATGCTAGCGTGGGCTAATGGTTTTGGCTGTATTGTTTTTTTGTTGACTCTTGTAGACAGGGTAACTTTATTCACTTGTGCTTCTTATTGTCTGTTTAGTGTCCCATTTCACTGGGCTTAGTAACACCTTGCTGACTGAGAACGGGAGGGGATGGGAGGGGAGGGGTTGGGGGGGTTGTGGCTGAACATAAGCTCAATAATGTCAGAAAGCAAAAGTGGTTTCATGACAGTGAGTTCAGTGAACTTCAGTGGCCTCCCCAGGCACCAGTTCTGAGTCCAGTAGAACACCTTCGGGATGTAATGGAACAGGGGATTGGCAACATGAATGTGCAGCTGACAAATCTGAAGAAATTTGCAGAGTCTCAGGGGAAAGTTTCCAACATCTTGTGGAATCAATGCCACAAAGAACTGAGACTATTTTGAGAGCAAAGGGAAGCCCTAGAATCACAATCAGAATCACATACAGTTTTATTTGTCACTTCCATAATATACACTTGCATACATGGGAGCGAGATATCGTTCTCCTCCAGTCAGGGGGATATGGCAGTGACATGTTAAAAACACAGAGACACATATCACAAACAAGACACATATTAAGAAGACTAAACACATATAATTTGACATGTTCGTACACTATCAAATATAGCAGATAGCATCAGCAGAAAAAATAATAGGTTATATAATGTATATAATGATAAATAAGGAGCACTGCTAATATGAAATGGATTTGAAAACCAGACAATTGCTCCATCAAAAAACCTGTATCTTTATAAAAACACCTCATAGAGCTCAGTGGAAATGCTGCTCAATCTCTGTTTTTCTGTGTTCCTTCTCACCATCAAAAAGAAGTAGGGTAATTGCTAGACTGAGACTATTGAGACATGCTGCTTCTGCTGCACTAGCTGCAATCATTTCAGAATTCCCAGATGTGAACCATTTCCTCATATATGATGTCAGATTACATCCTCTTCTGGGGATTGTATTGTCACATAGCATCAGTTTTATTATCTTTATTTCCAAGATGAACACCCATCTCTGGACTTGTTGCCAGTCTATGACAGTGATGACATATAGAGTCAAACAACCATTCACACTCACATTCACACATACGGGCAATTTAGAGTCACCAATTAACTTAAACCTGTATGTCTTTGGATTGTGGGCGGAAGCCGTAGCACCCGGAGGAACACGGGGAGAACATGCAAACTCCACACAGAAAGGCCTGTCAGGGCCGGCAGGTTTGAACACAGAACCTTCTTGACATGAGGCGACAGTGCTAACCACTGCCCCAGCATGCTGCCCTGACAGGAAATTGTTTCACTCCATTGTGTGACTGCCAGTGTCAGCTTGTGAACATCTTTGTTGGGTAACGTTAACACCATACAGGTTCCACAGGAAACACACAAAAGGTCTGTTATGTGGTATGGTGGTTTTCCATATTTTTCAAGGCACTGCAGGTACACCCAGCTCTAGCAGTGAAGGTCATTGCTTGTTGTGCCATTTTGCACAACTTCTGCTTTAGAGATGGAGGTACACTTGAGCCTGTGGAAGAGCCACTTGGGCCAGATGATGGAGGTGGTGAGCATCAGCCAGACTTGCACTGTGGGGAGCAGGTGTGTGGGCGCATTGCTACGGCTCTTTCAGCACCGAACAACACTCCTCTTCATGACCATGACTGTTACTAAAGAGACACATTAAAGTCAAAACTCAACACAAGTTTTTTTTTTTAAGTTTCATACATCAGTGGTTTATCATGAATGTAAATAGCTTCAATTACCATGGCTATTGCAGTGTAATAGCACTGTAATAGCAACTAGTACAACAACAAGTAATTAGTGTATCAACATGACAAATATGTCAAGTTAGTCAAAATAAACAGTTCATTTATTTTTGTTATAAACACACATCATAATAATAAATCCAATCAGTGTCATTCACATGATTTAACTCTATTCACAATTTACATTTATTATTGAAAACTGATAAAACACTCTTTAATCCATATCATGAAATGTTGGAAAATTAATGTTGTGGTTTTCTTCTTGCTCTATGTCCTCCTGTTTTTTTGCCGATTGTGCACAGAACAACGCAGGAGCAACAGCATGGCAGGAGAGGTGCTCCAGGGTGCGCTAGGATTTTATAACTCTGGGACCCACACTTTAACTTTTCTCTGACTCGGTGGAAAACTGATGTTTCCACATCACAGATGCTGAACAAAGAGTCTTATGATCCGTTAGTATTCGGTGCACTGTGGTGCACTTGACGTTTCCTTTCCTGTCGTTGGTCTCGTGGTGATCATGTAGATCATCTGCTTAATCAGTGAAAGTGAAGGCAGGTGTGCATCTAATCAGTTAATGAGTGGGCACTGTTAAGTTGTGGAAGGAAGATAAATCTGTTCTGTGGCGAGTAATATTCTGTTAAAGTTTGTGCACTCAAGTACAGATAAAGAAATCCTTCGTCAGCTGTAACTTAGAAATCTTATCGATATCGATGCTTTGTGCATTTCTCTGTATTCGTTCTGTCCCTCCAAAGGTTCATTTTTACTCCTTTCATTCATATTCTTGCGCCCAACTCTGCGTCTTCAACACTCTCCATTTATGACTGCTGGTACAATGAAACCAGCCATCTGAAAATGTCACCTTGAGTCTTGGGAAATGTTTTTGAAGTTATTTTTCAGGTTCATTTAGTAACATATTTTTGTTAAAAAGTGTCAGTTTGCACACAGATTCCAGTTTACATATCTGCCTCTTCATCATCCATTTACTGCCCTTAAAGAAGTTTTGCTTTTGCTACATAACTAACATTAACATTAACAGCTATTTACGTACTAGTCTAGAAGAAATGTTACTCACCAAGAGCTGTTTCCAGCCGTGGAAAGCAACACCAATGTTAACTCTTGCCTCTATCACTTCTTTTCTTCTACTTCAGTTAGCATGCTAACCAGCTAGCCCCGGCCTGTCTTGTCACTTTCCAATAGCAACTCACTGTAGCCTCCAGTGTACTCTGAAGACCTATCACTAATTAGAGGGCGTATTATAACCTCTTATCTTGTAAATGCAATGATGGCCAAAGCTCTTGTCAAGTGTCAATTAACACCACCCGCTCCTGGTAAGAAACCACCAACTTACAGATAGCCCCTTTAATATAGCATGGCAGCACTATAGCTGCTTATCTCTGTTAGATATTAGAGTAAATTAAATAGTGCTCTATTTGACTGCTTGTAGTCTTGGAAATCTGATGGCTGTTTTTTGACCTTCAACTGTATCTTACGGTGTTAATCAGCGAGGTCTATTTCCAAAGTCAAGTCTGAAAACTTCATGTTTAAGAGCATATTTTACAACATATTGTATCTGCCTGTTGGATATGTGGAAGCAGAGGGGAAAAACAGAGCTGCTGAGAAGTAGAAGCACAAGTGAAGAAAGACCGAGTCAAAAAGCCTGCCAGAGACTTTGAGGCTGTGATGATGAGAGTGCATATTATTATGTGAGGTTTTTCAGGGATCAAAGCCAGTGATCAATGCCACATCTACAGTAGGCACAGGCGCCACAAGAGAGATAACAACGCAACCACAGAGCGTGGCAGCACATGACTGCACATTTGGGATACATACAAAAATAGAAAGAAAGAACAAATTAGAGGCAGAACTCAGAAGCTTTGACTCTTCATCTCAGATGGTACTTTATGATACTTCAGATATCCAGTTAGTGATATTCACTCTCATTCCGATGCAGTATTGAATGACTGTTCTGTTTGTTATACCTGAGGTAGTCAGAGTCTCGGCCCTGATTCGATTTTCCTCAAGAATTTAATGAGGAAAAATTATGTAAATTAATTTTTTCCCCCCTTTTTAGAGTTTTAGTTCTCAGCCTTTGCCAACAGTTTTGAGCCAAAAGTTTGTTTGCGCCATGTGTTTGTGTGTCTCAGCCTTTGTACAAGAATGTGCAAAAGATACCAAGGCAATTCTCTGATGCTCTTCTCCTTATCTCATTTATTGATGACTCAGAGTTTGTCCTTGGGGATGTTGTATCATGTTGCCTGGTCGCCGGGTAAATTAAATTTGAGTTTTTCTTACTCCACCATCAAATTACCTGATGCCTCTCTGCATCTGCCCACACATGGAGGATGCATAACTTCGCAATCAATGTGTGTTTCTCTCTAAAGTGAAGAACCAGGACGCCAGGATTGCAAGTAGTGATTTTGTTATTGATGTTTCAGATGGACAAGAATAAATAGAAGCACTGAAGGCAGAAGACAAACATATGAGAGACAATATATTTCCAGTTCAGTGCTCTTGCTCTTCACACGCAAGAAATCTTCTCTTCCCTGTTTCTTATTCATTCGACTTGTACTTTTATGCTAGGGTGTATTGCAGATCCTTTTTTTTTTCTTACTGTTGACACTGAGAACTTTCTTTTTACTTTGAATTCACTGCGCTTTAGGAAGATCATGCACTCCAGTCTTGCACTATTCAGGGTTATGGCCTCAAATCCATTCTTTGTCTCGTACTTGTCTCATTCTTGGCTACCGGTCTTGCCTGTTACAGAATGCAATGTTTGCTGAGTCGAGTTTTTCTTTTTTTTTTCTTTTTTGCCTTCCTCTCAAATGTTTGTCAATTTAAATGTTTTCAAAGCTGCAAAAATCAAAGCTCAAATTACTAATGTGAAATATTGTGCAAGGAGTTTCTCACACCGACTCTGCAGCTCAGCTCTGTGGAGAGTTTTAGCATCTTTCACTTTATGGTGTTAAGGTTTACATCACGCAGCTTTAATGTTTTGGTTTACTGTTCTCATCAGCCTCATTTCCTGTCGCAGGATCCAGGGACGTCATTTCCACTGAGGATTGGGTGACACATTCCCTTCAGTTTTCAATGTACTCATTTAGATGCCAGGAATTCATATTTTCCGCACAGTGTCTTTAGCATGTACCAACAGAGCATTTCAGTCAGGAGAGATTTAATTCTTTGTGAGCGAATACATTTTAATTGCCATTTGCAATAGATGTGAGTCTTCAGCAATTAGACCCCACCGTGATGTCATCAAGGGGGTGAGGCTGTGTGTTGTATAGGATGCACCCCAGAGGTCTAGATACTGGTGGTGGTGGGAGTGATGGGAAGAATGTGGGAGAAGGCTGAAGTCTCAGCAATAAGCACTGAAATGACAGCTGACAGCAGAAGAGAGGAAAACAGATTTTAAAGTTTGACAGCAACAACATGATTGGCTGGTTGAGATTCTGGCGAAATCTGATCGGTTTGTCGAAAACACTTGTAGTCAGTTGATTACAAGAAGAGAATTGTGAATAATGCCAGGAACACACCGGCTGAGTGGCGGCTGTGGAACGTCTTGGTTTTTAATTTCAGCATCCATGTTAATGGGTTAGAGCGGACACACTACCTCGTGGCTGTGTCATGTGATCTAGAGATTCAGCGCCCTTCTTATTTTTCACACATGACGCGCATCAAGGACTCCCATCAACAGCATATCAGACGAGCAATACTACATAAGACAGACCTTTCTCTATAGTTGTCTTTGTCTAGGCTGAATCTGAATATGTCACAGGCATGAAAAAATATAAATATATAGTTTTTAAGCATTTTAGCAGCTGCATGTGGAGACTGACACTGACACTTTCTGTCAAAAAACAATCAGAAATGAATTTATAATCAAAATGAATTCAACATTCAAGCAGCCTGCAAACTCCATGTAGAAAGAAAGAGCTGGCAGTAGCAGAGACACAGCAGACATGCACCTGCGAGCTGCTATGCACACACAACGCAGGCAGTGTGCTCCCTGCATTACTGACCTAAAGATAGTTCTCCTGATTGAAATTACACTGAGATTAATTTTCAGATGTGACTTTATGCACAAATTTGTGGAAATATATCACTTAGTTCTATTTTACAATTGCAATCACAATTTTAGTAAATAATGCATTTTTCCTGTTGAGTGAAGTTATATCACAGTTGACTCTCTCTGTAAACAATTAAGGCAACAGTAAGAAGAATATTCACTGGACAATGTTCAGTCCCTCGACCTGGTCCAGAGCCTGTTTCTATTCAGTCTTGACTCGATCTTTAAACTGCTCAGACATGGATTAACAGCTGTGTCATCAACATGTAGCACAATAATCAAATAAATCAGCCAATCATAGTTGATTTTACACTGATATTTTTTTTCTACACAAGGACTGGAGTTATGTAAGCCCTTTATGGAAAGTATTCATGCATGCTGTGTACCAATTACTGCTGTCAGTCAATGTTTTGGAGGAGGTGTCACTTTTTTAAATGATGGATTTTTTTTATTATTATTTTGAAACAAAGATCCTGTCAAACATGATGCTCTGCATCGCCAACAGTCAGCTGGATACGCATTCTGACCCTTTGTACATTCTCCCACAGTCCAGCCCTGACTGGGTTTTAACATATTCCAGGCATGTGTGACCTCGACCACACTGACGTTGCCCTTGGAGAGATGCAAACGCTTCTCATGCATTTCCAGAGCGAGTAAAATTCTTCCCTATTTGAGCTGCGGAAGCTAAGAACAATTGAAATCCCTGAAGAGATTATGGGTCGGGAGGAAAAAAAAAGTTCTGTCATTTGGTCAGAGAGACAAACGCATCTATATGATACATTCTTTTAGCTCGAGATAAAAATAATGGGATTCATGAGATATTTTCCCTCTCATTCCCAATAACCATGAGTGCACAGTTCTTTTCTGTCAGTGACCTTTTTGCACTTCGAAAAAGTATAATTTCCTGCTCCAAAAGCTTTTCAGATTTGCTGTTAATCTGATACGATTTTAGGTCTGAAGTATGAAGGAAATCACCGATGACATTAGATCATTAAAAGTTAGAAAGTTTAAGACAAAATTTTGAGGTAATCTTTTGGCAGCCTCATGTTCTCATTGTGCAGCTCCTGAAGCTACACACGAGATTTATCTGGCTCTTTTATTTCTATCCACCACCATCTAAAGCGCTATCAGGCTCCCATATGAAACATCCCACTTCTCTTATGTAACATCATTTGCCGGTGGAGTACTGACAGTTTTTATCCGCATGCACGGGTGTTTCACTCCATTAAAATGTGTTGGCGAGATGGCCTCCCCCACTCCCACCAGTCCAGGAGTATTGAAAAGTAAATAATATTATGTGTGTGTTCAATCAATTGTAATTATTCTTTTCAGCCTCTCGTTGCAAAATCAGTCACGTTTATTAAATTTCACACACTACAGTATGTGATACTTCCTGTACATTCATTTTGTTGTGTGTGCTTCAGGATTGTGACTCACCAGCAGGTAGGAGGTAATGTTTTGTTATGGCACAGCAGGTGTGGTTTTGAGAGTTTGTTCCTTGTCCTGTTTTCGTGTCTGCTGTGGTTTTAAAATGACTCATGTGAAAGATACAAACACAGTGTGATTAAGGTTGTTTTTTTTTTATGTAATTACAAATGAAAAAGTTATTTTTGGCTTTTTATTACTTTTTTTTCTACAAATGTTGCTTGTGAGTATCTGAGTATAGATTCTGTGAAAAAAACAGTAGGAAGGTGTAAAGCAGAATTCAGGCAGTTATAATTCAACATAGGTTCAGTTGCTGAGGTGAATAAAGGCAAGGCCTGAGTCATAGCATCTAAATAAAGGTCACTACTCTCTAATTACCCCCGAAGACTCCTAATGAGATCTGAGGTAAGAGTGAGCAGCGCCTCTTGATTCAGATGTTCCTTGTCGTCCATCACACACCCACTGCCTTTAATCAACTTTGAAAAATAGCAATGTTTCAAAACTTATCCCTTTAAGGTCAGTGGATATCCACATGGCAATAACATGCTGCAGGTACGCTTGCATTTAGCTAAACCTTCCTTTATGAGCATGTGTATTTAGGTTTTAAAGTAAATGAATGAATTTGATGCATGAAGCAAAATTAGCTACTGTAGTGTGGTTAATCACAGAGCATCTACACCACACTTGTGTGTTAGGTATAGAGGTGGAGCCTGGAAGCGGTTAGCTTACCATCAGGGTTGGAAGCGAGGGAATCAGCTAGTTTGGCTCAAATTAAGGTCAATAAGGTTTAGAGCTTTTAAAGTGATCACAAATAATTCCAAAATAATTCCAATTTCCCATTCAAGTGAATGGAAAACTGGTCTCACAATTTAGGACCCCACTGTATAGCAATGGTGAGGTTAAAGACACTTGCTCTGTCTCTATTTCATGCACTTCCATACTCACACTTGCAATTGTGACTGCGTTTAAGTGCGTGCACATTGACAAGTATGCTAACGTGCAGTACACTGTAAGTACCCAGATGATGTACTCAAAACAGTCAATAAATAGAGTGTGAAACGTCTGTCACTTCTTACCCTCAACGGTCGCCATCTTGGCTACATAGCAGATGGTGAGGGACCACCAACATATTTTCAAACTTGTGAAAACGGCAACCGAAGAAGGAGGATAAATAGATGACAGATGGACAGATAGACAGATGGCGGCCTAATTTCCATGTTGCATGACACAAGGGTCACACAGAAATTTCCGGTGAGTTGGCAAGGGCAGTGTGTGATTTGAGACGATGCTACCCTGTCGACATTCATACACTACCCCGATGAAACTGAAAACTCGTCGGTCTAACAATAAAGTTCTTTTGAACACTGCAAGCGTCACTGGATTTTTAACCTCTTTAGAAATTCACTCACTACTCACAGTGAGTTTACTGTGTCTACCGTGTGCTATATGTGAGTGTACTGACTGATGTATCTGATATGAGACACAGCAACTGTGGAAAAAAAAGGCGGCTGAAAATACAACATATGGCTCTCTTTGACGAGCCGGTGAACATAGGCCTGCATCTTGAAGCATTTAGCAGCTACAGAGAGGTATTCTTCTCAGGAATTGCTGAAGAGTTAAATAGGGCTATGGGGCGTGTCTATATTGGACTTCCATTCATCAGGTTGCCAGAGGCATGACTACAAATGAATGCTAATGTTCTTGTTCCGTCTGCTCGATGTGTAAATAAGCAACCACTTGCAAAGGCCAGATCAACTTCGTAAGGGGATAATATATATGATACTGTTTTATTCACAGCTTCTTGTGGCCAAAAATGCAATTTTTAGATTCTCGTGGGCAATAAAACTCCCAAGACCAGAACTTGATTTTGAGATGGGGCGCTCTTTGCTTTTGCTGTGTAACTCTAGTGAATTAGGCCCATAAGAGGCGGGAGTTCCACAGAGAAACCCCTGCCTGGTGCTGGGTATCTCCCTTTGTTGGCTCCCAGCCGGGCAGCTTTGTCGTAGCTGCTCCACTGAGGTTCAAGAATTGCTCTCCAAAGATTCTGGGCTACCATGCCTTTATCCCTCTCTTGGCAGCAGAACAACAGATTAGCAGGGATGTGGCCCACCCTGCCTTACCTAAATTGCCGTGTGAGAGGTGTATCTGTGGAGGATTTCTGACAGCAAAGCCCTTAAAACCTGGCCCTTCTTCTCTAGCTGAAATATGCCTCTGCCTGACTGTGTTAGACCCAGATTTCCACTCCACACCTATTTTCCAAACGGTCGTCTATGTGTCTCATCTCTTTCATCCCCTCCTCTTCTGTGCCCCCCTGCCCCCCTTTCTTCATCTATTTCCCTGTGCTCTCTATTAGTCTTCCTCCACCTTCCCTCCCTGTCCTCTTTAATGTTTTGTCTTGTCCTCTCTGCGTCCTGCCTTTCCAGCCTACCCCCTCCCCCCCCCCCCCCCACCCCCCCCCCCCCCCCACTCCCCCCCCCCCTACCTCACCTCACAGCAGCAGCTTATGCCCTCAGCCTTTAAGTAAGCCTGTGGCATCCTGTCTATGTGTGCCCATTCTCTGATTATTTTCCTGCAGTGAATATCCAGGAGGGAGCAGCAAGAAATCCCCAGTCGGAAAAAAAAACCTTTACACAGGTGACTGTTGCTGTCAGCTCACGTGGTGCGAGCCGGATGAGTCCAAAATTACACTCTGCCATTTTCAATTACGCTCCACTCTGATGGGACAGAAATTTGAATATTGAAGGGATTCGAATGTCATACATGCAGGAGATTGCATGTTCTTTGCATCCTCCAGCAATCTGTTAGAAAGATAAATTAGAAGTGAAGTGAATATTTGCTGGCAGGCACACAATGATTTGAGCTGCTGCCCCTTTTATCCTCATTGGCTAAAGTGCCTCTCTGGACCAAATTCATAGATATATAATACATATTTTAACAATTATTAAGGACACAACAATTGTTGTTTCTGCTGCTGCCTGTATTCTCATGTTTATTACAAATCATCGCTATTTCACCAAATGAAATGCCATGTTAAAGTTACCACACTGTAGAAAGTGAGATTTCCAAGTCTTTTTTGATTATAAAGCAGGTTCTATATTAATACTGTGAAAGTATCAAAGCACTCAGTCCACAGAGAAATGCACACAGCCTGTATGCAGAAACTGAGACATAAAACAAGCTGTCAGGACTTCTGTTACTTTGTGATGTCGTAACGGAACAGTCACAACGCTCAACTAAGGACTCTTACTAGTCTTTTGTTCGGCCTCTCCAACTGTCTTTTCAGCTTTTACTCTTTTATATTGATTTATGAGTTACACTTGAACTGAAAAAAGCTGCTTTACAGCTCTGTCTCCATAGCTGCCTAGGCAAAGCATATTTCCTCCATAATGTCCTCATATACGCTACCGTCACACCGCCGCAGGTAAACATTCCTTCCATGAATTTGCCTCAGCGGCGCCATCAGTCTCTCATCTGTATCAATCCCATTCAAAACTTCACAAGGTCTGACTTCACCTTCTCTTTCTCCTGATAATCCACTCACCATTCGTGCTGTCCCAGCCGCCTGATCACCCACCTCCCTAATGTCCCCAATGGTCTTGGATACTGCAGCTATGCACACTCCTCTGGCTGGCCTCAACACACACTGGCACAGTGCTGGTCTGCCTAGAGGGTCAAGCTGTGAAAAGATTTAGCCTGGGACAGGGGAAGCTTGTTCCACAACTACTGCACCTCGACGTTGCAACACTGAAGACGGTCACCCCAATGCCTCCAAATGATCCAGCAGTTTGCACCAGAACCAGGCTTATGGCTCTAGTGTTACAGGCTTATAGCTCCACACAAAATCCAGCCAGAGCATTTTAGTCCAGGTTTGACCGTCGGTTCAGCTCATTTCTAACCTCCTGACTAACCAGTGCCATTATGGAGGAGTTTTACCAAGCTACAGTAGTAGACTACAATGTGTTACCTGGGGTTGGCCTCGCTGTGCATCACTAAGAAAACAGTCAGATGAGGCACTGAGCCTGTTTTCTGATTGGCTGACTGATTTGTTGTTGCTAGAGCTCAAGAGAGAAGCCTGAGAGAGGAGATGTGAAACTACATTTAGATGGTTTTTGGTTCTTAAATCCAGAAATATATATTCTATGTAAAATATGTGACCTTTTCATCAAGTTGACATGTTGCTGATAAAATGCTATAAAGAAGCTTGTGATTATAATCACCCATTTGTGCCTGTTCATCAACATGTTCCTTTTTGTTGTGTTTCTGCCAGTAAACTCAAGCCAAAATAACAGGCGCTATCTCCTTGTGTGTCTGACCGGCAAAATAGATTCGTCCATCACACAATGTTTTCAATGTCCCTAGGCAATGAGAAAGTTGCTGGTGGCCATTTGCTCTGGTGGCCAAAGATGATTGAACAATTCTTCTCTATTGATGTTTTAGCGAGTTTGATTTCTACCAGGTCTGGTGCGTTCTGCCTCCAGGAACTATATATATATATATATATATATATATATATATATATATATATATATATATACTGTATATATTTCTGAAGGCCAGTAGCATTAAGCGTAGCATTAAGCAGTGCAGGTGGTGACTGACTGAGTCATGTTTTCATGTTTTTTGGTTCATAGTTAAGACTACCAAATGACCAGCTATATTAACACTATAGCTCAAAACATTCGGAGGATAATGAAACATAAATGGCTTTACTTCAGTTTTACCCTAGTGGCCTGAAAAGTGTGGAGAACACAAGGCAAAAATCCTGCACACTGTCCATCATTTCATCATTAATGAAGTGAGTATGTGAGATTTTTTCTTTTGTTGTCAAGAGTTTTTGATGTTATGCACCTGTCACTAAGACATTTAGTTGTGCAAGAACATTTTTCGAAATATGCTCTTAAAGGTTTGCAACACCCACTACTCGAAAAATTAAATACTAGACAGGTTTGATATATCTAGAGGTCCTGACCCAAGTACACAAAGGCAACACGTAACTCCTGGCACCTTGTGGCATCGTTAGGAATGAAGACCCCTCTGGCAATAAATGAAAAATAGGAATAGCATCAACATGCTTAAAGGTGCATTGCTGGCAGGTATCAGGTATGCATGATTGCCTTAAGAACATAACAATTAAACTGTCTGAAGATGTCTTTTCTCTGTGCCACTGCGGCACTGTCTTCACTGTACGCTGCTAAGATGTGGATCCATGTGAGAACTTATTGCGATTTGTGCTCAATTCCCTTTCATTCATGTTCAGAGTCACCTGGGTACCCGTCCTGCAGCCACGGGAGTTGTAGTCGGGACTTGGGTTTGGAGTGACAACGAATTTCCTTGTGATTTGGTTGCTCCATGGCTGACCAGATGGGCTCTTTCCTTTCTCAGTCACTTTCCATAAAGCAGGCAATCAGTCAGGTTCATCGGACATGGCCAACACTAATGTAACCTCGACGCAGATTAGTTTTAGCCCACTGTTCAGGCTGCTGTGATGTTACTCTACAACCTTGGGGAAACAACAAGGTCTCAGATACAGAGACATACTCTCTGTCTCTTGAACATCATTATTTCAGTTGTTGGGGCAGAGAGAGCACTGGGGTATGACTTTGATACAAACAGATTAAATCCCTGTTGCGCATATGCCATGTTTTCTGTAATTTAATTGGAGGCTAACATGTTATTCACCAACTGATTAACTTGTAGTACTCAGACTTACAAAACCCTCTTAAGCAGCATTGTACACTTTCCATATGATTAACAGTCTGACAAAGAAAAGATTGTTTTCTTCTTAAGACGTAATGCCCAAAAGCCTCTCTCCTGCTGCCCTATCTCTGTTATCTCCGCTCTGTTAATTGCTCATTAGGAGGGAAAATGTGGTTTTAATCGTCTGCCAGTCTGACAGTCTGAAGTTCATTAGAGCTAATGTCCAAACTTCACCGAGGCACAAGGGGCGGATGGTGCCCGTCTAGACATAAACAGCAAAAACTCGGTTAATTATTAATACATCCCATAAGAGCTTTTAGTAAGTGTTGTTTGTTTGCTTATTCATGCACGTATGTGTGTTTGATCCGTAACATGACAACATGATAACTTTTTTGGGTTATAATTGGGCCATCTTTGCTCCACTGCATATGTACGCAGTTGTTCTCAAAGAAAAATTTCGTCTCAGAAGACAAATGTAATGTTGGGTGAACAAACCACAGTAGGACTTTATAAACAGAAAACCATGAATAATGACTAGTTAGGGGACCCATAGTGAAACTTAGGCTTACTCACTACTTTCAGATCACTGAGGCTATAGCTGAGCTAACAGCTTCGTAAAGGTCGTAATGCCCATTGTAAAGAAAACCAAACTGATACATAGATAAAAGTTCATCTTAAGCAGCCGTGGTAATGTAATTGTAATAAGGACGGTGTCGGAATAATAAAAAAATGGTCAGACACTAATGCTGTGCAAACAAATTCAAATGCTCTGTTGGCAATACTGACTGTTCAGGTCATGTGCTTCTCTTGAATAAGAAAGAAATATCAATTTTTAAACACAGTCCCTGGTTTATTAGTGTGTTTAAGATCACCAAAGTTATTAGGATTCATATTCTGGGGAACACACATGTCTGTACCAAAAATATATCCAGTCCATCTTGGAGAAGATGGCGCTAGATGGAAAGTCAGGGGCTCTCCCCCATGAATATCTGAATCAAATTCCATGACAAATCATCCAAGAGTTGTAGAAAACACATGTCGTGTTGGGGCATTTGGGGCAAATGACTGATTCTGTTGTTTTTCTTGGAGCCAGATGATATGTTTGATGTGGTCTGTATAATAATGCCATATATACACAGCAATTCTGCCTCTTCGTAATTATAGACATTGATGGGGGGAGGGAAAGTTCCTCTGTGCTGTTGTAATGTTTAATATTAAGGAATTACTGACTTTGCTTCCAGCTATTCCAGATCTAATGAAAACAGAGTATTGATTCTTACCTGAGTCTTTTAATATCAGTCAGGTGCTGCAGGAGCCAACATGTAAAAACCAGCAGACTAATCACTAAAAATTTAATAGCTTTTTTTCTTATTTTCTTCTATTCTTCATGCTTCCCCTTTGGCTTCTTCTCCATCTCCTTCCTTTCCAGTGGTCGTCCTGTATTTGCAGGCTGTGGGAACCAAAGAGTGGAGGGAGGTGAGTTAAGATATTTTTGGTCCTCCAATATCAACATCCAATGTTTCTGTCTACCTGTCAGTGTATAGCCTGCGTGTCTTTTCTTAAGAATGCTATATAACAAGTATTAACTTCAAGTTAAAGTCCAAGAGGCAAACTCACTGCAAACCCCTGAGAACACTGTTGTAGAAAAATTTAAAGTGTCAGCCTCTGCACTTGCCCACACAAGTGTAACTACTGTCTGAAACTGACTCAGGTAGGAGAAGAAATATAACCATATAACTGACCCCATTAACAATAGAGGTTAAAGAATGAATAAATAAAAAGGGAGTAATTATATCAGGCGTCTGAAGTTAAACAAAGGGAATTCACATCATGTCTCAGAGCTGAGAGAAAAGAAGGGTGATTCTTTTTCAGTTTCGTAATATGGACCATCTGCTCCACCTGACTTGCTGCTGTCTCACCCTCTGTCACTCCTTTTTAAGGCGGGGTCGTGTGTCCCTCCATTCATTACTGCATCTTTCAATTTCTTCCCCTTTTTTTTCCTTTCAGTACATCTCTCCAGCACAAAGACACATTTCCATGTCATCTCTTAGCCCTATATTTCCTTCATCTGCCTGTCTTCCTGTGGCGTCCTGTCTTCAGTTGATGCATTTCCTCATTTGCGAATTCAAAGTCAACACTGATGTGTCAGTGCGACTGCTGATCCCCTCACTTCAAGACGCCTCACACCTTTTTCATGCCATGTGATGGGGCTTAATCAAAAACACGGCATGAATTGCGCCGCAATCAGCAGAGTAAACATCTTGCTGCCAGCCGCGCACATATTGACACCATGAGCAGATAATTGTGCTCGAATGGAAACCTTATAAATTCTTTGTTTGCTTTTGACAAGGTGGTTTTCATTATGACAATACTCGATTAGGGCTGTCACAATATCAGATTTTCACTTCATGATTATTGTGGATAAAAGAATTCATGGTAATGATATCTATAGAAAATTAAAAACATCAGTCGAATTCATCTCTAACTTTGTTTATCGTGTGTTTTGTCTCTTATTTGCCAAATTAATTATATTCAAATACTATCAAGGTTTGCCCTGACAGGAATATTTCTCTTTGGACTTTTGGTTGATTTCCTGATTTATTTTGAAATTACTTCCCTTGTGTGTCTTATTTTGCTCTGCCCTAATGTGTTTCACCTATGTTCAATTACCCTTGTCTCCCTTGTGTGTATTTAGTCTTTGTGCTCCCTGTTGTCCTTGTCAGTTCGTCTGTTTGCTTCAGTTTGATTTTGTCAGTTCCCTGTGTCTCTTGCTTCAGTGTTCCCACTATTTTTGGAGTTTCTGTTTTGCTTCCGTTTTACCTGTGAAGTTTCCAGTGTTTATTGCCTGTTTTTTTTTTTTTTTTTGGATTGGCGACGGCAATTATAACATCATGTAGTTATCTTAATGAATGATACAGTAGTACAGCCTAATTTTACACATGATCCATGTTGATGAAGATACAAAACAACTGGAAAATGCATGGCAAAATAACAGTGTTAATATTTTTAGAGACCCCAGAATTTCACAAATCAGGGGGGCCTATGTCTTGTTAAGGGGAGGCGAGTTCACACTTTGGTTGCTATATCATCACTCGTAATCTCCCACTGAGAAATGATGGTTAAAAAGAGATCAGGTGCTGGTCTGTAAATCAGGGAGAATAATTTGTTTTGGTGGGTGGATTTGGATGACATCAGAGCCGATCTGGCATCACTAGAATGCAGGGAGGTGGAGAAAGAGTCTGTAACAATGACTGAACAAATACGTACAAAAAAGAACAATTACAATATCAATATCAGTATATTGAAACACCCCTTCACTTGATATATAATATATCGATCAATATCAATATATTCTGAAGCTCCAGTGTGTTGTCCCCCTGCTGGTCCTCCATTGTGGATTTTTTTTGTGGTTTGTGTAACATTATTGTAATTTTGTGCTTCTTTTCTACCCATTTACTGCTGCAGCTGCATCAGGCTGTGCACCAAATTGTTCTTTGAGCACAAGTGGTTCCATGTTTTCCAGCCAATGGATATGATCCTCCACTTCCAGGCTCCCACAAATCATCTGTGGTGGCCAATGGAAGACTACAGATGGACCACTCTGTGTGTGTGGTCACAGGCACAGAAACCAGAATAAACAGCTGGTCGCACCAGCAATTAAAACTGTGAAATTTTGTGGTGGAATCAGTGTATTTTAATGGAATTGGCCACAATAAATGCATTCACTGAAGGAGGTGAAGTGAATGCATTTATGGTGAGCCTCATGTTGAAAAATGCCACTATAGGGGTACGCAGTGCGTTAGAAAAGTGATGCCAATGGGTCCTGACTGAGCGTCTAAATCTTACATAAGTTGGGAGAGAGAACAAGTTGATGAGTCCAACATTAACACCCAATTTTCTGCCCAAGTTAAAACAGTTTTAGTTATTTCACAAGCGATTTCTGTATTTCAGTTTTTGGCTGAGCTTTTCTTACTTCTTTGAAGTAGATGGGGCTCAACTGGAAAAAATATGCTCTCACAAACTTCCAATGTGCCAATCAGAATTAGGCAATGTTTGGATTAAAATGTGTTGGGTGCTTCTCTTATGTTGCCAGGCTGATGTCCATCAACTTCAATTAACAATCAAAATGCTATCAAACTACTACTGCTATGACCATACACAGTGATGTTGTGGTAGGGCTCTACTGCTGTACTTTTACTGTAATACCCAAATGAATAAACCTAAATAAGCTTTAATAGCCAGTCGCCAGTTTGAGACCTGCAGATTTCCTAGACAACAAATCTCTTCAAAAGCTCAACAATACATTGGTTCAAGAAGACTTTTTACTAATGCAACTATAGTATGGTAATCTGTATGAGCCCCATTTCATTTTCCCAGACACAATGGATTGCAAACCTTGTTCAAATCAACACACAACAACTGTGCACATAACACGAATAGGAAACAATTTTAAAACCCTTATTTTGTTCACCACTGTTGTTATTATTTAACTGTTATTTTGACCTTGAGTGGGTTTCTCTGTAAACCAGTGTGTTTCTGGATCCTGAATAAATCTTCTCAAAGGCTTACTGAAGAACAGTAAATCAAAGGGGTAGGAACCTATAATACACCCATTTCTTAGTCCTGTATAGCCTATGTTGAAACCAATCATTGTTTTTCCAGATGGTCCACGTATCCTCCTAGGACAACCCAAAAACATTTCCCCTGGTAACAAGGAAATTCCCTAACCTCACCCACAACGCCACAGCACCTATTAACCAATCATGCCTAAGTGAGATTATATGATTATTAGACATCCAAAAATACAAAAAAAACTACAAGGACATATCACGGAATTTTCCCTCCGGGTCGATAGGGCAGGTAGGTTCTGAGGTCCAATACACTCCCCTGCGAGGCCTTCGTAATGGATAGGCAGGGGACGCAGCTGATAGCGTGGATTATGTGCGCTGGGCACTAAAGACATGAGTCGAGGTATTGAGGCAGCGGTGAAGCAGTGCCAAGATCAATAGCTCATTACACGCTGCTGTCGGGCCAGGCCGTGGAGGCGAAGCTGGCAGTCCACTGGGGGGATTACTGGTGTGATTGTCAGGGAGATGGAGAGACGGCCTGGCCCAGGAGGAAGGCTGGGACTGGGACTTTGTGGGCTCGCATGGTGGAGTGCTGGCTCTAATGTTGCTCTAATGTAGGAGGCTGATTTCTCTGGGGACACAAGCTTTAGCACATTGCACGGTGAAGCTCAGTGTGATACCGTGTGGTGGTTTGCAAAGGAGTTTTATATTTATGGATTCCAATCCTGTGTGAATGTTACGGTGGTAATATGGGTTTCTGCTGAATCTCATGAATTTGATTCACTTCTTTCTCCGGTGTATTGTCTTGATGTGAGCTTAATGACATATATTGACTCTTGAATCAATGCTCCTATTACCACCGATTATCACTTTGTTATTTATCTATTTTTGTAGTTTGGCAGGACAGAGGTAATCGATAACACTCGGAATCCCGATTTCGTCAGGAAGTTTGTCCTGGATTTCTTCTTTGAAGAGAAACAAAATCTAAGATTCGATGTGTAAGTAGCCTAACACACTAACCTTTTCTGAATAAATATGAATTAATTTTTTTCTAAAGTTGGATACATCCTGCTATGTTTATACTCAAATGTGGATTCAAGCAACGACCCTAAGGTAGCAATGCCTTTGATTACATTTGAATAATTTCTCTCTCTGGAGGTTCTCAGTTTGGTGAAAAGCTAATTTCTCTCCACTAAAATAAATGAACAAACCAGTCTTTGCTAAAATCAGATGTCCAATCATGAAAGGAGTATCTTTATTTTTCATTAAAAAAAAGCCCTCTTAAAACCACTTGTCAGCCCCACTGATTTAAATTGGCGTCTGTATATCCGTTTGGCTGTTTTGTATGCTTCACCTACCTGTTATCCTTAATCAATGGCAAAGAAAGATCACTTGCACGCCTCTGTGGGTTTAATAAAGGCACAGAAATGTGCTTTTATTGCTCAGTGGAGTCTGTAGAGCAGTAGCTTGTATAAAGTTTAAAGGGGGTTTGTTTGAAGAGGAACACTGTGATGATGCTGTTATGTCACAGTTGAGCACCCCTCCTGCTTTGCAAGGTCATTTTCTATATCCGATCTTCTATGTCCAAATTTTGCGAAGCAATGCAGATGCTATGGAAGTGAGAGGTTGAACTTAGCAGAATGTTATGCTAACTTCAAGATAACAGCACCGCTGGTAATTTGTAGTTTAGCTTAGCATTAAGAGTCAATGCAAAAGGAACTTACTAGCCTGGCTCGCACCAACATTTTTAAATATTTCTGCCAGCACCTCTAAAGATAGTAATTAAAATAATTTATCTATGGTTGCCGGAGCTATTTCTCTCTGTGCCAGAAACAGACAAGCAAGTGTATTTACCAACATGTCAATGTATTCTCCTCTTCTGAACACTCAACAGCAGTGTTGCCAATTACCTTCAATGGAAAGTAGCTAAAGAAAACCTAATACGCTAATTAGCATGCTAATGCCTCCTATTTGCATTCTCCCTAGTGTTAGCCTGTTTCAGCCCTTTATCTGTTTGTTTCTCTCCTATTCTCTGTGCCCACATATACATTATCTAAGAGACTAATACAGCCAAATGAATGGAATGTAGGTATACGGTTTATCAGGTCTGAGAAGTCACTAAATCTAGCCACAAAATCGTTGAGTTGGCAGCAGTGCTCATCTAAAACCAGTGGATCTCTACATGTTGTCACCTTCTATCTCTTTCAAATGCCGTCTTGGGAGTTTTTGCATCTTATCACCTACTGTTCATTTATCTATTTATTTTACTTGCAGGTACAATGTCGACTCCAGAAGCTGTAATATTTCCAAACACGTAAGTACATCATGTCGACCTCAGCTGACAGCTTCCATCAGGCCTCAAATTTATCACATTGTATTCAGCATTACTATAATGTTAAGGCTAATGTACAGTGAGTTGGTACAGCAAATGATGATGATTCAACATGAATAAAAGTATTTAGTATTCTTTAAATCTGTCTTTTTTTGTCTTTCCTAACAAAATAAATGACATGGGAGAACAGAAGGTGAGTGGTTTACGTGCAGATTGTGTTGTCTTCATGAGTCCTGGTGTCACTTTACTTTTTAGTTTCCAGTATATTTCATTGTCCCCAGAAGAGTCTTGTGTGTTTTTTTGTTTTTCATTCACTTTAATTTTATTGTATTTTTCTCCCATTCTTTCATCTTATTTCATCAAGGACAAACACCAACTCCTGGAAAGCTTCTGCCATAGTGTTGTTCCTCATTTTGTCTTTATCGTTCGCTCAGGTAAACCAACTTTCAGAACTCGACTTCAAAGCAAAAGCAGCTGTTGTTGTTTGAGACAGTACACCACAGCAGATTGTGCATGTCAGGACATTCACAGGAGCTACAACACACATACTGTGTGTGCGGGACTCACACCTACACCTGCTCGCGCCCACACACACACACACAAAAAACAAGCATTAGCAGGTAGTGCTCTGCCCTCGTTGCTGTGCAGGAGTTTTATTGTATCGTGTCATCTCTCTGCTTTTTTATGTTACCATATGTTTTTCTCTGTGATGTGTGGGTTGGTTGTAAAGTCCAAAGTCTGTTGTTCAATGAAAAGCTGAGTGCAGGAAAAAAAAAACACTTTCTTTTCTACTATGAGGGAGGACATGTGCTTCATGCACAGAGTGGCCCTTTTAAGAATAATCAATCGGCCAACAAGTATCTGAGTAATGTGGCCCACTAGGACTTCCTGGGCTTGACCTAGTTGGGCTAATGCATATACATAAAAGGTGAAATTAAATCCTAAATTTACTATTTAATTTAAAATGACACTTCAATAATGTGAGGTAAACTTTAATGGAACTTTAATAACTTTAATATCTCTATTACTATCCCTTTTGATTTTATAGTCTTTGTAAGATGCTATTGAGCTCAAGTGTTAATCCTGTTTATTAAAGCACAGAAGGTCCAGAAATGTTTAAAGTCATTAGTTTAGTGCTCATATATTTTAATGGGCTGCTTCCCCTGTGCTAACTTATGATCTGTTGTGGAAAAAGTTTAAGAGCTAACCCTCAAATAAATGGGTCTCTGTCAGCGCTGAGCACACCATGGCGTCTTGGAGATGTGAAAAATTTAGAATGGCACCACGCTTGCATTAAGCGGGGCATTATTATTGAATATGCAGGTTGTATTTATGGTTCTTCTCTGTTTGTTAGAACCTGATTTGAATCCAGGACTTGCTCTTGGCCCTGTCGTGCAGTTAATTCTCTCTTTTCGATCCTATGTCCCCCTAAGGACTTTCTGGGCCAGACCTTCTGTACCCTTGGAGAAATCATCGGCTCCACGGGAGGAAGGCTGGAGAAGACCCTCTCGTAAGTCCCCGCCAGCATCCTAGAATCCTGTTCTGTTATATCAGTGAGAAATGACTGCATTGTTCAGGTTTTGAATCACATTCGTAATAGGAAATATTCCCATAAATAATTTCTGCAGTTGGGCAAAATGAAATGAGTCTTCCTCCGTCTCCTGTTCTATATTTATTGACGGCTGGTGTGAGAAACAACACTATATGAGCCATCTCACTAATGCGGAGTTATAGACTCACCCGGTTTAAATAGACTCATCTATTATGTTGTTTGATCAGAGTGTGAGAGGCCAGATCACTGCATACTGAGCTCTTGTTGCTAAAGTAGTATTGAGTTTTTATTATGCTAGACAAAAAGGACTGAAGCCTGCGCCAGCATTTTGTTGTGAGCAACTTTGCTTAGTGACAGATAGATATAAAATCTGCTCATATTTTCTATTTTGTTATATGAAAATAGTGGAAATTGATGCTTTGGAAAATAGGATACATTCAAACCCCCTATTTTTATTGCATTTCTACAGCATTAGATAACACGCTGCACTTAAAGGAGTGAAAGGAATGCTGGGAGACAGAGAAAGATGTGAAGTCAGAGAGGTCACGAGACAGATTTGAACTCATTTTATTGCAAAGACAAGATATGGCGAAGTCTGCCTTTACACTGTGGAGCTCATCATGCAGGGGGCCGGGAGACAATTCTTCACTTCTCAAGTGATCACAGTAGCACTCATTGTGGAACAGCATCTGAATCAGGAGCTGTATAGTATCAGCTGAACAAGTGTAACTGGAGCAGAGCAGCACTTTTACCAACATGGGGAAAAAAACGCTTTTTCTGATTAGTTTGTACCTCCATTAGTGTAGCAAATGAAATGTGATCCCTTATTTTTGGAAGGAAGAACTTCATCAAAAATTGTTTTTGAAGAGAAATTACAACAATAATGTACTGATGTCCCATGACCATCTAATATTGGTTTTGAAATTCTATTAATAGAGACAAAGCGCAATGCAAGAGAGAGCAAGGGGGCATGAGGAGGGAAAGTTTGTGACGCTTTGTTTTCGAGCTGTTTCTCACTGACAGGCTGGAGTGGGCTACTTGTCTGTTTGTCTTGACAGTTTCAGCTGCGGCTCTGTGCCCCTCTGAAGTGTCGCAGGTGGTGGTGAAATGTGCGGCGTCAGGTGGTCAGAACCACTTTGACACTTGTGAAAAGAGCTAAAGCTGAATCTGTAACCAAACAACGAGGCTAGTCTGAGCTAGAAATACTTTTGCTCACACAGTATTCGAGGCAGGCCTTTCCCACATGTGAGTTGGGATTTATGCTCACTTCAAGGACTGCATCTAATGGTTACTGTCATATTCATTAATTTAGAAGTTATTTTCTTGATTTCTTTATCTTTAAATGTCAGAAAATGTTCATCATTTTCCCAGAATCCAAAGTGAGGTCCTCAAATGTTTTTTATTTTTGAACCAACAGTCCAAAACCCAAAAGCATTCAGTTTGTAATGATATAAAACAGAAACAAGCAGAAAGTGCACACATTGTGGCAACTGGTGCGAGCAAATGTTTGGCATCCCTGCCTGTAAAGTTACTCAAAGTGATAAATCAATTATCACAATAATGTTTTGGGAAAATTCGTCCAACTGATTAAATTACAGTTTCAGCTCTACTCTCTTCAAACTAATAAAAGTTAATTATATTTGCATGTTAGCATTAGCAGCACAACTTCATACCTGAGGAAAAGCTTGAATCTTGAATGTCACAGTTACAACTGAATCAAAATAAATCATTAAACAAGTGTAAAGGTGGCTTTAGACAGTGAGCATTTGCTGCCGCCGTCTCTTCCACTGTTTTCAATGTACGCTGAAACATCTGCTGCCGACCTCGGTGGCAGCAACAGCAGCAGCAACAGGGAAAAGGCAGGAAGCGGCTCTGTACTCTTGCCATTAGAGTTCATGGTGGTTAAGCTTTTTCAACTTGCCGCTGCAGCTCACTTTGTGGCCATGGCACGGAAACTACAGAGAGGGAAACGATACAGGAGCTGATTTGAAAGGTGCTGCGTGCAACATCAGCTTCAAAGTCTAATTATGCAGCAGCCTGTAATGTAGGGGCTCGAAGGATCGGAGGTAGCAGGGTTCTGTCACAGCGGCATTTCACCCTGCTGCCACTGATTCAAAATAGACAACACTGATGTTACCAGGCAGATGCCACAATGGCAGCCGCTCACTGTCTGAAAATGCCGTAGGAGTCTACAGACATGCTAGCTCTCTTTTGGAAGCTGTGCTTTGGCACAGCAATGCTTTTAGCTAAATGCTAAAAACAGCATGCTAACATGCTCGCAATGATCAAGATGCTAATGTTAAGCAGCATAATGTTTACCATGTTCACCATCTTAACTTACTACTTAACTTAACTACAATTCTTCCTCTGGAGGAAAAATGACTCAGTGTATTAACCCATGCAAAAGTCATTGAGACATCTTACTCAAAACCACAAATGTCAACCTCAAGGAAAACCCAAGGGATTACCAAAGTCATTAGGGTACATGATTTGGGGACCAGTATTTGTAGATCATTTTGAGCCAATTCGTTTTGTAGATGTTGACACATCTCAAATAAGAAGTGAAAACTTATCTGCTGGTGGTACTAGAGGAAAACTCAAGGGATCACCAAAGTCATTAGGGTACATCATCTGGGGACCAGGAATGGTAGGCTACATAATTTTGAGCCAGTTCATTTTCAGATATTTCAAACTAGAAGTGAAAACTTGACCTGCTGGTGACACCAGAGGAAAAGTCGGGATCACCAGAGTCAGACTGGTGACTATAAATATGCATAGAAAACGTCATGGCAACCCATCCAGCGGTTGTGGAGATTTCATTTTGGACTAAAGTGGTGGACTGTCTGACATTGCCAGCCTTAAAGCTGAACCACTAGCATGACAAAAAAATATTATACCATTGGACCTTATCATTTGCAGTTTATATTCTATTCATATTTTCACAACACTACTTACTATCCAATTTCTAATTTGCTAATTTGTACTCACAACCATTTTTGGCATTACTCATGGAGGTTTAGCTCAGCCATTGGCAACAGCTCTGCCTATAAACAAATACTTGTGTAATTATAACACCAGCCTGTCAGTAGAAAGTCCGTCTGGGTTTGTTGAGTTTTTTCTGGAATGGTAGTACAGTATATGAATCACTGCCACTGACTTCAGCTGGACTTGGAGCTGAGTCCAGTCAACTAGAGGCCAGTTTGTGGCCCCTGCAGCTGTCCCCTGCCAGTAGCACTATTGACATGTTTTAGAAAGCTTATCATGCTCAGACAGATCAAACAACCAGCCGGCTATGACCCGCTTTCAACTCAAATGCCACATAGCTGGGTGAGTGAGGGACAAAGAGGAAAACAGAGAGGGAGTGGAAAGAGGGAGAGACGTTATGGCATTATGTGAATGTAAAGTGAATCTAATGCCAATGCCTGAAGACATACAGAAATCCAGAAATAGCCATAAAAGCCATCCAATCCAAACCATAATTTATGCACAACTCAGAGTTTGCAGGGTTAAAAGAAGACATATGAAAGGCTTAAGAAAAAAAAACAAAAACAGAATGTTAGACACACACAAATGTTGGCAACATAAAAGATTAATAGATTTATGTTCCCTATTTTTTTTTAATTAAATTGACTTTTAAAGGTAGGTACAATTACTCACACTCATCACAAACCTGCCATAGGTTCCATGTGATTAATCATCTTTTCTTTTCATCCGCTAATGAAATTCTCCTTGAGGAGAGAAATGAGAAAAGTGACATATGTGAAAGGTTACATACAATAAGACCCCTGTCTGAAGGATTTTTATAATGACTCATTCTGTGATTAATGGGGGACAATAGAGCTTAAAAGACACTGACATGGTAGATTCTCTAACACTGAGAAGATAACGGTCTGATCTCACCATCAAATGAGGGGATGTCTGTGGGAAACCACTTGGAGCGTGTTGGAATTTAAATTCACTATATGTGGTAATACTTTATTTGTATAGTCTGCGTACAGAGTTTACAGAGTACTTGTGATATTTCCAATCCGTTCAGAATCAGCCAATCAGAAGAGAGGCTCTGAGAACAAAGTGGTGTTGCATTGCTACAGCCATTTTATAACCAATTAAAAAGCCATTAAGCTAAATGTCAACTTTAAAGTTCTTTACATTTCTTGGCAAGTATTTGTCATCAGATACTGATGTTGGAAAGCTAGAAGTCGACATTTGGAGCACAAGGCTCCATGAAGAAACAAACAATTAACACTTCTCAAATATCATTTAAGACCTTTTACTCGTCACTAGGAGTCACTGGAAAGACAGGAGCGTGAGTCATTAAAGGTGCCCCGTTGTGTTTCTGTTTACATTAACTTTACCTCCTCAAAATGCATTGAATGTTTTACTGAAGCCTAGAAAAACACGATATGAATTCCTTTCATCGCAAAACATTTGCAAAGCCAATTTTAGGAAAAATCGAAAACTTGTGTTTTTGTTCCAGCTCTAATGTTGTTTACTTTCTGGCAGTCTTCTTATTCTCTGCCTTTACTGGTGCAATACTGTGTCCTTTGACAGCTGGCAGGAATGTGTATGTGAATCATTATGCGAATCATTATACATGTGCATTAGAACAAACGAAGTGGAGACCTATTTGTACAAACATTTCTCTGTATTTGGTACCTCGTTACCTTCCCAGTCTGATTCAACCAAAACTCCAGGATGTATTACATTAAAGCAATATAAATAAATATAGCCCTCCACTTGGGTGCTGTAGTAGTAATTTTATTCAGTCATCATACAAAACATAGTCAATATAAACAACATAGACAGTAAAAAATCTTATATAAATGATATTGGCATTGTTCCATATTTTAAGAAAAGGAAATCATTTACACTTGTAACCCTCAAAAGTAGCTTTGCAAACCATTCTCTTTGAAACCAAAAGCAAATTACACATTTTATATTAGCATTGTTCCACAATTTAACCCCAGCAATAGTTACACACAAAATACATCTCCTTTTAATTTGTTTTTTTTAGCTTTTTGTACAGTGAATTTACAAATACTTTTCTTATAGTGAAACTTTTCTCCACAGTCTGGGATAGACATTGATTTAGCTCTGAACATGTTTATATATTATGTGTAATATTATTTTATAATCCCACAACATAGACATATCACATTATAAAGTCGTTTTGGCATTTGTCTTAGCTAGTACTTGTCAATTTACGCAAGCGAGCAGATATTGAGTAACATTAGCATTCATTTGTAGTTGTGTTTCTGCCCACCTGACGAATGTAATTTCAGATCAATTCTAATGTCCCCCTTCTCAACACAGGGTTGAGAGCTGTAAGACTAAACCAGAACAATTAAGTCTGGGCTGCCTAAACCAAAGCAATGAGCAGACAGATACTAAAACACCGTGGCTCAGGGAGACTGCAGACTGAGTTGTGAATGATTCTCGATGAATTCATCACTTGGAGCGACGCCTTCCACAGCGAAATTTCCTAGTTAATATAAAAACATTCATTAGTGCAGCTTTAAAAGTATACCTGCACAGAAAGAGAGAAATTTTAATACACCAAGGAGCCTTTTGTGCTGTGTTGTACTGTGCTGAAATATACAATGGCAGATGGCAAGATTTCCCATAATCCCAACAATAACTTCTTATCTCAATTATTGATGATTCACTACCATGCATCCAAAAGTCCTAAAATACCTGTGACAAAAATACCTGGTGGCCTCAATTCCCTTTAAACACAAATGTGTAACTGTCACATTATTCCCTTATGATCTCTGTATACACCTCGTGTCCATGGCTTTGTCACAAAAATACCTACTTCCCCTCCGACCCCCCCCCCCCCCCCCCCCCCCCCCCACCTCCCACTCCACACAAGCTGAGCAGTTTAGCTCTCGATGGCCTGAAAGATTTAACCAGAAGTACAATGAAAGGAGGCAAAAGGAGGTGGCTATACAAGATTACAAGAGCATTGGTAAAAAGGGTGAAAATGAAAAAGAGGAGGACAAAACAATAAGAGACCAAAAGAACACAATCACTATTCCTACCATATGGTCAGTGTCTCTGATGGCTGCCTGCAGGGAATAGACAGCTGTCTGGAGTAAAGCCCAGGGGGTGAAACAAGGGAGGATGAAAAGAGAAAGGGAGGTAGAGGGGAGATGGAAAGTGAAAGGGAGGTATGTGAAGGGTGACAGACAACTCAGCAGACCAGAGAGAGAGGGAGGAGGGAGAGGGAGAAAGGGAATGTGTTTCACCCAAAGGAAACAAACAAAATGTACGAGAAGAGAAGAGATGAGAGGAGAGAAGAAGAAAGAGGATAGATGTGGGGAAGGAAAGTTTCTTGTGAGAAATGGAGAGACAAAAAGAGTCCTCTCTGTATGAGCTGTCATTTAGAAGACTTTGTGCACTTGTGGAGAAAACTGAGAGGCACAGTGCAAAACACACACACACACACACACACACACACACACACACACACACACACACAAAGTAAAATCTTGGATAAAGACAACATAGACCTTGTATATAAAAAACTTCTAAGTGTACATGGTTTATTGATTTTTCTTCTACATTTTCTGTCATCAAACACACACACACACACACACACACACACACACACACACACACAAAAGTCGAGAACCTATATGGTTCTGGTAGCCTCCTCATGTTGGTGGGTGTACATTTTTATAGGTCAACAGTTTTAGAAACGGGCTCCATGCTGCGTGGCAAACTAAGCACTCCTTTCCACTTACCTGTGTGTTGCTATGGTAACCGAGGGGGGCTATTAGCCGAGGCGGTAAAAGTATAACAATGATCCAAAATGCACCCTTTTGAAAAAATAAGGATGTCTAATATGGACACCCATACAGTACGACCACATAGCAGAGGTATTTTTAAACTGGAATTGATTTTTTGTCTAGAGATATGTAATCTTTGATGCACACACACACACACACACACACACACACACACACACACACACACACACGGTATATAACATTAATTCATCTACATATGAAACACAACAGTACTCAGCATGGGCTAAAACTTTGGAACTATAACCGTATCATCATCACTTACAGCTGACAAGCATGCAGAAAACAGACAAATCGCCCCATTGTGAATGTAATGTGAAAAAATGAGGCCGATCTATTAACAAACCCACACGCTTCCAGTCACCCAGATGCAGATTGATGAGGTGGATAGTGGACTAAATAAGCTGTCCGCGGGGATGGTTATGTTGGTGGGTTTATGACGGCAACCCAGCCTGTGTCATGAAATTATACCTGTCTGGATTCCGCTGCGAGACATTGTAGTAGTCTGTCGGTTCGCTGTGTCAGGGGGCAGGGTGTGTAATTGGGGGCAGTTAGTGGGATGCCTTCTGCTCTGTGGCTGATGTCATACAGAGAAAGATCCAATACAGACACGTACCACGAACTTTTGGCAAAGAAAAAGAAATGAATTGTGAGACAAACAAAATAACATATTTTCTGCTCTGTGAGAGAGCGGCAAACAGTGGCAGATTGCAGGCAGTATGTTGTTACTGTTACTCAGCTGCTGGTGGTGGAGGAGGCATTTGCAGATGTTGTCTTACTCTGCTGCAACACAGTATAATACAGACAGACAGGCAGGAACACATCGTCAGGAAGTGACTTCTGATGTGATTTAGCCATGACCGAGGTCCCAGATTATTTTAGGTTGACTTTATTGAAGCGAAATGTCCATTTGGGCATATACTGTATGCAATGTCAACTGTCAGAAATTTTGCATATCCTGTTCATGTCTCTCGGTGTGTGCGGCTGTTGTGGGCAATGTTGCAAATCAATGACAGTATTGTTTTGTATTAGTATTTTTAGCCATGCTAGCACCATGGCTGTAGGGATGGCAGTGTCAGCTTGTCAGTAGGTTGGATAGATTGCCTGTGACTGTGGTGCCTTCACGTTGCTGAGAGGATAAAGTCTAATGGACTATGGTGATCCCCTGACTTTTCATGCTGGTCTAATTATTCACCTATCCGGTGATATATCTCAAAATCTGAGGGATGGCTTAACACAAAATTTGGTACAGATATTCAAAGTCCCCAGAGGATAACTCTTAGTGACTTTAATGTTCCTCTGACTTTTCCTGTTTTGTCACCTTGAGGTTGACTTATGTGGTTTGAGGTGAAATATTTTAACAACTATTGGATGGACTGCCATGGATTATGGTACAGACATTCATGTTCCCCTTAGGATGAATTGTAATATATTTAGTAAAACCCTTTTCATCTAGTGCTGTCATCAGGCTGAAATTTTAATTACTCCAGTACTTTGAGTTATAACCAAATACCTTCAAACCTATCACTCTCAGTTGTCGTTCATGTTATACTGATGTTACATTGTCGATTTGTCAGGTATTTAATTTGCTGGTCTAGTTTAAACAGACATTCCTCTCTGGTTATTTTTTATTCTTGAATAGTTCCTCACTTCTGGTAAATATACTAATCTTTACATATAATACTGCAATTAAAAGTTGTATACATTAAGATAAAGGATTTATCCATATTGTTCACTCTTAGAGCTATCAGGGGTAATAACATGTTAATGATGTTACTTGCAATTAGTATTTGATCCTAGCCTGGCATTGCCAAACAAATTAGCATTTGCAAATTAGTCTAAACGTCCCAGTTTAGCTTAGATTTCAGACCAAATGCAATTGGCTAGACCTACAACCGATCAGAGCAACAAGTGTTGCATAGTGCAGAGCAGGGCCAGTTGGCAATTTAACTTTTACCACATCCTGTCAGTAGTACGGCAAACACGTCTTTCTTATCAGTAAATGCTGTGAGTGCAGTTGTGTGTTTTCCTTTAGGGAAAATATATACAGTCCAGTTTGTTTAATACTGTCACAATAGCAGATTCAACACCTCTGCGTATCAGCAAAAACTACCGTCATCAAGCTTCAGCACTGTCACTCTGTCAGTCATTGTATCAAGCCTACCCCATTTTAGATGAATGGCTGTGATTGGCTCAACTTGTCTCACGATGGATGGAGGAAGGGCAAACCCATCTGTGATACCGAACAAACATGAGCTCGCTGACTGGTTTGGTTTTCTAGGCTAATTGAATCCATGCAAATTTTGAATCCTGGTAGGGGTCGTGCGCCACACTTCCTTAGAGACCTCATCTTGGCTGCTTGTGTCTGCAGTGTACTTCCTATGGACACTAACCAACACTTCAAATGAACAGAACTAAGACCGACCAGTAAGTTATGGACTTTGCATTATTGTTCAGCCCGTCTTCAGCCCCAGCGCCACTTTTGCAGTGGGTGCCTGCAGCAAGATAACTGAAGGCTTCTTCTTTGGGCAGCTTCTCCCCCCTCACTTTTTTATAAAGGGGAGATATGGCCTCAGAACTCAAGTTGCTAGTCTTCATCCTGACTGAGTCAAAATCAAGGCGTCAGTATGTCTCAAACTAAGTGCTTGTGGTATTGTCAAAAAGAGTCTAATCCTCTTCAACAACATCTAACCCTTATGAGTAGTTGGCCATCCAGAACAGCCATAATCACTTTTGCCTCCGGACATGGTCGGACAACACATCATAAGAACAAGTTCTGTTTTGAGTTTTCCCCCGACCTTCAGCCACAAACATTAGAGGTCACGGTCAGACGAATCCAAATTTGCAGCATCCAACACAAATGGCAGCTATAACTCCCTCAGTGAAACCAAACACACTTATTTGCTGCAGCTTTGGTATCCTGGTGTCCATGAATATCATAAAACAGGAGCAGTGACAAGGGACTCCACCCTGTCAAAAACCCACATCGAATGTGCTTAAGTTAAAGCACAGAATGTGAAAACTATTCAGAGAGGAGCTGCAGAAGTGAACTAGCTTATTCCCAGAACCCTTAATTATCTGTGAGAGGCTAAAAAGCTGGTCCACTGGAGGAAGCTTATATTGTGAAGCCTGGTTCTCTTGTTACAAACTGACATAACATGATATGAAGTGAAATATCTAGGTTATTTCATTAGTAAGCTGAATTTCATGCTTGAAGAGTAACTTAACCAACTGCACTCTTGACATAGGGAATTACATGTACAGTCACTTTATTACCCCATCTATTGATCATAGCTCCATTCTATAATTTTCATTACAACAGTTATTTTCAGTTGTTTTCAGAACTGTTTTCAGATACAATGCAGTGAGTCTGTCCACTTGGAAAAATAATCTGTGAAAAATCTTCGATGTAGCCTGGGACACCCATATAAATAAAACATATAAATACAGCAGTCAACTGTTGGCAGTGTGCACAGCATGAAAGATTATTTTGAGCGTAGCGTAAGTGAAAGCCTACCTCTACTACCTGTGGTTATGGTATTCATGGCAAATGAACCGCCCTCTCTACTGTTGATTCAAATCCCCTGTTCTGTCTCTATACTTTTGATGACGGACATTGCACCACGAGGTTCGGCTGCTCCTATTTTTAGCCAGTCTCGCATGAAACCCACCGAGTTATTATGGAGGAGGAGTTAATTCGTTTCCCCCGCTGTAAAAATGAAGCCAGGGCGAGGTGGTCCCGTCGGCTGCAAACACTGTTGATTCTGAGTGGATAGAGTCCGTGAAGAAACAGTTGTTTGAACTTTGCTGTACTATACAGCAGAACCTTTTCCATGAAGGGCCTCGTCAACAACATACAGAGTTGCCTTAAAGTAATGCTGAGTGTGAGGAGAAGATTTGTCTCTCATTACATGGCTGAACCACCGCTGGTGACATTTAGGGACATGGAACTTTGGAGTGCTCCACTGACCTGCCTCAAGGCGATGGTCCGAGCCATTGGCTTGAGCAGCTTAGCGCTATGGGCTGCACAGGTGAGAGCCTCGGGCTTTAACGGGGGCCTACGCTCTGAAAGTGGATAGTCCCAGTGGATGAACGTGTTGGTTAGGTTCACCAAAGCAGAGTCGTGCTGTGCAAAAAGGTTGACGTCATGTTCCAGAGAACACTGCTGCTAAGCCAAGAGATGCACTGTTACCCTGAGACAGAAAGCGGTAACCAGGGGTGGAAGTAACGAGTTACATTTACTGTCATCACTATAACAAAAAGTCTGCAATTTTACTCTTTACTTTAAAACTTCATTTGAAATTGAAATTGTTACAGACTTGAAACAAAAGTCACATGATGAAGTTATGACTGATGAGTGTGAGAACACAACAAATGAAAAGAGTGAAATCAGCAGCTGCAGCAGAGAAGAAGCTGCTGATTGGCTGCACCACCCGTTGACCACGTCCCAAATCAAACACACACGCCATGCTGCGTGACCAACAGAAGCATGCTGGGTCTGGCTGTACGCTAAATACAAAAATAAAGACTGTGGATCCTTCAGCTGTGACTTCTACGTTCACTTCTACCATCAGTGAGGTGTGCACCACCTTTTCTGCTGTTTCTGATGATCCCTGTTGTGACTGCAGCTCATTGAGCTCAGTGTTTGAAGACTTGGAGGAGCAGTGAGTCAGAGGCTGAGTGGACTGGTTGTAGTCTGCATTGAGATTTCAGACAGGTGAGTGCAAGAAAAGATGACTGATTGTTGTACAGTCACTGTGCAGAGGAGATCATCAACAACGACCGTGTTGCTTAGCAACGTAGCATTTTGTTTGTGTTCGTCGGCTGCAACCGCTGTTGGAGTTTCTGCTGTTTATTCTTCACCTTGTCTGGTGGTTTATTCTGCTGTGAATTCTATAAGAAGTGGCAGCTATTTGATTTATGTAGCTCAATATTGCTACATAAAGTCTACGGTCTTGGTGTTTCTACTATTTTGTCCCATTTACAACAATGACACACTACATCCCAAATTATCTTACAGTTGAACTGACAACTCTCTACAACAATGTTAGTAAGAACTGGACATTATAAGGGAAGACTTATTTCAGGACTGTTGTATTAGACTGAATTAATTTCAGCTAGATGTACCTAATAAACAGCCAACTGAGAGGATAGTTGTAGTCATTAGTTGTATGCACAGGCTGCAAAGTGTTTTTTTCATTCAAACCTTTATTTATACAGGGAAGCAATATACAGTGTAATGTATAAGGGCAATAACAGCCATAAATAAAAGCAATAAAACATAGTCCAAAAATAGGACATAGTCCATAAAAGCAATATGACTCGGTTGAAACACACACATTCACACTGCTATTATCAGCTAACTGACTAGAATTTATTGGTTGCACTCCCCTTTAATGACATATATGTATATATGCCTCCGTATACGTTTGATAGCCTAAAGATGTTCTTTAATTTAACAGGTCATATAATCATCATTATAACCATACAACCACACATGTTTCTTTTAAGTAACAGTGATTGTGCTTCAGTACAGTTTTCCAGTACTCTTCCCACCCCGGTAATGTTATGCCTGGTGTTGGCATCATGGCTGCGGGGGAACATAAAAATGCTCAAGATGAAGCTGGTGAGTGTTTATGCTTCCAAGTTTTCACCAGACCTAAACAGTGAAACTTTGTCTGTGTATCTTCAAGAAAAATCTGGCCGTGAGGTGACCTGTCAAAAGACTGACGATATACAGTAAATACAGCCTGTTCAAGTGTCTGCTGAATGCAGTGAAGTTAGCAAAATGTACAATCCAGAAGGGGCATTTGTCCGGCGCTGTTATGAGTCGCATGGCTGGAGTTATTGGGTCAAACACTGCACCTGCTGCGGCAGGAATGAGGGAGTGATGCCTGCTGGTGCAATGGGCACTCACTAGTCTTGCTGAATGACCATTGTCATGGGCCTGCGTCTGGGCCAGAGCGCGGGGGATGAAGCTTGCTGCATAGTTGTTGACAACCTTCTGGAGAAGTGTGACATACTCTGTAAGCAAGAGACATTTCTGTGGAACAAGACATGAAAAAACTAAACTCAGTGAAAACTTTAACGGGGCGGGGAGTCTACGACTGACCTTGGCATTGGAGTCATTAGAGGTAGGATATCAGTGGGTGTGGCTATTCTATGAAATAAAAGCTTGACTCATTAATAAATGTAGTTAGGCTTGGCGCTGACTGGTGTTTACTCACAATGACAAGGACTTCATTACCCTAAATGTGTCCACACCCTCAGAACAAGGATGAATATCTGAACAGGTTTGCCTTCATCAATTCCTTTATTAAAAACAATACTTCTTCTAGTGTATAAGTCATTGGGGAGATGAAAACGAATATCTCAGACATGAACTCATTATTTTCCAGTTGCGTGGCTCAGTTCTGTCAAGATAATAATTTTAGAATGTCAAGTGCTTTTTGCCTACAGATATTCATACATACATTAATGAGGCCTGGCACACTACATCACGGCTGCACTACTGTAGCGATGACTGATCCTATGCCTGTTGTTATGTCAATAAATGTTGAACATATATCTGTGCTATATATGGAAATAGTGTCAACACAGAAAAACCTGGACTGGTCAACCCTCACACAGGAAGACTGCTTTGCTCATATAGATAAATCCTTAAGGAATATTCATCTACATACAACTGGAAGGCCTGGCTGGAATAAGTATTCAGTGAAGCCACTACATCAAGCACTATGCCAGGTATAGGCCGAGACAAGGGCCTGTGCTTGAGTATAGGAAGTTCACTAAAGCGGGACATAAGTATGCAAGATATAGGCTTCATCTGTAAAGCCATGGGAGCTGGTTCAATGGCTAAGAAGCTGCAAAGTAATAATGCAATTGATTTTTGGAGAGAAGTGAGATTTCTTAACAACTGTAAAATATCTCTGCCGCGTAATTACGTAGTTATGGTGACAGCATTATAGGACCTTGTTCAGTGGTGTCCATAGTTATTTGTATAAGGTTTTGAGAGTAATGATTCAACGGTGCTTGTCTCAGGATATGCTATATATGCTACAAACAAGTCGTCTGATGACAAAGCAAGTGGTTCAGATCATATTTCTATTGAACATCTTACATCTGCCAGTATCAGGGTAGCGCCTCTCCTTGCTATTTGTTTTACTGACTTTATGATTCCTGGCTTGTTACTAGACCCAGTGCTGTCTGTTCCATTAGTGCCAGTCATTAAGGACAAAGCTGGTAAAGTAGGCAGCCTAGATAATTACAGACCCATAGCTTTAGCCAGTATTCTGTCAAAAGACAGAGAAAGAATTCTACTGGATAAATTTAATGAGTTCATTGACTCCACAGATATCCAGTTTGGTTTTAAAGCTAAATGTGGCACTGACTTGTGTATATATGCCTTAAAGGAAATTCTAAACAAATATAGAGGCAAAAACTCATCAGTTCTAATGTGTTTTTTGATGTTTCCAAAGCCTTTGATGGTGTTAAATCGAGTCAAAGAGAGGTCCCCAAATACACTGTGAGAATGCTGTTTTGCTGGTGTGCCCACCAGACCATGCAAGTAAATGGGGCTATAGTGTCTCAACCCCATTTGGTTTGGCAATGGTGAAAAGCAAGATGAAAAGCTTACACTTCAAGTAGCTTAATGTCATGAGGATATTACCTAAGAGAAATACGTGTACGTGTAGTGCAGTTTAAGGGTTTGGCTGCAGGAGTCAATACTTTACGAACTGTTTTAAGAAATCTCATGTATACATTTATTTGCCGACTTAAAGCCTCTGAAAAAGAAATAATCCTGGGCTTATCAAACATAAGATTTAGTGCTGCACAAAACTAATCCCAGCTGTGAAAACACTGGTACGCTTGTCTTTGTAGAATATTGATTTATATTCTTTTTAAACCATGTTTTTACTCCACTTTTGTATATAATTAATATCTGGCAATGTCTTTGATCTGGTCCCGAACTCTGTAAGTAAGTGTGATTGATTGATTTATGGATTGATACTAATAACAATAATGATAATAATAAACTTTATTTATTTAGCACATTTCATACAAGAATGTAGCACAAAGTGCTTTACATGAAAATAGATTGATTGATTGATTGATTGATTGATTGATTGATTGATTGATTAGTTGATTGATTGATTGTCATTCTCCACTGTCTGAGGCGTTCTAAAGTAACATCACATTAGCAGTTTAAATAGTTTAAACAACCTCATCTTTGCAGTTATTGAAGCAGCTTTCCTAGAAATGACATTTATATACAAGTAAGTATGTTTTGTAGGAAACTTAATTGCTTTTCTATTAACACAATGAGGAAGTATTGTATTATTATTAATAATTTACGTATTTGGCAAGTCGCAAATACGTTGATGCTGAACATACTTGCAGCGGGCTGTCTCCAACCCTCGTTTTGCTTCTATTTCTATCACTTCTTTTCTGTTTTCTTCTACTGAAGTTAGCATGCTTACCAGCTAGCCCCAGCCCGGTTGGCCCGTCTCCTCACATATTTTACAAATCATTGCTTTAAGGTCAGGGGAAGATCATGGTCTGGTTTAATACAGAAAAAGTTACAGTGACTTCAGGCGCAACATGTTTTCTTATATTTAACCAAAATGCTGTTGTTGCCTAAACCCTAACCACAGGTGTAAACCCCAGTCTCATACATTTGACTGCTTATTCATGTAACTACGGTTATGTATTCTGGGTGACCACCAGATGGTCCTTCCAGAATAGTGAGATTTTCCAGATAAAATTCCAATCTGAACAATTAAACTCTTGCTCTCTCTTTTCTCTCTTTCTCTCTTTTGTACCACACACACACACACACACACACACACTCACACACACAAACACATACACATCAGTGTCATCACTGTCTGTCCCCTGTGGTCTGTGTCCTACAGAACTGTCACCTGCCATCTGGTGTGGTGGTTCAGGTCTTATCTGGCTTGCTCTGCGATGACACACACAAAGACAAGACTGCTGTTCTTCTTGTGTAGGAAATGTTACAACGTCGAAAATCAAATGACATTTAATCTCATCTCTGCTGCACATATGATGAAAAAGTATAGTTATATTTGCCTCCGTCAAATTACTGAACTTCCACTGCAACCTTTTGAGTTTAGCCTCAGTGAGTACCCTGAACCAGTGATCCCGACTGTGTAAATGTGTAAAGAAAATGTATAATATTTGGAATTCTTTGTTTTCATCAGTTCCACTATCCCAAGAAAAAAAAAAACTGCTTCACAGCAGATGAATCACCACAGATTTACGACAGTATCCTCCAACTGGCAAGATTTAGTTGTTACTTTATCGTGTGAAACAAAGATATGTTGGCTCCGAGCAAGCAGAAATTAGCTTTGAGCTAATTTCATGCTTGCCAGCTTTGAGCGCCTTGGCAAATAATGTGACAATGTTGTTCTGTTACAGTCACAGATACAGACAACACCTCGAATCTGTGAGAAACACCACTTGTTGAGACAACAAATGATTTGCAGTAGGAATATACAGTTTTTGGATAAGAACATCACTGAGTGATGAGACAGTTGTTGTAAATCTCATTCATTCAGTTTTGTTCAGAATTATAATTAATCATTTTTTATGTTTTCACATGATAGACATTATGAACCACTCTATCAGTGACTTGTTATGTTATGTTATTCTTTGTCCAAGTATGAGTGTACTAATACCAAATCATTATCGTTGTATTGTCCTGTTTCTACACGTAAATCATAAAACTAAAATATAAGTAAAATCAAAACACAAATGAATATCAAAAGTAATGGTAGAAACAGTAATAGTAGGCTAAAATCATGACAGTGATTTTGAATTAAAGAACTACTTTTTTAATTTATTTTTATTTTTTATTTTTTTACATTTGAAATTTCATTAGTCATTGTTCTAGATGTCCTCTGGGACCTTGAGGGGGTTCCTGGGGAATAAGGGAAATAATTTGTTTTCACTATACTTCCATCCACAAGTAATACAATGACAGAATGTAGTATTTTTGTATTTAGTATTTTGGTCATGGGTTTCAAACACTTTCTATAATAAAATATCTAAAAGCAGAAATCTTATCAGATGGGGGTCCGTGGTCTAATTTGTGTCACTTAAGGGGTCCTTGATTGAGAACCACTGCCTTAGAGAACCTACACTGTTAATCCTTAATGAATGGCAACAGTTATGCACTAATTCACACACCCCCTTGACCTGATCAATATGTCCTTTAAAATATCTTATGTTTGGCCCCAAAATAAGAAAACCCCTCGTACCTCTCCGACACCACTTTTTGACTTTGTGAAAATGCAAATCACTTTCAGAGTAGTCCTGTTGGGCTAAGCAGAACATACATTACACTTTTTTGTGCAGCTTGAGTACCAGTCTCATTCTCACATGCTCCTGTCAAACTCATTGAAGTGATAAGAATAATTTTATCATGAAGTTAGCATTTTTCAGAGCATCTATCTGAAGTGCTCACCATCTGTGACACTGGTAACTCTTAGCAGCTTGACAAATGATTAAGTTCCCCTTCAGGAATTCATTTCCTCCAAATTATGTTACATGAACTGTCAAGTTACACTTGGCTAATTAACCAGTTTTTGTGCTGACTAACTCGGAGGAGGGATGACAGATATGCTAAAACAACTACAAGTACAGCACAAGTACAACAACTTTTAAAAACTTGCCTAGCAGCACCCCATAATGAAACATTGTCTGTAGGAGCATGTGCAACACCAAAGTGTGTATTTCTGCAGACCATAGCCAGCTCTGATTGGGTGGATGTGGCAGCCTTCAAATGGGACAAGCTGGTAGCAGGAAGTAGGCGGGTTCTTCCCAGGATGATTATTGAAGTAACAGTTGGCGTCTTTATCTTCAGTAATGTGATGTAATGTGTGTATTTCTGAGTGAAATAGAATATGAGGACAGTAGTTTAGTTATTTCTTTTAAGGATTTAAATAGAATCCGTTAGATGTGATTGGATGTTGCAAAAGTGGGCGTGGCTTTGTGAAAGAGAAATTTGGAGCTAGTGAGCTGCAGAAGAGCAGTTAGCCTCCACACACACACACACACACACGCACACACGCACACACCTCCCTCACCTGTGTTGTTACAAAAGGAAGAGGAGGATCTTGGTTGAAATTAGATCTTAACCACATTCTTTGTTTGTATAGGTTTACCAGATTAAAAGCAAACGCGCAGCTCATGCTACCCTCCTAGCTACACACTAGCTAATGCTCAAGTGCAGTTTTATAGGGCGATGACATCAGCCCAGATCACACTGGTTTTGACATGTAACTGCCCCAAATAAATGAACAAGTAACAGGGACACAGAATTAGGATTCGGTAAATATATTTTTGTTTCACTGGATGAGCAGGGCGGTTGGCTAACTGCTAACAGCTTAATTGATGTGCTTGGCTAGCAATGTTTAATGTTGTCCAAATAGTCCACATGACAGCGTCATTTCTCTGTCCCCTACTAATTTCAAGCCCTGCCTCTTAGGAGCTTATAGTCTAGCCCATTTGGAGCTAGCCCCAGTCTCTCTCTTCTTACACCACTACTGTCTCCACTAAAAAAAGAATATCTGTTGTTACCTAATACCTAAATGTCTAGTCCTCAAATTAGTATGACCCCTGCTTTTTAAAATGTCATAGGCTATAAAGAAATAAATGTTAAGGCTGATAAATTTGGATGCATTTTTTTTTCTTTGTTACGACTAGGGTTATGGTCTTCTGGGTGCTCTGCAGATAAAGTTATGACGTGCGTCTCAGCAGATATCCAGTGTGACATGCAGGAGGTAACACAGGGATGTCACATAAGGTGATGTTTCCTTCCCTTGGCTTTTCTGTCACAGCTTGTTCCAGTTCATATGTTTGGTCATGCCCAGACACGTAACACAGAAGAGCCGAATCAATGAGCAGTGACTGGTGAGAGGTTTTCGTAGAGGCAGACTGGCAGGCTCTATGGACACCTGGCTGTAACTCGTGTGTTGGACAGAGATCAGATCGCTTTTTGGGTGGAATTATTATTATTAGTGTTAGCAGTAGTAGTAATAGTTGTTAGGCTAAATTGAATAGGTCAACCAGGTTAGGTGTTAATTTATAATAATGGATAATTTGGTGTTAGCCCAGGTGACAGGAGACATTTTATACTTAATAAGTAAGTTGTTTTGAGTGTTGGGGAATTGCAGCACATTTAAAAATAACACGATGATGAAGATGTAATGTTCACAGTCTCTGACAGGGAGTTTATAATTTATGAAAGACGGGCCATGGAAAAAGAGGGCAACAAACAGACCAAGCATCTGAACTTAAATTAGGGTCAAAAGTTTGTGAATCAACTTTTGTAAAACTATCAAATAATCTGCAGCAGAAGGTTGTGCATGTGTAAGAAAAAGAAAAAAAAAGGGACTGTGAATGAAAACTGAACATATTTTATAAGTGGTGAGGTTACATAAAGACACTGAAAAAGAGGTGCTTTTGTGAACATGTATGTACAGATATAAAAAAGAAAACTCTGCCTAAACCTTGTGTTTTTACACAATCACTTTGATTGGATAATGACAATTCAATCACAAAGCAGAGTCCTATCAGAGGGCAGGTGGTTCTGTTACCTTCATCTCTGCCACAGGTCTTTAAAGATGTGGTAGAAAGATGCACCGACTGAATAAAATGAAGTTAAGGGATAAACACAGGAAGACTGTGTTTATCAGTCTGATTAAAAGGAGAACAAAAAGAGCTTCAAGTTGAGCCAACCATCCTGGTTGATGCTTTGCTGCAGTTTCTTTAGTAAGACCTGTAGGCACAGCACTAGTTAAGCCATCCACACATCTGTGCAAAAATCATGGTGTTAGCACTAGTAAGTGGTGTTAGTCCTAGTAACAGTACTAATATTAATAATACAATAATACAAGTAGCAATAGTAGCAGCAGTAGATATTCAGGGTAGATGCCTTTAACAATTAAGATACCAATAGGATACATTAGACCACAAAGGAAGTTAACAGGAGCAACATAATCATATAGTTAAGACTGATGCAGTATGTAATAATAATGATAGTGACAATATTCCTAAAAATAGGAAATAGGAAATACTGTGAAGCTTTCTGGAAAAACTGTGACACGTGGATCATAGTTTTTTAATCCTCTCAGTAAATGCTAGAAAAGGCTATTAAAAGACTTTATATGTCATTTATGCATATATAGGCATTGGACCAGGCATTCATTACCATAACCATTATTTCTGTCAGTCGTGTTTTACAAATCCACAATGCTCCCTTTCACTGTTAAGCAGATTTACATACAGTCACGTGTATGTTCCTCTTCAATCCAGTAATACAGCCCAGCTGATTGACTCCCCTGCCTGACTTTTAAATACCTGGTGTCTCAAAACTTCCTCAAACATCATGATCAATCAGAGGAGCGGGCTGCTTATAATTTTTTCACGATCTTTGAAGCTAATCTGTCGTCCAATCATGCTTCTTTCCAACTCAACTAAATGTGTAAATTCACATCAGTCTTGCCTCCTGTTGATTTGCAAAGAGCTGCACTAGACTTACTGCAAAAAAACGCCCCCCTGTTATCAGTCAGTGCTCCCTGCACCCAAATTATAACACCAAGAAACACAAGCATGTTACCCCTGTGCTAATTGATTAAAAATTCTTATGATTAATTTTGAATCATAAAATGGCCTCGCTCCAATATACACAGAATAATTGATTTCCTGCCTCCTTATGTTACTGTGCTTCACTAACCTGGTGTGGATGGGGCTTTACTGTTATTCCAAAGAGAGACCGGACCATTAAAGTTCTGCCTGTTGAGAGCAGATAGGCTTCTGGTTTAACTTATCTCAGATCCTTTATTAAAATAATCTTTTATAAGAATTTGAAAAAATATATTTGTGGTTTTAGCTTTTCACCCCAGCAATTTTATATTCTCCTTTCCTCCTAACTTCAAAATTTAATCACATTTCTGATCTTGTTAGTTTTTTACGATTTCATTGTTTCTTTTATTTGCATTTGCTTTTTTTGTTTCCTTTTTTTCCTCTTCTCTGTAAAGCTCTTTGTAACTTTCACTATATCAGCACTCTCTGTGATCACATCTTCTTTGTTGTAATGCAGCTGAATTCACTGTATAGCTGTTCTCGCCTTCTGTTGTCACATAATGGAATGAATATGTAGTTATTTAATCGCAGCTTGTAAATACAACCTGTAAACCAGCTGTCGTTCCACAGCTGAAAAAATCCTTATTTTATAGTTAAGATCAGATCAGATAAGATAAGATCAGAATAAATACAGGTCAGTAGCTGCACAGCGGTCCACTATAGCTTACTGGCATTTAAATTAAGAAATTATAGAGAAAGTCGGAGGAGAAAGAAAGTCCTTCTCAAAGGTTCTGTAAGCCTTCCACCCGGCCACTAGATGTCACTTTAGACCACCAACACTCGGACCAAAACAAATGCACCCCCGGGCGCCTTCGGCCACAACTCCCTCTCACTTCGGTTCTCAGTTCTCTGCGAGGTGTTACGGCGCCCAGTGAAAGCAGCCACTTAACGTACAACTGAATAAAGTTACCCTGTGTACATGACAGCCAGCAAAAGACAACCCAGCCGCAACCATTAGCCAACACTAGCATTACCGGGAATTGCTCCATAGCAGTGCTGGCAGTAAGCTAACTAGCGATAGCAACATTTGTTGTGTTACACATGTGTGTAATTGTAAACTTGTAACGCAGTGGCAAACTGGCCATAATTTCAAATTGGATAATGTGTTGCACATAATAGGTACACATTTCTTGTGCTCTCTCTTGCTTGTAGCATGTAGAAAAATTATCACTGCATTCACTCTATTCTCATGTTTTTTAACATTAATGTCTCCACATTGTCCACAGAAAGGGCAGATCTTTATTTAGCCTTTATTCTGAGACAGAGAGTCGGGGGATGACTTGCAGCAAATGGCCACAGGTTGGATTCAATCCCTGGCCGCTGCAGTCAGGACTTAGCCTCTATGGTACACGCTCTGCCAGGTGAACCAGATGTACTGGCACTAACAATGTCTCCTGCAGTTGAAGAAAACCTCTCGCTCCGTACAGAAGTAGCAGGCACAGCAAGGTAGCACTTTGCCAATATGGCAATATGAGGATACAAGTAGCTGTATGACTGTTTCTGTGAACATGTCGGTAGACTGACCATCAGAATACAAAACGTTGTATACATGTAACATGCATGGTTAAAGCTAGATTATATGCGTTTGAATCACAACACGGGATGCGTGTACCGCTTCACCCCTAATACAGTCTGACACCACTTTCCTATTCAGACGTTTGGACCCCACGTTACTGTTTGTAACAAGGTTTACTGAGCAAACAGGCAAAACACGTTGTTCACTCTAAATATAAGTCACAGTGAAGTCATCTCATGTGCCGTGGTTCATTTTGGTTTTCACTTTCACCTGATCACTAATGATGACTACTCAGAGGAGTTTTGTTCTAAGTTTGTTATTTTTTACTTTGACAAATGTGACAATTTGCGCATCTCATATATGTATATGATATACACATATCTGATTTAAACTGTACATATCACACATCAGCAGCAATAGCTTAATTGCTGTTTAAAGCACAGTTGTGATGAGGCGGACAATACAAGACTATCCAGTGTTTCACAGCAGACTCGCTGCACAGAGGAGGAAGACACCTGCATCAAACACGATGAGAGAATAATCTGTGACTGCGGACTGATCAGTGAAATCACATCCTGTATTCTTTGGTCAGAATGAAAAATGCAAACTGAGCCCTCCATGTTTGATAATCCACTCAACACGGAAAAAAAAACAGGCCCATACACCCATGCATGGTGTGCATGGCAAATGCATGGCACTCTGACCTTTTCAAATGACAGCTATGACCTCAAGGTTAACCAGTCTTCTGTCATGAGACTGTACTTCATGTCACTTCATTAATAGCACATGGCAGCTCATGCAATAGCTCACAGCTGCCTCACTTTGATGGTATTTTGTGGAGGTACTGTGGAAGGTATAAACTGCTGCTGACAGACAGAGCTCTGCAACAACAGGCTAAATACTTGTAATATAAAGCAGAGGAACAGCACGTCATTAATATTCTGTAGTCATTGAGCAGCCGAGGCTCGGACAGATACTCCACAGAGTCCAGGCAGCTCTTATTTCCAGTGGGCTCGCTTGCGGGTGTGCGGTTGGACACACTGTATAGATAAATTCATGAATAATTCTCTCCCTGTAGCTGCCTGCTACAGCTGGAGGGCAGCGTGAGTGAGAGAATCCATCGGCTTTGAGACTACGTCACGGAAGGCTGTGGATGTATGAGAGACCAGGCGAGAGTGACGAACATGTTCTCTCATTGGATTTTACTTTATTTTCATCCCCCCCCCCCCCGCTTCTTTCCTCTGTGTGCTGAAATCAATTTTCCTTACATGGTCACTTTGTTTTCTCTTTCCTCTCATCTCCTGTCAGTCGTCTTGCTCCTTGTTCTCCTTCTTCTTTAATATCAAAGCTAAATAAATCTGTGTCACTCACTGGCGCTTTGATGAGGCCGTTCTTCTTCATTCTGCTTTATCGTGACACTGAACTGGGACACGGCTGAAATATTCAGGATCAGTGGACGGCAGCTTTGCCTCCTGGCTTTGCCTCAGGCCTCCTGTTTCCAAACAGCTGAATTTAGGCGTTGCTGCTGCACAAGGCGGCAGATGAAAACTATAACAAAAAATCACTTCCCAGAAAAGCACATAAACGGCGGCTATAAAAGAGAATAATTACTTGTGATGAAAACTGCAAAAGCTAAGGAGTTTTTTTCATTCTTACTTTCACACCCAAAACATTATTCAAATAGAGCTGAACTGAATTACAAATGAAAATCAGGATGGCATCCTCGGCCCTATTTTTATTATGACATAATGTAAGCTGCAGGCGTAGACTCATAACAAATATTTATGTTTCACAAAGATGTGTGGATGGTGTGTGCATTTGTGTGTGTGTGTTTAAGAAGAAGGAGAATGTAAAAAATAAAAATAAAATAAGGAGTCTCGATATCAAGGTCCAAACACATTGTGACCGAGCCACACAGTGTGCTGTAGCTGTCACTGGAGCTGTCAAGTGTGGAAACAATGGATGTCTCTCAGTATATTCTGCAAAAGTACAAATGCTTCTAGTTTTTCAAAGCTCTTTGAGCTTTAACTTCAGACACTGGACCCACTGAATGAAACCAATGCTGATAGAAAGCAAAAGAGTTCAGTGGTATAAACTACCAGCTCATGACAAGTAAGTACTTTACTGAGAGGAAAAAAAAAAAAGACGTTACTGCTTTTAGTCTATCTGTAGAAATAAACTGTATCCTAGCGACTGTCCTCATGAAACTACAGAATCGGTTGCTCGACTGTTGAGGCAGGTCATAAGAGAATTAGGTAATACTCTGGATATAGTGTGTTTAATTACTACAGACTTTATATCAATAAAAATGTACTGACACTGAGATAAACATGTAATTACAGGGGAAAAGAGAGGAGACAAGAGGGAATTAAGATATCAAAACATAGTTTTTAAGGAAGACTTAAGAATAAATTACACTGTGTCTTTTAAATGGCTGAGCATCTATTTAACAATTACCTTAATATTACAACTGGGTAATGAACCAAATGAAGAAAAATGGGGAACTCACTATTCAGTTTCATTTCAAGGAGCTGAAAAAATAAATTTCCTCCGCTTCTCTCTGTAGATCGCCACGAGTTCTGAGATATTTTTGCACACACAGAAGGTTTAAGATCTCCACACAGATTTTCAGTGATGTTCACGTCAGGGGACTGTGGGAGCCGCTCCAAAAGCATCAGCTTGTGTTTTTTGAAGTGGCTCATGGTGGGTTTTGTTTGCTTATAATAAACAGTCTCACAATTCATAACAATTGAACAGCTTTGATGGTTTGCAACACATGTATGTATTAGTCTGTGATCTTCCTGGGCTGCTAAACCAGTGGTGAAAAGGATATAAAAGCTGCACCGGCTAAAATAGAAATGCTACGTCAAAATGTAATCATTTTCTATAATTTATAATTTATAGGAGTCCTGATAGACTATGGTCCGCATGCCAGTGACCTCGGCTGTCACTACATTACTTGTTACTTTGTTACTTACATTACTATATTTTACTTGTCAGTTATTTTCTGTGGAAAACAAATAACGCTGTCTGTAAACGTTTTTCTGATACATTCAGTATCAACATATTTGCAACTTGCCAAATATGTAAATAAACCACATTTCCTCATTATGTTAATAGAAAACATAATCTGCTCACAATTAAACCTATTTGCTGTTGCAGTTTAGTTTTATAAAAATGTCATTTCTAAGAGACAGGGTTGCTGTGTGATGTCTCCTGTGCCGCTGGCTGCCACACAACCCCCAAATAGAATATTTCCTCCCTCATGTTTAACAGTTGACGACTTATTCTTTTCATCAAATGCTGCTCCTTTTTTTTCCCCCCTCCAAACACACCTTTGCTGATTGTGGCCAAAACAAACAACGGTCATTTGAACTTCACCTTCACCCGAGTGCTTGTTTCCAAAATGTGTCTGGCTTATTCACATGTTGTTGTGCAGATGTTGACTTTTGCGATGAGCTTGTAGGTGAAGTTTCCCTCTGATGACTCTTCCATGTAAACGCTGTTTGTGCATCAACACAGTGGAACGGTGCGCTGGCACTCCTGTGTCAGCTCTACCTTCCTGCAGCTGCTTTGCAGTCACATAGAGGTAGTTTCCTTGGTCTTACAGAGCTTTTCTTCCACAATTCCCTTTAACTGCCATTCCTTAATGATATTTTGGACAGTGAAGGCTTTCAAGCTTGAAGCGCTTTGATGTCTTTTTATAGCCTCCCCTGGTTGGTAAGCGTCAATTAGTTTCATTTTAGGTCCCCAGTCAGTTGCTTAGAGGAGTCTGTGGCTGTTGAGTGTTAACACAAGGTTTGAAGAGTCAGAGAATTCGTGAGCTGGCAATTCATCTTCACCTGCCTCGCAAGTTCTAACAATTCAATTAAGGCCTAACAAGTTAATTAAGGCCTAAGGCCCGAGGGTTTAGCTGGATACCCAAACTTTTGCACGTGCAAATGAGTGAAGTTGATGAAATAAAAAGTAACAGTGCATTAATATTTGAAGAAATTCTTATTTCTGCATGTCTGTTTGCTGCAGGGGTTTTATGTTAAAAATCAACAGACCTCTGCATACAGCTGTATACAGGCAAAGCTGCCACTTGCTATAGTATATGTATGGAAGTATCTTTTAATGTCATTTTAACTCATTTTACATTTTTACACAAATTAAACTTACAAAAAACATATGCAACATATACATTTTAGCTCCTTTTTCTGCTCAGCTTTTATCAGAAATCCTAACAGACTTTAACGTATTTTGTTTGTGTTACCTTGGAGACGGCCTCAGTGAAGGAATCGAAAAAACTATTAAGTTAATCATGCACAGCTGTTGCTCCTGTATTTACTGCTGTACTGTCCAGTTTGAAACTACAGTTATAAAATCACCATGGAATCTGATCTGACCCAGAGTAAATAACCATGAATCATTCACAATTGAATGAAAATATTATCATAATTATTATCATTATAGAGGGATTTTATATTTCATGTGTCTACACAAATTAGATTGTAAATTTATAAAGTCAAATCTCTGTTTACTACTGAATTCTTGTCAACAGAGCCATGGACTGTGTGGGTGCTGGTCTGTGTCCAGGTGGGTTTTGTTGGACCAGTCAGAAGTTCCGATCTTCATTCCCAGTCCACCCCTGCATATAAACTGTGCAAACGTGTGAAATAATAGAAGGCTGTTGAAAATTAATTTTTTTTTGTAAAAAAAATATGAAGATGGTTGAAGCTGTGAGTCTTTCTCTTTGTAATTATCAGTCACAATCACCACTCGTAGATCACTGCTCTCTCATCTTGTCTCAGACTGTTTAGATCTCAGATGTCAGAGCACATGAAAGCACCACATCACAACAAGTGTCAAACACACTTGTTATGATGTTTGTTCTCTCCTCACTGTGGCAACAATTACAGTCGATGTCTAAGACCTGATGCAACTCTGAGCACAGCAGCTCAGCTCGGGCCAGTCTAGGTTCTACATAATGGTTATACATTTGTTTTCTCATGGAGTAAGTTTCTATTTTCATTCCAGTCCATCTTATTGAAACCCAACTAACAGATATTGCATGTTATTGTGACATATCAAAAGTTTAACAAACATGTTTTGTTCTTGTTGCCCGCTGTCGCGTTGCCGCAAAATAAATCCGGCCCATACTTGGGCCACATAATTGTTTTCTCCTGGCCCAGTATACTCCTGGTTCCACGGGCTGAATCTGGCTCACATACAGCGTGAGTGTAAGATGCTACTTCCACATCTGGACCAATTCTGGCGCACACACAGAAAATCTTGAGGCTTTCAATCAATACAGAAAGACAACAGGTAGACCCTGCCCAGATGTGGAAGTATATGGGCCAGACTTGGGCCAAGCACCCAGGCATATGTTGAGTCAGAGGTTTCATGGGTCCTCCCTTTCGTTCCCATTTCCTCCTCTTCTCACTCCTCCTCCTTCATCCCTTCTATCCACATCTTGTGATTCAGTAAAGTCTAATGAAGCAGCAGGCAGGCTCAGCCCCTTTGTCCCTGACAGTCACAAAGTTAACCCTCATCTTAGTTCTGTCACACCCAATCTGGTCCCTTTCCCTTTTGAGTCTCTTCTATAGACATCCGCGCTGTTTTTTTTTTTTTTCCATATGTCCTTCTTTTGTGATGGTTCTTTCACCGCTGAGAAACAAAAGAGAAAGATTAAAAACAACATTTAACAGGCTTTAACCTTGAAAACAGAAGAAAAGGCTCAGGGTTAATGGAAGGGATGCACACATGTGTACAGTACACCTCTGTACATTTTTGTTCTTGAGTCCTTCCTCTTTCATTTTATTTTATCCTAAAAAATATATATTCAAAACTGTTAACTAAAGCTGATATGGTCTATTAATATTAGAGCAGTTATTCAAAATAAAGTGTAAAATAAAAATTCTGACCAACTTTTACATTTAAATGGTTCTAAACTTTAACACATTCCTTTATTAGACCACCAATGTTTCTGCCTTGGAGTGTATTTTACTCAGTAAAGCCACTTGTTATTGATTAAAACAAGCCTTTTCATTAAATCTACAATAGAAATAAAACTAGTGCAATCCTAGTAACACTGTGGAGGTTTTATGAGCCGGTACCGTTGTGTTTGTATCTCGTGCATGAGAGCACACAAGCACACACACACACACACACACACACACACACACACATACATGGGCTTGTAGTCATCACAGACACAATCCCGCTGAAGGTTTAATGCAATAGTTCTTTTCACAGCAGACATTTTGACTTGTCATAGCAGCAAGACCCTCAGTCATCCATGACAGTGTGACAGTAAGTGCATTTAAATCCACCTATTTTTATGCGCATTTTCAATTTGCACATAAAAAATAATAAATAAATAAATGGAAATTCTGGAAATTCACTGATCCACGCTCGGCTAAAATGGAAAAGGATAATGTTCACACACCAGTGATGGATAGAAACCATTTTCTTTTGCCAATTTTCTGAAAATGTATGTGTCTATTATATATATTATATATTTTTTTCTGTCAAAATGTCCTCTGTGAAAAAGGCCTATTCCACAAATCAACAGTAGGTGGCTGTAATGAGCCAAAAAACTCTAAAAAAATATACCAAGAAATACGGGGAAGAAGAAAACTTCCAGTTAGCCATTATCAAAGAAAATGTATTTAACATGTTTGACTTGAAGGACCCACACAATGCATTTTATTGAGAAACAATTGCAATCTAACTAATAACCTTTTTTTTTTTTTTTTTAATCAAAGGGTGCTATTTGTAAGTTTTGCTTTGATAAATAGCCAACGTTAGCATTTAACAACTGTTTACTTTCCAGTCTTTCCAGTTCATTCCTTTACTCCCCAACAGCTGTCTCCAGAGGTGGAAAGCAATGTCAGTGTTAACTCTTGTCTCTATCACGGCTTTTCTTCTACTGAAGTTATCATGCTAACCAGCCATACCTTGCCCGTTTCGTCACTTTCAGACAGTGACTCACTGTAGCCTGAGCAGTATTATAACCTCTTGTCTTGTAAACACAACTGTTACCTCCTAGGCTCTGAGCTGTAGTTTGGATCACTCAGGTTGTTTAGCCTGGCTCGTAACGTAGCTGGTAACTAGCTTTCGGTCTGGCCCGCTCTGATGAGGAATGATGAGGCATTTAAGTAGCGTTTGGAATACCTTCATTTCCTTGATTGCAGCAAACACAACTCCTGCCCTTTCAACGCTTTTATGCCGCTTATCTAGACACTCTAGCATGTAGTTTTTCCATAACAGCAACAGCATGCGGTATCTTCTTACTCATAGACACATGAGCGAAATCTACTTCCCATAACACCTTGATGACTACGTCACACTCACAGGTTACCCACAAGACACCTGTCCTTAAAGGGGAAATCATAGCAAACATTAGCTAATGTTAGCAAATCTTAGACAGAGACTGATCTTGTCCCTCCACTCAGCCTCCAGTTGCTCCAGGGAAGCTTCTCCTTGTTGTAATGGGTAGCTACCAGCATTACACTGAGAAATTACTCCTGGTCTATCAGCTAACTTGCTTTACAGGCTGTTATTGTAGAGAGGAGATGTTTAACAGCTATTAAAACTGTAGCAGTTTAAAAAGCGTACATTGAAACAACTTTCAAAACACTTCATGAGCCACAGTGTGTTCTAAAGGGGCTTAAAAGCCCTGGGATTTCGGTGCCTGATTCAGACGGAGGAGATTTTTTTTTTTGATAGAATATTTAAAAAGATGGAAAACAGATTTTCAGTAAGTGACATGAGACATGAGTGCGTTACTTTTTCTTTTAAATATGCCAATTGCCGTGCTGTGCTGTCACCTATCACAATAACAGCTCATAGCCATGAACGACATCTGCTCGGCAATTGTATAATTCATGTCAAGCTACAATTACCCTCTGTCTCAGTCTTTCTCTGTGTCTCTCTCTCTCCTCTCTTACGCTCTCAGTGGGATTCCAGGGAAGAAGTGTGGAGTCATTATCTTTACTGCAGAGGAGCTCAGTAACTGCAGGGTCAGTACACGTACACACACACACACACACACACACACAAAGAAAAACAAACAAACATGCACACACGGTGTTTCTGGAGTATTATCATATTGTCTGCATTTTTTATTCGCCCTGATTCTGTTGTTGTAACACCTTGCAATCTTCTCCTCCCCGACACACTAACACACCTACACACAGACATGCATATACACAGATACACAGGAAATATTTAGTGATGGGCCAATCTATCAAAAGTAGATCATGAAATGTTACCGACGTGCAAGAGTTTAACCTGTTAATCGCTTCATCTGGACCCCCCAACCTCAGGTTTTATTTTCTTCAGTGTTCATCACTGATAAACTCTGATGTTGTGTTACCCACACCTCTCCACAGTTGTATAAATGTGTTTAAAATGAACTGTCAAGATGGTTTCCTGCTATGAAGTGAATGATTTTTCTCTTCCAATTTTCCATTCCCCTGACATAATGATACATTAATACCAACTAGGCAGCCAGATACTAACAGAATTTTGTGTTCGTTTGTGTGTGTGTGTGTGTGTGTGTGTGTGTGTGTGTGTGTGTGTGTGTGTGTGTGTGTGTGTGGCTGCTCCAAAGACCATTATGTTAACAGGCTTATCTTGGTTGTGTTTACCATCGCTGCTCTGGGAGGTTTTGCTCCTGACAAGATCCAAATGTTCTTCAGAAATTTTGATAAGTGTGTGTGTGTGTGAGTGTATGAGTGTATGGTATGGGTTTTTTTCTGGCTGACAACCCCTATCTGTCAATGACAAGCTTAGCTTCCCATGATGCCTTCCCACTTGAGGCAATAACTGAAAGGCCTCATTATCTATCTATCTATCTATCTATCTATCTATCTATCTATCTATCTATCTATCTATCTATCTATCTATCTATCTATCTATCTATCTGTCTATCTATCTATCTATCGCAGCAGGAGTAACACAGCTCCTCATTAACTGCTGTAACCATCCATACATATGTATGAAGCCATTCCCACTGCCTCTCGACTACATTACAGACATCCCATAATAAAAATCATCTCCCACTAATAAAGTGTGTAATTTAAATGAAACACAGGATTGCAATCACTGTAATGTATGTGTGCACTTGTTATTAAGCCGTTCTGACTGCCGCTGTTTGGGATCCTTATCCACATTTGCATCACCATTATTCATTCAGTTTTTACACAGCCAATTACTTTGTATTCACAGGGAGTCTTGTCTTGTAATTCTTGCACCCGAATTTCCCTCAAAAAAACCTTGCACTTTTGTCACCAAGAAATGAATTTCTAAAAATACCAAAAAAGTTGCTGACTTAGAGATGAAATTGCATCAGAATGATTACATTGATGTTCACCAACTAAAACTGCTTGTCTTTCTCTCAGGATATTGCTACTATGCAGTTGTGTGCCAACAAGTTGGATAAGAAAGACTTTTTTGGCAAGTCTGACCCCTTCCTGGTTTTCTACCGCAGCAATGAGGATGGAACGTGAGTTTGAGCGTTCGTGATGGGGCTCAGATATTCAACTTTGTCTTGCATATGAACAGAGAATGTGCTGTGAACAGATCAGAACACATCTGATGTTATTTTTACCTCATTATCTGATATTGAAGCGTGATGCCGGGGCACATCTCAAAAGTGCAAAATAGCCAAAAGAGCTTTTTGTTTCCTTTTCTTTTGTAGACACTTGGAACCGTCTTGACCTTCTTCTATTGTTTACATAACCTCATGCTTAAAGATAATCATGCAATGTGATGAAATGCAATGTCTTACTGTTAAAACCACCTGTTCTACTTCCATATTCATAAACAGTAACACAGTGTTCATTCAGACTCAATTAAGGCTACATCCAAACTACTACCTTTTAGTTTTAAAACGCATCACGTTTGCTACATTTACACCTAGCGTCCACACTACTACTCCATAGTTTTTGAGCCTCTAAAACTTTTAGAAACGCTGCTGGCCCCATTTTAGTTTGAAAACTCCAGGGTTGTGTTTTAGTCTGGATTGGCAGAAACTCAGACCTTTGGAAACGATGACGTGGACCCCCACGGTCACTCTGTGATTGGATCTTATCAGCCTCGACTACCAGTGGGGAAAGCAACATAGGAAACAAGTTACTGACCATGTTGCTGCAACAGGCTGCCACTACAAAATGACTATTACCGTGGGCTTTTAGATTTATGTTCAGGTGTAATATTAGTTTTTTACTATGTAATATTATTTTGTGTATTTTGTGGGCAGCTGAACCTATACACATCCCTATGAGGATATAAATGATAGTAAAAAACAACCTAGCAATTTCTATCTAGCCAGTAGCTTAGCATTGCACCCCTAACTCTGAAAAGTTATTATTATGAGCATGTAATATATGTATCAATAGATTTCACTCTTGTCTTTTAGGCAGTTGTGGTCATTCTCAAAGAGATCACCCTGACAAAAAATAATCTCAGTACAAAACCACCATATGGTTACTTCCTGTCTTCAGAAGTAGTTTGGAAGTCCAACAATGTAATATATCCCCGAGAGCTCTATGTCCTTAATTCCTGAGCACAATAAGTGCATTATTTTATTACATAATTGATAACTGATGGTGGCACTGTCACTGTAAGGTAATGCTGATGAGAGCACTGAACCCTCAGTGCATCCTCTTGTGCGTCACAGGAGAAAGCAGCTGCAGCAGATGTGGTGGCAGTTCTTATGAAAGTAAAATGAGACACCTCTGAAAATCAAGAACAGTGTATAACCACTGCACTGGAAGAAGAAAGGTTTAGAAAAGTGTGTAATGAGAACTTTGAAGGTGAAAACTACATATATCCACCCAAGTAATATAAGTTGTCACATCTGGTCCTCATCTCAATTGTTTTCCTGTATAAATCGACTTTTTTTTTTTTTTTTGAATCAAGCGACATTTGAGGCTTATCTCAATCTTTAAAGATTATTACATTCTTCCACTGCTCTGCCTTGGGGAGATGTTTGTAGCAACGAAACTCCCATCTGCAATTCTGTCATGTCCCCCAGATATACTTAAGCACATATAAAAACACACAGCATTTTGAGTTGCAGAGAAAGCTGGATATAGTGGGTGAGGGATTATCTTCATAGGTACAATCTGAGCAATATGAGTGTGCTCTCTCTCTCTCTCTCTCTCTCTCTCTCTCTTTTGTGGCCTTAAAACTGTTATTTTGCCGGCAGGTTCACCATCTGCCATAAGACAGAGGTGATCAAGAACACGCTGAACCCGGTGTGGCAGCCTTTCACCATCCCTGTCAGAGCTCTCTGCAACGGAGACTACGACAGGTCAGAAAACATTTTGCACCACTCTATTATGCATTCAAATGGATAGCGAATGAAATGTCATCCTGAGGGAACTAATTTCTTCCTCGACACTGAAAAAACCCGTAGGTGAAACGTTGCGAGGATGTTGATAGGCCACCTGATTTTCACCGCTGTTTACATAAGCGGCAGAAACTCCTCTGCCCTGGAACAGCTTCTCTCTGATTAGATGAAGTAGGGGAACACTTAAGAACCAATAAGGCCCAGGCAGGCTCTTTTACGAATGACATCACCTGTTGCTGGGGCGGTCAGAATAATGCCAGCAGTCGGTCATGATGTCCCAGGGACCAGCACTGGTGTTATTGAGACTGACTCAGTTTTTCACACAGCACTGTTTTATATATTCAACGTCAGGCTGGACTGTGCGAAGAGGCTGTGATAGCCACATGCTGTCAAGGTACACACTGTTTACAGATGTGCATGCATTACCAGGCTTGCAGTAACAGCAACTATTATCCTCCTACTTATCCTTGTGATCTTGTATAGGTTTTTGTGAACTATCATCCCTCTGAATCTTTTTGCTTATCTTTTCCCAAGAGTTGCATATCTTAAAGGATTAGATTTCAATTTACACATTTCAGGAAAAAGGCTTATTTACCTTCTTAAAGAGAGTCACATGAGAAGATCAATACCACTCTTATGAATGTTAAATGTGAAGCTTCAGCCAAGAGAGGTTTAGCCTAACTCAGCAAAACGACTGGAAGCAGCAGGAAACAGGTAGCCGGGCTCTGTCCAAGGTCATCATTGTGCCTGACAAAGACACAGTCCACCACAAAAAACAACTTGTCTTATTTACAATTCGGTTTTTGTACGGATTAAACACACAGTATGAAACTTCTGCCACTGGAGGTTTCTAATTTAACTAATGTTACTCAAAGAGGACTAACTGGTGTGTTTGTTGGGGAACAGTTTCTAACTACAGACGCTCATTTGGTGCACTTGTAAGTAGTACTGGGTATTTGTACAACAGCCTTTGGACAACAATGGAGATCTGAGGCACAGAGGAATAAGCAACTGCATATAAAGGCTTTGGAGACACAGACAGTACTTGTTAGTATTCATCCATTGTTACTTTTGGTCTCGTCATGGGATTTGTCCACAAGAAAAATGTTGAATATTGTCAGCAGTTCTTTAAGATAGAGGCACTTTAAAGCACTGTTGAGAGGAAACATTGTCATAGGAAGCAACAAGGAAAGAGGTAAAGGTTCATTATCACTAGCGTTATTAGTTGTTTATTATTATTAGTAGTAGTAATAGTGGAAGAATTATTATTAAGGTGTGTTCAGACAGGAAATGAAATGAACTTGAGAGACAACAAACAAAGAAAGGAAAGATGGAAGTAAGTGCAGATAAATGAAGTGAACTGAGACAAAGACATGATCAAGTGAGTAAAAAATTTGAAGAATCTGCGCTTACCCTAAAGTTTTATGATTAAGTGCACAAACAAGGAAAAATAAGAGACTTTCCTAGTGAGTTCTGAGATCTTCCAGAGTCAGAGCTGAACACAAACACACTGAGAGCCAGTGAATGTGTCACTAACTAGCTTACAGTTAATGTGTGGACCAGTGGATCGCAGTTCTATCCGTGGGCACTGCGATTAATCTGCAGATTGGGAGGGTCGGGTCATAAAAATGAACATTATGATGAACAGCAGATGGGATGCAGGTGGGTGAAATAATATATAATGTTTGAGGAAAATATAAATTACACTCTAAAATGTGAACATATTTTGAGCTTCATTTTTCATCAGGCACGAATTAGACTCTGCTGAACTTGTCATGATTTATTATTATTATTATTATTATTATTATTATTATTGGGCAGTGGCCAAATGTTATTATGAGCTTTTAAATAGTTTGTGTTCGGGAAGTAGCAGTGACATTCAGGATTTAAATGTCAGCCTGTGTTCGGGCTATTGTGGAAATAAGTCTGTTTATTTAAAACCAGCCTCACATGTTACCATCTTATCATGCGTCCCCTGAGAAATAAGGGTAATGTGTTCAATCAGTTGTGGGTCTCTAAATCGCAAATGCAAAAATATTAATTTGGGTGGATGTCGGGTGAATCGTGCATCACATGTGGACAGTCAGTACATTGGCTGATGGTGGCAAATAAACACAAAATGTACAAACTGCCCAGCTGCCAAAATCATGGGAATAATGAAAGTCCAAAATTCACTTCACTTTCTGTCCAAGCACACCCTCACAGTGAAGACCCACTGGGATTGAAAACGGGATTGACATCATATGACATTGCCTCTGTCACTTCTCACTGGTCGCTTGCAGAGTGAGTTGGTTTCTCATTAGGAAACATTGTGTAAATTAGTCTGTGACTTTCTCCACCAATTTATGTGACTTTGTGCCAAGCAGCACTTCATTTCTGCTTGTATCTGGAATCTTGGAGGTAAGGGACAAACTAAAAATCAATCCCAGAAACTCCAGTAATTATCTTCTTCTTCACAGACATGTATCCGCAGCAGGTAAAGGTTAAACTTTCAGTTGTTTGGCAAAACACTGCAGAGCCTTTTAGGCAAATGCACCCTCATTTGCATTAAGTATTTTATTTGGATTACAAAGCCATTCACTTGTGTCTGAAATGAAACAAGGGCAAACTTTGTTGGTCCTTACACTAAGAGTTTTGTGTAACAGCCTGACTGCCACTCCCTCACTATATGCTAATACCAAATAAAGTTTAATTCATATAACAGAGCCCAACATGCAGTGTACCTGGCTCTTCACATATGGCTGGTGTTATACATTCATGCTACTGGCACTTATTCACCTCCTCTCCTTGATGTGAAATTGACATTTTCAGGCTGGAAACTAGTTGGAGCGTAGAAGAGATAGGTAGGCCCTGTAATTCAGAGTTCACGTAACGACCTGTACCCACTGCACTAATAATGTTCTTCAGTGTTGAATCAGAAAATGTGTAATTGCTCTGTTCCCGATGTGATGGCGAGAAAAAGGGTTTTTCTTTAATTAAATTGAACTTCAAGTTCTCATTTTATTGACAGCAGATGATCTGGTGAAGAGCAGATGTTCAGAAATAAGATGTTCTCTGTCTATTTCAGGACTGTGAAGGTAGACGTCTATGATTGGGATCGAGATGGAAGGTAAATGCATCTATGGATAACGACTCACTCTAGCCTCATGATCCGCAAAGATGTCTCCCCGGTGTTAGGAGGAAATTAAATGGCTTGTGTACATTCTTGTGGGTGAGGATTTGAAGAGTTTTGACAAAGTGTGCTTCAAAGGGAGAGTGATCGGGCAGATCGAATGGAAGATTGACAGGCAGGGAGAGAGGGAGAAAGAGACGTGGATAGAGACAAAGACATGACAATTTATCTCAGATTAAAATAAAAATCTGTGCTCATGCTCCTCGTTCTGTGTGGGTGTTGTTTGTCTGCAGCCATGACTTCATTGGTGAGTTCACCACCAGCTACAGAGAGCTGTCTCGGGGGCAGAACCAATTCAATGTCTACGAGGTGAGACACGGCATGGGGGTGGTTTGTTTCTTACCGCTTTCATCACCTTGTAACTCCAATTTAGGTGATTTTGATATTTTGACTTCTGCTGTTTGGCTCTACAACCCTCGTAAGAGCTTATACAACCTTTTCGAAATGGAAGGATTGAAATAGATATAATAGCTGATAAACATAGGTGCTCTCAAAGTAAAAAAGCTTTAATTCTTTCCCCTGACACCAAAATTATACAACCCTCAGCTGAATGGATGGTTTCACAAACAGCTCGAACAGAAAACATTTTCCTGCGGCTGTGCATGACTCATCAAACGCTGACAACCAGTGTGCTGTTAAGTCTGTATTCCACACTGAAGAAGAAAGCTACCAAGCTAGGCTAACTAGCTTCAAACTAGCTGGTCAACGTTAGCACTAATTCCTGCTAGACGTTCATTTTTGTTCAGCAGCTCCCACACACTTGTGCCGTGTCGGAGGTCAAGCTAGCGTCAGCTGTGTGACTTTCATGGGTCCAGATATGGTGACGGAAAAACCTAACTGTCAAAACTCAAGGCAAGGCCAGTTTATTTATATAGCATCATTCAGGCACAAGGCAATTCAAAGTGCTTCACAGAGGCATGGAAATACATTAAAAATAAAACATTGAAGTGACATTAAAATGGCATTTAAAAACTAATTTGAATAAATAAAAACAAAAAAATTTGAATAAGTCAAATCAAGATTGCATAATATCAGGTAGGAGATTTAGGACAGCATTTTAAAAGATGTTCTGCAGTGATAAAGACATTAAAAACCTTAAAGTTTTGAGCCCCGATTTAACTGAGCTGACAGTTCCAAGTAGATCGGGAATATGTTTGGGCCCAAGATAATTTAGTCTTTTAGACAATAGTATTTTTAAATCTATTCATTGACACACAGGAAGCCAGTGTAGTGATTAAAGGACTGCAACAGGTGGTGCTGTACCCAGCACCCATTGTCTGAATCATGTGAAGTAAGGTGTGCTATAATCACAGATGGGGCTAAGAAACGGCTTTAAAGCTGCTGCAGATACTACTGTTGCTTAAACTGTATATATGTATAGAACAAAGAAGGAAAATAATAATTTAGCAGCAAGAACTTATTATTTGTTGTGTTGAAAACATAATAAAACACATATCAGCCCCATTAGTTATTTTACTCATGAACAGTTAACTCCATGAATACACACAGCTTAATAATACCTTTGCTCCAAGTAAACAAATTAATAACACCATTGCAGTAAAAACATCTGTTCTGTTTACTAATCACATTTGTAATGATAAATGGATGGATGGATGGTTTAATCTCCTCACTTCCCAATCTCCATTTTTATCTTCTCTGCTTTCTCTATATACACAAAGTTAAACATAATATCAGTTTCAATTCACGGGCTGTCACTATTATCAGGGATCTGCTGAATTATTCATGTTCATTATTAACCATCATTCCAGGCTGTGAAGTGGTTTTACAAGTACCTTCTTCATCATTAACTTACTTTTTCATCATTCTGGCAGGTTTTAAATCCCAAGAAGAAAGGCAAGAAGAAGAAATACATCAATTCTGGGACTGTGAGTACACCTCCTCTCCCATATCTGCCTGTCATTTCTTCTGCTTTGGCATTTATACATGTATATAGGTATATATATATATATATATATATATAGGTATCATCACCTCTTACATCTGCCTCTCTCTTACTGGATCTTCTACTGCCTGGCCACCTGTTTGTCATTTTTCCTTCCTGTCTACCTGGCCCCGGTCCCTCTCCCAACCCTCCCTCTTTGTGTGTGTGTGTGTGTGTGTGTGTGTGTGTGTGTGTGTGTGTGTGTGTGTGTGTGTTTGTGTGTGTGTGTGTTTGTCAGGTAACTCTCCTGTCCTTCAAAGTGGAGTCCGAGTATACCTTTGTGGATTTCATCCGAGGAGGGTGAGTGGAATAATAATTAGCCTCCTCTCACAGTGAGTGTCAATGGCAACCATTTTGGTTGTTTATGTCTTTGTGATTGAGTTTGTGTGTGTGTGTGTGTGTGTGTGTGTGTGTGTGTGTGTGTGTGTGTGTGTGTGTGTGTGTGTGTGTGTGTGTATTTGAAGTTGAAGATACAAGATTGAATTTCCCAATAGTTCCTTTGTAAGCATCACGTTCAATTCATATTGGCTCTGAAAGTTTTGGCGGAGTTTGAATTGGTAAATCTCGCGTGTAAATTTACCTAATTTATGCAGTTCACTTTTAATTACTGGTTCCATTTGTTTTACCTAATTAGACGTTCAAGATGGTGAAGGGAATATTGTCCCAGCATATTAATTAGCCAGCGAACCAGTAGACCGGTTGTATAGCAGTGCATTGTGCTGGTGTACATGAGTGTTATAGAGACACAGTGTGTATGAAGTATACTGAAGTGTGTGACGCTCTTTGTTGTTTTCCTCTTTGATTCCCACTTCATTTGCAACAGAACCCAGCTGAACTTCACAGTGGCTATAGATTTCACAGCATCCAATGGTAAGTCACTGAAGACAAGATGTTCACTTGCAAGTATTTTCTTTACTGTGGTGTTTATGTGTGTATAAGGCTGTAACTCTTCACTGCCTTCCAGCCATTGCATCAAAACACCTATAGTACAGATGTGATCTCCCCAACCCTTTCAAAACCACTTCAAACGTGACACGAGGACCTCGCAGCTTGCAGAGCACCCAAATGAACTGACAGTGATGAATCAGTTGTCTTACATAAGCAACAGTAAAGGAGAAGTTTGACAGTTTGATGTTTTTTTGTTGGTGTGCCTACATCATTGACAACTACTTGATGGATTGCCATGAAATTTACACCTTGTTGCATCAGTGTACAAATCGAACAAAACGAACAAGATACAACCTGCTTAATAGTAAAAAACTAAGCTGATCGCCTGCTAGCTCTACCTTCTTGTTTAGTCTCAATTAACTCTTGACAACAAAGTAAATAAGTATATTTTTTTCTTAATGTTAAATCATTTATTTTTTACCAAATAAATTAGTCATTTTTTCCAATCTTGTAGTTTTTAAGTTGCTATTAGCTAAATCTGGGATTTATTGTTTCTCTCTTTTTTTTGTATGATGACGAAATTTACAATAGTAGATACAATCTAGCAGCCATTGTAAGCAGACGATAGTACATTATTTATACTGATGTCATGTGAAAATAAGCTCTAAAATCTGTAAGTCCTAATACACAATGCCCATATGCACAAATATTATTTTTGAACTGCTGTTATTTTTTTAAGATTATTGAAGGTAATTAGTTGTAAGTAACTAAGTACTTGGTTGACCATGTAATATAATTGGTTCTACAAACATTAAGAAGCCAGACTGATTATTGTTGCTCAGGAGATGGAGGACCTCCAACGTGACTACCGTACAATGTGTAATGCACCTTTACTCCAGTTTAGTTAGTGTGCCCTACAAATGTATCGCTACATGTATTCTTCTCTCCGAAACTATTAAAATGACACAAATGGAGTTTTGTGTTTTCAGGTATTACAGACAGGAAAGAGTATAATGCTTCAGTGTGAAAGGCACTTGTCCCTTTTCCCCTCTGCATGTAACATGCCCTTTCTTTTCTCGCACGTGTGAGGGCTGGCACACCGCTGTCTTGAATAGATTGTTACATTTAGGCTCTTATTTTCACATGGCGGAAGTGCAGTCAGCCGTGCAAGGTGCACAGGGCGTGGTGAATGTGTTTGGTATTTTCGTGGCTAGAGGCACGCGGTACACCTGTGGCGCGGTTGGAAGTCAGATGGGATTGGGGGGGGATACATTACCAGTAGGTGTGTTGAGAGCAGGCGCCTATCGTGGCTAATCAAATCATCCCCCTCCCTTTTCATCCCCTTAAAGAGCAGGGCGCTCGTTTCATCATGGAGGAGCGAGTCCAGACGAGCTTATGCCAAGAGGAGAGGACAGTATCACCCGGCTGCGTTTTCACATGTGCAGCTGCTAATAATCAATTCAATCTAAGACATTTACTTGATTGCATAAACTGATAACTCCCCTAAATAATCCTGTTATAATCCTATTTACACAATTCTTTGATTTAAAAAAAAGAAAAAAAGGATCATGTTTTCTTTCCTGAAACAGATCAGATCAGATTTTACAGCCATAATTCTTCACATAGTTCATCGCATCCATAGCGTATCTCTATACAATAAAAACACTCAGGAGATAAAGCACACAGTGTTTTCTTGGCATCAGTCATCTTCTATTTCCACCGGTGTTACAGTGTTCCTTTTATTTCACAGGTGTAAACCAGACAGAAGGAAAGAGGGAGACATATCATCAGCCATGTCACCGTCTTATACGTGTGTGTGTGTGTGTGTGTGCGCGTGTGTGTGTGTCTGTGTGTGTGTCTTCTAAGGTAACCCGTCCCAGCCCACCTCGCTCCACTATATGAGTCCCTACCAGATGAATGCATATGCCATGGCCCTGAAAGCAGTGGGTGAGATTATCCAGGACTACGACAGCGACAAGCTCTTTCCTGCCTATGGCTTCGGAGCTAAGCTGCCCCCTGACGGCAAAATCTCCCATGCATTTCCACTGGTAAGACACACCCACACACACACACACACACACACACACACAAACATACGAACTCACATATACAAGACACACATGCACGGTTCAATCATAGCAGGGTGTGGTTTGGACCAGGAGTTGTCGCTGCGACAACAGCTGGTCACGCAAGTTGAGAAGCTGGCTCATCTGTCTGCCAGCAGGACTCCCCCAGCAGCACGTCCCACCCGTCCTCCTTGCATCTTCCTGAGGGAAGAGGGCAACCAGTCAGAAACCGCTGGATGCTAAGCTTGAAGTGAAGCCAAGTCTGTACTTAGGTTATCAAAATCAGGATTAATCTGGTATATGTGTTAAATGTGATCACCTTTTACAGTGCTGCTTATTTTAATGTGAATAAATGGTGGTGATAGAAATAAATAGGGAGTAAATAGTGATAATGTAACAAGTTAACAATTGGCTTTGGAGTTTTCATTATCACAAAGTTTTGTCTCAATTCACCATTCCCCAGTTTATCCTTGAGGCCTTAAACTGATAGTTCAGGTTATTTGATGTGGGGTTGTGTGAGGTACTTATCAATAGTCAGTGTATTACCTGCAGTAGATTCGGATCAGTGTGTTCCCAGTTTAGAGAAGCAGCAGGAACACGGGCTCAGAAGCCAAGTGATTTGCTGCTGTGGACTGGGATATCCACAAAGCGTGTTTTTGCCACTTAAAGACATGCTAACAAAAAAAAAAACCCAATATCAGTTAAAGTGCTCGCTATATTTTAGATATTTTCACAGCTTTATCTTGCCTTCAAACCGCCCTTCCCTTTGGAACTACAGTTTGTGAATCATCAAACTACCGTATTCCTATGCACAAGCGCACTTATGGCAGGCACTTTATTGCTCCGCAGATCAGCTGTTTGAGTCAGACAAAGCTAAGTAATAGTTGCGCTTGTGCATGTAGTTCAATGGTAGCATGGACTTGGACATCACTTAGCTTCTGGGCCTGTGCTCCTGGCTGCTTCTCTAATCTGACGGTGCGCTGATCTCAATCTACTCTAGGTAATACACTGACTATAGATAGCTACCTCACACAGTAAATAACCTTCTCACTTTAAGGCCAAACAACAGCCACTTCCTACCTTATAACAGATTTGCAAAACAATTTTTTCCAGTGTTTTTGAAACCAGAGATGCATTGTCTCCTTCTTTGAACCCTGATGTTGTCATTACAAACTGTGGGGCATGGAGTTCAGTGTATGTATTCGATAGGGAGGATGTAACAAATGACGGTATCATTGCTTAATTGCATTATGGGAACTGTTTTTGGAGCTTGTCCATAATAGGGACTACATGTAAGGATATCTCTGCCTCTTCTGCTTCAACTTCTAATTTTATATTTTTTATTTTTTTTATATAAACCTTGTAAGTCCTCTAACTTCATGGAAGTGCAGCATTATACCAGTGGAGTGCCCCTTTAAAAAAAACTCCACTTTACCCTTGAACTTTTTTTATATAATAGATTGATTGAGTCTTAAAAAATGCCTCCTAGTGCTCTTAGTCCCTCTACGTGACCTACTCTGAACTTCCATGAACTTCCTAATGTACTTTGTTGCCTGAATTCACCAATAGTATGAGACAGTTATTTATTTATTGCCCTCTGAAGACTTCATACGCCCACAAGTGAACTGAAGTTAAAATGTACCCAGAACATTTCATAAGATATTGAGGGACATTTATTTTGGAGTAAGGTCTTAAATTTCCTGAAACTAGATCAGATTAAATCTTATCACAGCTAACAGCAGCATTTTTAACACATGTTTAACTATCTTTTATTGAAGGAATAATGGAAATATGTCCACATGTGGCCTTTCATCATTTAGTGTTGATTGTGAAAAAATGTCATTTTTTAAAATGTCATTTCATATGCCAGTGACTCAGCTATTAGTGGACCTGTTTATTGTACTGCTTGTACACCAGTATATGTGTGAATGGACGCTGTATGTCGTCTGTTGCAGAGTGCTGACAGTGAGAATCCAAACTGTGTGGGAATAGAGGGCGTTCTCGAGGCCTATTTCCAGAGCCTGAGGACGGTGCAGCTGTATGGACCCACCAACTTTGCACCTGTTATCAACAAAGTGGCAAAGTAAGTTTTTCACTTCATATAGATTAAGATGCAGTTACACCTTTTAGAGTAAGCTTGGTAAAGTGATCCTATTTTGCTTTCTTTTATCCAAACCCAGGGGATTTTTTTTGTATTTATAAGCCTTGATCAAAGCCTATAAGTAACATAAATCACAAGAAGCTTTTTCACCACATTGAGAATTTCTTGGGGGGCAAATCAGCATGTGCAGGATTAAGCATCCTGTCACCTGAGAGTTGGTTTCTTTCTGCCACAAAGTTTGGCAACAAGTAAGCAAGTGATATTTGAACAGAAACAGAAGTTATTTTACAGAAAAAAGAGTGAATTTTTGTGTATTTAATTTCAAATTCAGAATGTAGAAGCTAAGTTTATGTTGCACAGGAAGCAAATTGTCAGAATACATCTGCATTTTCCTTCTTTGATATTACTTTCGACATTAAACCACTGGGTTTTGAATTTTTAAAATGTTCTTAACTAAAGGCTTTCACACATGAAAATATATATTTACAGTGATTTAGAACGGCAAACATAGACTTTAATGAAAAAGGCACAAAAATAAGACTTTTAATTAAAGATTGCATTATGGATGGTGTGGTACAGCTTCTGTGATCTTTAGGACTTTGGATTTACAAATATAAACATAAACACTTCATGTTCTGTCTGCTTCTGTAATTCCATTGGGTCCTGACCTAAACCAGATTTGCATCACTGAGACCTGCTGATTTCGACGGTGACTGGCCTCCATATATTTAAGCACTTTAAAGAGGCCAGTATACGTCATCAGAATTGTTTCAGATGGTCAGATAGCTTTAAAACCCCCCACCCCACCTTTCTGACGTCATATTCGGGGGTATATGTATAAACACTTGTGATTTCCAATGTGTTCGGACAACACATCATACAAACCAGTTCCTTTCTGGTACAACCTGTTCCTAACTCTTTTTGCTTCTTGAGTTTTGGTGGAAAGGACATGATTAGAAGAACAATCAGAACCATAACCAGCCACCAGTCCTCATCGTCCGACTCTGTTAGTCTATGGGCATTCAGCATTGAGTCAATGGCCAGTTAAGACCTCTGGAAATACCTCACTGATATCTTCATAGCATTAATAAAAGGATGCTGCTGGCACAGGTAATCCCATGTCTTTAACATAGGTTAACCTGGTTGGCCAGAATAGTGTTAATGTTTTGTCTTACAGGTCAATGTACTGAATTATCAGTACTCTTTTTTTTTTTTTATCCCTCACTGTGTTTAACAGAGCAAGAGGTATAGAGGTCGCATAGAGATCACTCAAACACACACACACACACACACACACACACACACACACACAGGATCATTCTAACATGAGGCTAAAATCCCATACACATACACATACTGTAGATATACATACAGACACAGACTGTGTTCAGCCAGGGAGAACAGCAAAATCTCTGGCATTAGGTTCTGTCAACTGAGAATGAATACACTAAACAGCAGCTGAAAGACACACACACACACACACACACACACCACACACACACACACACACACACACACATACACTCACACACCTACGAGCTGAAACTCTTCCTAACTCATCTGGCATCATATCAAGCTGGAGCTGATATTCGAGAATGTGAATATATCCATTTGTTTTTCTTAGCAAACCCCATGTTGGAAAAGGAAATGAAGAGCAGTGAAAAAACAAAAAGCAGGGTCACATTATTTTCTCTTCATGCAATGTTGTTTGCTACTTGTTATTTCTGAAGGGTCCCTCTGTTGCTCAAGGTTGTAGTTTTTGGTGGTAAACAACTCAGGTCTGGTGTGGAAGCAGCAGCCTAGAACAAAGGGGTTGCCATGGTGTGTGGAAGAGGGTCTAATTCATTTTAATGGAGTTTTTATATTAAAGTCCTCTAATGGGGTCGTCTCTGAGGGGAGGTATAACGACCTATTGTATATGGTCATTCAGGTTGGAGGACTTGTTGTTGAACCTTAATTTCATAAATAAGAATAAGCACTGAATAATAACATCTGTGTTCATTAACAAACATCATCATCATGTAAATATTTAGGATATCAAAAGGCATTGTATTTGTTACATGTAGTTTCAGTGGAACAAACTCAAATTTTCTCATTTGAAAAGTACATGTTGATTGTCACATATGAATTTGTTTGTTCCACGTCCTTAAAAAAAGCCTGCCTGAAAAGGTCAAATCACACATGCCTTTTTGTTACAGTAATGGTTTTTTATATTTGGTAGATTTTCCACATTGTTTTGTGACACCTATTTAAAATCTGTCAAATCAAACAGACTGCTCCCAAATGAAATATCTTTTTTTTCATATGTGGTGCCAGAAACTTTACATTTCACATTTAAAAACCAACATGTGCATTAGTCACATGTGTACTGAAATCCCATGTAAATTTTTATGTGAATTGTGGGGTACCCAGCCTAAACGTAGCACTAGGGAACATGAAAATAAAAATGATAAAATATAGTCTAAAGCAAAATTTAAGGGAAAATAAAATGTGTTATAGTAAGGTATTATAAGGAATGTCAAACTATCTCAGGTAACACTGCTTGGTTGGGGTTGCTGAAAGAGGCAAATAAAGAGGCAAAGCTGCTAATGCTACCCGCCGTTATCCTTTAATAGGAGCCTTCCGTAGTGTTTGTGGGTTATGGTTAGAGGCCGCAGAGATTACTGGTTGGGGTTAGTGGATGTTTGACTGTGTAATATGACTTTTAATAATGTGACCTGCAATCCGACTAAATAATGTAGTTAGTGCTGATGTGCCCTGTGGCTTTGGAAATAACACCAGGTTACTATTGTCTGTAGTAAACTAGTTTACCAGCCATGCATTTGACATTAAGGCAAAGAAACCTGCTTTTTAATCCATGCCTTACACGTCATCTGTTGTGTTGTGGTTCTGTTATGGTGTAATTACTATACCAATTACTTATTTTTCTTGAGCCTTTTGCACAATGTTTCAGCATGTGGAGAAATCCCGAAGCTTGACAGGCCTGCCAGAAAAATTATGCTGTAATTGGCCAGTTGCTGTTTAGGAGAGGAGTTTGACAAAGGATCAATAATGCAGAGAGAGATTACCAAGAAACACACAATTACCTGGAAGCCATATCTGAAATACATGTACATATATATATATATATATATATATACACAGTATATATACTGTATATACATAAACGATGTACGTTGTACTTTCAAAGCTTAAATTCAGCCTTGTAGACAGAATATTAGCCCTAACCCAGGTATCAATGTGTATGTTTGTTTGTGTGTGTGTGTGTGTGTGTGTGTGTGTGTGTGTGTGTGTGTGTGTGTGGGCGCGCGCACGTCCCCCAGCTGTGCAGCAGAGATTACAGATGGCTCCCAGTACTTTGTCCTGTTGATGATCACAGATGGAGTGATATCTGACATGGTCCAGACCAAAGAGGCTGTGGTCAATGTGAGTACACACACACACACACACACACACACACACACACACAGCCAAGTCTCCATGACTTCAGAGGACATTAAATTGATTTATATTCATTTCCTGGAGACTTACTCTGACCTTAACTAAAACTATTTGCCCAACCCGAAACCTAAATCTAACCTCACTCTAACCGTAAAACATGTCTTCACCTTAGAATTAAATGATTTACATTATGAGGATTTCCATTTTGTCTCTATAAGGAAGACAAGTCCCCATATTGTGTTTGTCCTATGTCCTCCAATGTACGAATATTATTTGTTCTTTAACATTTCCTTTCAACAACAACAACAACAACAACAACAACAACAAAAAAGTTGAATAAAAATGGTCGCACTTCATTTTACGGTACATTAATAACAAGTCGTACTTTGTATCAACAGGTTTAGGTCCCCACAACATGAGTAATACCTGGACCACACACACACACACACACACACACACACACGCCTATGTAAACAAATGCACACAGGGACTGATGGATTGCGGTGCTTTTCCTGCAGTGACTGATGTGCGTCTCAGCATCCACTTTCCTTTTGTCAGTTATGTTTCTCAAGAATAATACTTTCTTTGATTTTTGAATACAAACAGCTGGACTTGTCGCTGCAATCAACATCCTGTGATCAATAAATACCTCAGAAAAAAACAACACAATCAGATTTTCTTTTCAAGACTCCAGTCAAGGGGAAGAAAAGACATCTTTGCTTTCATTGGGTCTCATATCACTTTCTAGAGAGGTCAATAGTTGTTATAGAAAACTGTCAAATTAACGTTTGAGAGGTCTGATCCAATTAGATCGGTGATTTCTCAGATCAGTGCAGAAAATGGAAAAGAAATTATTTGTTATTTTCTCTTTCCTAATAAGCTTACGTGTGCAGTGTAAAATGAACTCAGGTGAAGTCTCAGACATTTGCTTTATACCCTTTAAACAGAACTAATTTTTGCTGAGTTTTCTCCAGGTGAACAACTTTTGTTTTTGTGTCAAGCAGAGTTAAGGTTTGGAAAGTAAAAATAATGATGATGTCACATCAAGGCTACTGAGTCAGGTATTAATCTCACCTGTCAGATTAAAAATCTGCTCTTAATTAAAAAAAAAAAAAAAAAAAAAATCAACACTTTATTTTTACAAGACAATGCTCACTACGTCAAAATAATTTTATCTCTTGAAAGCTCTGTTGTTCACCCAAAGCTAGTTTGCATTATTTGATGTGGGGCTTTTTGAGGTACTTATCTATACTCAGCGCAGTAGGTTTGAATTCGTGCACTGCAAGTTTGGAAAAGTAGACATGAGTACCGACACAGAAGTGGAGCGATGTGCTCCTGTGGACGGGGTCAGCAGGAAAAATGTGTTTCAGCCACTTTAAAGGTCCCATAATTTACATTTTTACAGGACTTTATTTGAAATTGTGATATCCATAAGAAGATATTTTTGTGGTTTTTAGCTCCAAAAACCATCTCAGTGTAGTTTTACATCTTCTCTCTCAGGCTTCTCTCTGGAGCTGTAGTAACAGCAGGTGAGCCAATCAGAAGAGAGGAGCTCTGAGACTTTTGATTGGCTGACTGAGTGATCTGCAATTGAATAAAAATATAGCAGATTTCAGGTAAACCAAATCCTGCAAGGCTGGATGGTGGGTCCAGGTGAGCTGGGCTTGGGGGAGTGACTGCTTTGTTGTGACATCACAAAGTTACAGAAGTCCTGACGGCTCATTTTAAGGCTCAGGTTTATTTTGAATATTTTTACTGCTTTATCTTCTTATCAGGTAATACACTGACTATGGACAGGTACTTCACACAACCCCATGTCGAATAACCTGAACTATCACTTTAATGCATCTGAAAGATCTAACGAATTCATTGTCTTTCCTGTTTTCTCCCATACAGGCAGCATCACTCCCTATGTCCATCATCATCGTAGGTGTTGGGCCTGCTGAGTTTGATGGTGAGTGTTCACACTGACAGAGGAGACGAGGGTCTTACACTCAGTGCCAAGAAATCACTTTATTTACATAAGACAAACCCTTTTCAGTCGTCCGGCCTTCATCAGTGCCACGCTCACGTAGATGCCTCTTAAATAACAAGCACACAGGTGGAAATCAGTTACATAACAATCAATGACACCTCTGGGTGGCACAAAGAAGAAGGTGGAAACTGAAGCATCAGATTTCTTCACATATCAAATGTTTGTTGGCATTCATATATAGAAAACTGGCTTTAATAAAAAGACAGCTGCAGAGAAAAGAACGATACCAGTCCTTCTTTCACCTTCAAATGTACCTTTCATTGAGACATGTAGCTGAGCAGAATGATTGCCGACAAGAAGTGTGCATTGAATAAATTTGAAATGTAAACTGTTTTGATTAAATTCAATAACCTTGACGCTGCAAAGACATAAATACATAATGTTATATATGAAAGGCAGCTATCGACTTTGGCTTAGACTTTTAGCGGACTTGATGGGAGTCAGCAATGGGGAGTGGGCAAACAGGAAACCACTGTAGCAGCTGTATCGTAAGTGATTCGTCATACACACCGGGCTGCTGTTCCTTCTTCCTGGGAGAGTCGCTGGACAAAGTCAATGGGGTCAAGTGTGCAGGCATCTTACAGCCAACAGATGAATGAACGACCTTTCAGTGGGGACTGTGTGTGTGTGTGTGTGTGTGTGTGTGTGTGTGTGTGTGTGTGTGTGTGTGAGAGTGTGTGTGAGTGTGTTACCGCTCAGCAGCGTGTGACGAGCGTAGCGCCTCGTCATTGTGTGTGATGGTCTGTCATTTTCTACTTGTTTAAACAATCGAATGGTGAGACTGGTAGCGAAGGCACTCAGGCCTGTTTGGAGGTCACAAGGTCAAACTGGCTTAATAGCACCTGGTGACTGTATATGTGTGTGTGTGTGTGTGTGTGTGTGTGTACACCTTACTGAGAGGCCTAATTGCCTCTGTTTGTTATTTGCTCCATCTTGAGTCGGTGAACTCCATTTCTGAAAGCTACTAACATGTCATTTTCAGTCTTTGTGTTCGTCCTCATATTTTGTGGTTCTCTCTGAGTCCGTTTGCTGCTTTGACCTCACGTTGTGCTCAGCCACCTTTCCGTTGGCAGCGCCACACATCCATGCTGTTTTGTCCGGTTGCCAGAGTGGCTGCAGATGCAGGATATACGCTGTTGTGCAGGTGCTATTTTTTAAGACCTCTCAGAATAAAATTTCCATCAGAGGTGCAATTTGGGAGCAAGCACCTCCTCCTATATTTGGCCATAGTTGAAAAGGCTTTCTAAAAGCTGCTCCTGTAGCTGCACAGAATCGTTTTCCTTTTCTGACCTGTAGTGTAATTGTGCATCATTTTCGACTGAGGAATGACATTTTTGGTGCATAAAGCGTTCGAACCATTCTCCATTGAATACCTTCTCTCACTCCCATGCTGTGCTCCACTTGAGCAATTACGTTATGAAAATACAAAAGAACATCCTGTACCTTCTTTATATTCTCCCTTGGTGGTTCCAATATTGAGTCATACTCTCTCCACCATTGTCTTTCCTTTTAGCTATGGAGGAGCTGGATGGAGATGAGGTGAGAGTATCCTCCAGAGGACGGCTTGCTGAGAGAGACATTGTTCAGGTACTCATCATGATTCTTTTTAACTTCGCAGGTTAGACTTCAGCACATTTCTGTCAACAGCAACAGCATGGGGGAGTTCTCCCTGGAGGAGCGTGGCTTACTTTCATAACACACACTGTGGAACCTCCTCAAACAATATACAGCTCAATATCATCCACGGTGGGCCACTTCTCCTGCAGTGTCATGCTCATCATATGGTTTTGGTTGTGCTTGTCCACGCAGCTTGAACATCAATTCATCCAAGACAAAATCAGCCACGTTAGAGAGATTCATTTTAACCCATTTAATCCCAAATTTTTTATCATTCACCATTTCATTGTGTTTTCTAAAGTGAAGTTTGTATTGGGATTTTTACATTCATTAGTGTTGATGTGGATTGTGCAGATGTTTGTGTAGAATCAACTTTCCATCAAGTCCTCCAATGTACGAATATTATTAGTTCTTTATCATTTCCTTTCAACAACAACAACAAAAAAGTTGAATAAAAATGGTCGCACTTCATTTTACGGTACATTAATAACAAGTCGTACTTTGTATCAAATGTATCAAATTAAACAAAAGCTATAAATAATAAGATCTTTATTAGACAGTGACCAAACGCAGTCATACCCTAATTAGACACCATAGAAGTAAATTATGCTTTAATTGGAGACAGTATATAATTCTGTATTAGATCCAAAACACTATAACACCAAATTATAAACCAATTAGAAACCAAATAGAGATCCTGAAACACTATTACTCACCACTTAAGAAGATCATAGTTTAATTAGAAATCAAATACAATGCCATATCAGATCCAAAATATGCTACAGTTATACACCACAAATGAGACACCACATTTAATACGACCTATGATAGCTTCATTAGACAACACAGTGACATTAGACAAATATAATGTCATATTATATCATGCATATATTATTTGGCCTTTACTTAACCTAGTTTCACTTTCTTACAGAGTGATTTTTTTCCTCATTAGTAACTGTAACATAAAATTAAGTCAAAACACATCAGTTCACATCTGGATGCTCCTTCACCCGTCCTTCGTAGCCTGGATGTTGTCCAGAGTCCCACGGAGGTCGTGGGTAGTGATACTTAACTCTACTTCCATATGTCACTAGCTTTAGGCTGTGGAAGCTGCCAGGACTCTGCATCTTTATTTCCCACTGTTGTTACTCATTAAACTTTCTTAGAGGGTAATTTGCGACACATTACAACAGTTAGGTGAACTAAAGTGAAATCCATCAGCATTTTTTGGTTGTATTTACAGTGATTCATCAAAGTAGTTCCTCATTACTTCATCATTATATCACAATAAGAGTCAGCAGGTTTCCAAACAAGTCTTTTAATCATAATATTCAGGCCACATATATATCAATATTCACATCCACATTATTTTTCTGATGATTAGTCTGTCAAATATCTATTTGACATGAGGCAACTTATGGCTTATCCTTTGGAAGTAACCACACAGAACTCATATTTGTAGGCACATGGTATTTCATCCATCCTGGACTCAAAGTGATTCAAAGCGAGTGTGGTTTATAAGTCTGCATCGATGCAGAATCGCTGTTGAAACAATACTTAATGGGGCGGACCCTCCACACGAATGCACAAACGGACTGAGAGTGGGTAGGGCGAGGGTGTCATGGCAGGGCCTTGTGCCTTTGTGGGTCAGGAATAATGGGCCTTCACGAAATGCCAACTGACATGTCCTATTGCTTGAGGTTCTGAGTGGCATGTCAGCAGTCCAATAGAAAACCACAAAAAGAGCCACTGTCGAAAACTTACAGAAGAAACACAATCTCTCAAAACAAATGAAATAGATTTAAATAGCTTCTTTAATCAAGTTTTGCTACATAGCTGCTGACTGAACAGCTGTTTACCTGCCAGTCTAGAAGAAATGTGGCGAGTTCAACATCAAACTTCATTCCTTTACTCACCTAGAGCTGTTTCCAGCAGTGGAAAGCAACGCCAATGTTAAATTGTCCCTATCAAATTTTTTCTTCTACTGAAGTTAGCACGCTAACCAGCTAGCCCCGGTCCATCTCATCACTTTCCGATAGCGACTCACTGTAGCCTCCAATCTGCCTTGAAGTCGTAGCGCTGCTCAGAGGGCGTATTATAACCTCTTGTCTTGTAAATGCAACAATGGCTGAAGCTCTTGTCAAGCGACAATCACCACCACCTGCTCCCGACAAGAATCCATGCACAGCAGCAGAGTAAACTTTAAAATTGATGGCCACTACATAAATCTATCCTAGAGTTAAATTATCCAAGAGGCTCTTGTGTTTTCCTGCTGAGGAGTATCGGGGGCGGCGGGAGCTCCCACTGAATTATTTGAGCAGAAAATCTGCATCATGCCTCGGCTCTGCAAAGAGAATGTCAAAGCTCAAAGCTTCCAATATTGCCACGGGTAGATTTACACTGAAGTCACCACATTAAGTTAATGGCTACCGTGTAGTGTGGCAGTGTTAGTTTAATGTAGGTCAGAATATTTTTTTACCTTGGACAGGTTACAGCAGAAATATCTCTCCCACAGTTTAAACTATGATCTTGTAAAGTGGTGACTAATGGTGTGTTAGCATCTCCTCTTTGGTTTCTAATTAGAGTGTAATTCAGTGTAATTTTGTCTGATTTTCAATCTAATACAGAATTATAAGCAGGTTCTAATTACAGTAAGGTTTCTCATTATTGTATGACTGTGTTTGCTTACTGTCAAATGAGGAAAGTATTATTTCTAGTTTTTGTCTGATTTGACAAAGAACAGCTTGTTACATCTCATTGGTGGACTGTAAAATAAAATGTGACCAAAGAACCCATGAGACTTTCTGATCTGCCTCCTGGTTGAGGTTTAGTTCTTTTTCGGTCGCTGTCAAAAGGAGCAAAAATAAGTCAGATATTTGTCAACCTCCTTTTCCAAGAGATTTTGTGGCATCATGCTGGCTTTGCCTCTGAAATCAACAGTCCTGTTTTATGCAAATTATTATTTGCACGCAAGAGGATCCTCGGTGAGAAAAAGTAGGTCATGTTCAGAGTTTTTAACAAATGATCTGTGTGGTAGTTTTTCTGGTGTGAGCAGCCTCTGATTTTTCATTCAACAAATGGGAAATCTAACAGGAACACCAGCTTGTCACCTCAGAAGAATGATCCTTGATGATGAACTGCCAAAGTAAAGATAAAGAGCAGGAGGACAATAAGTTAGACACTGTTGTGGTAAGGACAGATGGCATTGTGGATGGGGCTGCGACAATTAATCGATCAACAGAAAAGGAAAAAGAGAAGAAAAATGTGAACATTTCTTCCATCTTTTTGTTTTGTTATAGTCAACTGGTTATGTCACCCTGGTCTCTGGAAAATTGTAAAACTCAAGGCTTTATCTGCTTAAAATTATGTTTATATCTATAATAATAATAATAACTTTATTTATATAGCCCAGTTTACAAAGAGCTTTGCTTTGACAATAAAGCAACAACAACATCACAACAGAAAGCCGGACAGTAAAGACCAAACATGAGCAAGAAGAAAGAAAAGACAAAAAATACAATATACTTCCATATAAATAAAAACAGTTGAGGAGAGTAGAACCAGTAAAAAAGCAATAAAAAACAACGAAACAACAATAAAAAGACAACTTCAGATAGAAGCGAGTCTATAAAAATGGGTTTTAAGAAGTGAATTAAAAGAAGTCACCAATTCTGCCTTATCTCCTCTGGCAGGTCCTTCCAAAGCCGAGGGGGTCCTGATGGCAAAAGCATGGACACCTTTAGATCTAAGCCTTGACTTTGGAAAGGCCAGTAGGACCTGACCTGAGGATCTAAGGCCGCGAGCTGGGTCATACGGGGTTAACAATTCTGTCATGTAGCTCTGGGCTCGACCCTGGCGTGCTTTAAAAGTGATCAATAAAATCTTAAAATCAATTCTAAAACGGACAGGGAGCCAGGATTGGGGTGATGCGATCTCGTCTGTTAAACCGGTGAGGAGCCGAGCTGCATTTAGAGATGTCAAGTCTTGAGAAGATAAATGCGTGAATGACTTTTTCTAGATCAGGGTGAGAGAGTATCAAGTATCTGTTGTGGATCTTTGTTCATCACATCCTCACTTCAAGGTGAACCCAGACTGTGGTCTTTGGATTATTTTTTTTTAAATAAATGTGCTAATAAACTCTTAAACAGTAAGTAATAAAGTAAATGTAAATCCTGTAAAATTATTAGCCGCTATTTAAAAAGCGGCTGAATAAATCAATAAACATTTTCTTCTCCCCACTGGACATTTTTCCATTATCATTTTTGTATTCAACAGCAGAGAGCGGCTCTTTCTTTAAACAGTTTAGCAGTGAGTTTTATTAAAAGTGAGCAGTAGCCCCATCAGGGACTGATAAAACCCGATCTGGCAACAGTAAACAGTAATTTTAGAAAAACCATTTAAAGATATGAGAACACAAATAGGAAGCAAAGAGTGTGGCCACTGATAACAATGCACTATTGAATTTTTGTATAGTGGTGCAGCGGAGTGGCAGGTCAGCTGGCAGCGCATTAGGAACAATGATAAATGAGCGCTTATAATGATAAATGTATAGTGTGTATATGTTGAGAGGAGACGTGTGAGTATAGAAGATTGCAAAAGTTTTATTCTAACAGTGTGACCATGGTTATTAAGATAAATAATGTTCTCATTTCAACATTGATATCACATTACGTGGCTTAAAGTAATTATCAATCGATACCAATATACTTAAAAGGTTTGACTGGATTGCTTTGTCTTGCTACTTTCAGTGAACACAGAGAAATGAACTGTTCTATAATATGACATTAAATAGTGCGTATGCAGTTGACCCCACACCAGGTTAATAGCTGTATTGATATTGCTATCATGTTGTCGCAGTCTTGTCTCTCTAACAGCAGTAATCACATTTGCATGCACACAGTAATCCTTTGATTGCCTTTAACCTTATTATGACAATAATTTAATCAGGATGTTTACACTTATAGCAGAGAAAAAAAAGAAAAAAAGAAAAAAGTTCAATCACTTTGTATTTTCATGCTCTGTTGTTGTTATTGATCAGATATGATGACTGGCTTCGCTGCAGCATCGATCATTTTCTTCCTGTGAGAAATTAAAGCCGTACTGCTCCGTTCATACTTATCCACCGTAAACTGATTATATTCAGTGGCCACCTGGCAGTCGTGGTTGTCTTGGTGCTGATGTACACTTTATTTACGTGTGAGCAGTTTGTGCAGGTGGAGGTGTGTGCCCGGAATTAATTACAGTATTCTTGCAATGCAGTTATGACTAATATGTGTGTTAAATATGTCTTGACTGCGATTGCAGTATCCATATCTAAATTTACATGTACAAAGTTTTAATAGTCCCCCTTTCTGGAGTGTGTTTGCAAGAGGTAGCATCCAAATGGACATGTTTCATGAGGGAATAGTTGGATATTTTGTTATACAGTGGACTGATCCCAATATTCTGTGGACTCAAAGACTTTGAGGTGTGTTTGCGTTAAGTCCATGAGGGCTGAGGTGTGTGTGAGGTCTCTCTCGCAGACGTTTGGAGCCCTTTATGCACACTTTCTGTAAGTCTGCACTTCTGCAGACTATGCCTGAGGGAATTTCCCACAGTTCATAATGTTATGATGTTAAAGTGATAGATCGGGTTATTTGACTTGGGGTTGTGTGAGGTATTTATCTATAGTCAGTGTGTTACCCGCAGTAGATTTGGATCGGTGCGCTCCCACTCAGAAATCCTGTGGACGGGGGCCATCCTTATTTTAGCCACTTTAAAAAAATGCTGGGATGGCAATTACACATCAGTTCCATGTCTAAATAAACGCAGTAGTCAGAGTTACATAAAACCAACTTGTTATCCAACACATATCCAACACAGCAACTGTATAACTGTCAACAGATTAACATAAAGGGTATAGCAACACAAGGTTAAATACACACAAACATGCAGTTTTTATTTTATCTCTTTAAGTGCACTCCAGTAAATATATTCCTCAGTTAATCTCTTTTTTGTTCTCTCTTTTGCACAAAGAAAATGAACCTTGAAACAAAGTGAAAGAGCTCATTTTAAACTTATCATTCATGAAGGAAAACGGAAAATCTGTTTCCAGGTGTTCGACTCTGCATGGTTGTATAAAGCCTTTTGTGGCTCCAGAGGGAGCTGCAGAAATTTTAAAAAGAGAATAAATCTGGGGGTTTTGGAGTTAGAAAGAAGCGATTTTAACAGACCTCTGAGGCCCACTGCTAATCTCTGCTTGGCGTTAGCGGCTCCAGGCTACATTAGCTGCTACTAGCATAACACACCCGAATCTCCGTATGAACTGGTGATGGTCGAGTTGCTTTTCTGGGTAATGTAGGTGCCTGATATTGACAGGGAGGAAGACTGCATTGAGAAAAAAAAAAAAAAGATATGTGAGCTGCATCGATTTTGATCCTTTTCTTAAACTGAATCAGTGTTTTTGGAGTGTAACGTTAAATCAACATCGTCAGATTGACTCTTTTAAGTCCGTTTTTTGAGCAACAAGTGCCAAAAATGTGCTGACTCCGGTGTCTCTCTCTATTTCCTGGTTTTCTCAGTTTTCTGGTAATCTGAAAATCTAAATGTCAGACAGAACAATTAATATGAATATGTCAACCTGGGCCCTGATTGGTGTTTTTCATGTTACAGGTTACAGAGAAAAATGATTCATAGATTTAACAAGAAAAAAAAAAAAATGTTTGATGCAACCCTAGAATTTGTTATTTGTCTGTTATTCTCAGACCGTGAATGGACTGATTTTAACCCTGCAGGATCTTTTCAATCACTATCTAAAATGTCACATGACATCATATATTCAGAAATAGCCCACATCGTACTGAACTTTAATATAGTAAAGCGATGAGAGGCAGCAGTACCAGGAAAAAAGACACACATTATTAAGTATTAAGTTGCTGAGGAGAAAAAAATATAATGTTTCATTACGACCACAATAAATGTGGAAGCCACTATCCCCATATTACAACACAAGAGTCACAACTTAGTGTCTTATGCACTGTGGGACAATATGAAGTCAGAAATCATTATCCAATAAAAGATCAGATTTATGAGGAGATTCACTTTGAGAGGAGGGGGTGAATGTCACATTGGTCATTAATTAAGTTTTAAAATCCTTCACTGAAGCAGCCTGAGAGAGAAATGACACGTCATCCTCAGTTCATTGTCTCCTACAAGATAGAAGTAAACGGGGACAACAACCGCAACGTTTATATACAATTCATAACCAAAAAAAATCTAAGCTGTTGTTTCCCTCTGCTTCCAGTTTGTTCCATTCAGAGACTACATCGACAGATCTGGCAACCAGGTCCTGAGCATGGCCCGGCTGGCTAAAGACGTCCTCGCCGAGATCCCCGACCAGCTGCTGTCCTTTATGAAAAGCCGAGGAATTGAACCGCGACCGGCTCTCTCCACCTCTCCGATACCGGGGCTACACCGGCATATCTGACCCCGACACTACCACGGCCACTCATCTCTGACTCTCTCTCTCTCTCTCTCCCCCTTTCCCCACTCCACCACTCTGCTTATCTACTCTCACAATTATTTGTCACTTTAAAAAGGAGCAGAAGGATCGACCCGTGACTCGCCCTCTTCCTCTCTTATCACCCGTGAAGCTAAACAGGCACATCAGAGCGACGCAGCGGGCACTCATCCCTGACTCACCTGCTGTTGTTCCTCATCTTTTCCTCTCTAACTCACCCTGTTATACGGCATCACTTCCCATTTACCGTGTGAAAGACCAGTGAGACTGAACCATGACCATCCCTTTCCTCCCCACTGATTATCATTCAAAGCCTGACTTTTTGAATTTGTCTGTTAATTCCCCTCACCAGACACTTCTCTTTTTTTCAAGGGGAGGTTTTTACATGTGTCCTTGTCCTCAGCAGCGCTGACTATTCTCTTATTTGGCACGAGTCCCAGAAGCGCAAGAAACAAAAATTGAATTGAGGCTAGTCCCTAAATGAAAGCAGAGCCCTTGATGAGCAATATACACCGGCTTGATTAGGTGCTTTCGGGGGGTATCTCTGGCTATAGTTTGACTGTAATTCATTGGAGTAATTGGTCACCATTATTATGATACTTTGCTATCGTCAATATCATCGAGCCGCGCCAAATCTCTCTAGCAATTAGTTTAATCCAAACAGAAGAAATAGAGAGGAAGAATCAGGGAGACTCTCGTGTGGACGTCATACAGAGGGGTAGCAGACAAGTGTTGGCAGGTCTAGTGTGGGGGCTCCAGTCACATGTTCATTATTACCCGTCACACACACACACACACACACACACACACACACACACACACACACACACACCCACACACACACACACACACACACACACACACACACCTCTGTCTGCCATGCCACACCCACCCTCTCTTTGCCCAGCATGGGCTGAGGCTGGGTGCAGATTCCCCCCCGCTGTTAGAGAAATGCCAGTCTCTCTGGCTGCCCCTGCAGAGAGGCGGGGGAGGAGGAAGGAAAGAAGAGATGGGGAGGGAGGGAAGAAGGCGGAGGTGGGAGTAAACAAAAGAGAAATGGAGGTGTAAGAGAGTGAGGGAGAAACGGAGAGAAAAACAAATGTGGAGTGTGGAGGAAAGAGACGAGAGATGGACAAGGCAGCGAAGAGAGAGACAATAGCCCGGCGCTGTGTTCAGTTTTAGTTTGAATAGTCTTTGTGTATCTCAATGAAGGATAAATGCACATTCTCCAAAAAGCAATATTCCTGACTTCCAGTGTAACGTTTGCCCTATGCATGTCCCTCCCTCTCCCTCTCCCCCGCCATGACTTGACATTTTATTGCCAGGCAGACTGAAGCCGAGTACAAAGTGGGCAAAGTCTGCCACCTAGTGTTCACGCTTTGTAGAGCTGGGTATCTTAATTATGCATGACCGCTGTACATTCCTATACAAGCTCACACAGTGCAGACGCATGAAACTTATGCAGCTGACTTTACTATCATAACACAGCACAGTGATTCCAGGCGTCCCAACAGCTCAAATAACAGAGAGAAAACCACGCTGATGGTTTAGGAACTACAGACATCTTTGTTCTTATGACGTGAAATGTGTCGCTTTTTGAAGACGTTCTGTTAATGTCAGTGTGATGGTGGTGGCTTAGAGGGGTGTTTAATGTGATGTGTAAGTATATTCTTTTTTTATTTTTTTCTTTCCCAAATGAACTTGTACAATAATTAGTTTAATCGTCAAGATTTTGCATGTCGGGGAAATCAGTGTGTTACAGTGTTGAAGTTGGTGTTGTCATTGCAAATGATTGTCCAAAAAAAGAAAAAGAGAGAGATATGAATATATCTCAAAGTAATATGCATCCTTCTTGTGTCACTGTACATTTTCATTTGTCGAGCTCAGAGCTAACTCGTGTGGGCAGTGTCTTGCAGAAACCTGGTTTATTCATTAACTGAAGCTTGTGAATTTCCCCCCATTGAGAGACATGTATTTTTGATATTTTGCAACGATGTGGCCTGTTCTCACGGTCACCAAATCCAGACATGTAAGGTCTCTGCAAGACACCTGCGTATCAGTGCACACCAGCCTGTAGTGTGATTTTTGTACAAGAGCATTTTTGTCTCTCTTATCTCTGTCCGATGGCTTTATTAACACGTCTATATTCAGCATAGTGTTTAAAACATGAAGATGGATGAAGTTAGATTGTATATATAGTACAGTACATGATGAAATATGTTTCCCACTCGTTTGCTTACAGTAGAGCTAAAAAAAAAAAAAAAAGCCTTTTAAATTTGTGTCTCTAATAATAAATCTATATTGTATGTTGACGTTTTTATGAATGTCCAACTAAGAAGAATGTAGAAGTTTGAACTAGAAACCCTTAACTGTTTTGACGAATATCTTATCGTATTTTGATATGAGGTTTGACTAAGTTTGTGTTTACTCATATCTCCTGAAGTTGATGAATTGCATTACGATATTACCAAACATAAAGCGACACAATCTGATCGTTGTATGTTGTTGTTTGTCCACAGAGAGATTATTTGAGGTGGCAAGTCGATGCTATTACAGTATCCCCAGTGATGATTCATTCTCCAGCACAACACAGCGCTGAGCTGCCTCCCGTCAAACAGGCTTATAACTGCTTGATTCAGTAAACAGATTAAAGCACTTTAATACACAGAGCTATACATAATGGTGACATGTTTGCCTCATACCCAATTTCTTCGCTATATCGCCTGTATCTACTTCCCTCCTGTGTTGAAAATAAATATATACTTCCTGACATAGAGCTGTGATATAAAGTCAATTTTAACACTTTTTCTGAAAAAAAACAAACATTTGTAACGTCCATATCATTTGTTTTCACCAGAAAGTTGATTTTATTAGTAAAAGTAGTGGAAAGATCCAACACCTTCATATCACTTCCTGTTATGTTTACTGTAGCAGACAAATATTTATATCCAAGTTAAAAGGTTATAGATATGAATTGTGTTTTTACCATCTGTTGCATTCCTAGCTGTGTGGATGTTCTTCTGTTCTCGTTAGTGGCCATTAAACTCAAAAGCTGCTTAATTTACTGACATTATTCCATGGCTGAATGAGTGAGAGGCCAGTCAGGTAATCACAGAGTGAGGGATGATGAAGTAAAATACTGAATAATACATGACATGGCAAAGAAGATTATGGAAACCCAAACATTATACACCGATATGAACATTTAATTCCAAAATCATTAGTATTAATCTGCTGGTGTAACAAACTCCACACTTCTGGGAAGCTGGAAGTGCTCAAGTGGGCGCTGAGGCCTGGCTACAAGTTGGTATTCCAGTTCATCCTAAAGTGGTTGAGGTCAGTGCTAGTGCCGGCCAAAAATAAACGATAGGTATTCCTGCGTGTTAAACATCAACCGCTTTAACCGGCAATCTAAAGTCTGAGACACTGACAAAAGCTTTCACTCGCCTACTCGCCTTTTATATGTTTTCAAACTAACTGCCAGCAATGAACAATCTTTAATAGAGTTATAAACTCACTTGAGGACTGTGTGACAAAGTTTAGCTTTAAGCAGCGCAGGTGGTGACAGACTGACGCGTTTCCCTCTCAGGGGGGTCACTGCTGTTCAGGACGACAAACTCGTAAACTCCTCTCTGCTGCTGCTGCTCTTGCACATAGTCGCTGCCCTCAACACTTCCTGGACACACCGAATTGCAGCCGAAGAATACCAGGGACACCGTGTGAGAGCTTCAGGGGCTCATCCGATATGCTCATGCACCAGAGTCAGGCAGTAGACTCAGTGCTCGTTAGCCTGTTAGCTTGTTAGCCTATGGATATTACTCCTGATTCCTGCGGCCTGCAGACTTAAAGGAGCTATTGGTTTTGCTATTGCTACATAGCCAACGTTAGCATTAAGAGCTGTTTACTTACCAGTCTACTCTAAACTAAATGCTCCACTATGTTCACCTGCTAGTCTCTAACTTTGCCTGGTTTGGGAAGGTAGCATACAATGTTCGTGTGTCAGCTTTCTCACTGGAAAACAGCTGCATGTGTCTGGAGACTATGCCGATGAGAGAGGTGAGAGAAACCTAAAACAGGAAAGTTTCAGGCCGTAAAACCAAAACAATGAGAGGAATGACACTAAAATGCTCCACAGAGCTGAGGGGAACCACTCGGCCTGGTGATAAATCTGTGGGTTTGTCACTTTGAGCCCCACACCTTTTCACACAGTCATTCCATACTATAATCCATGGTAAATGCAAATATAAGGATTATAGGAGCTTTAATGAGTCAATTCAAGTTAAGTCAAGGGGCTTAACAGTCTGTACAGCATTACAACACCCTCTGTGCTTAGACTCTTGAATTGAACAAGGAAAAAAAAGCTTTAACAGAAAGAGCAACAGAGGAGGGATCTCCAGGACGGACAGACATGCAACAGTACATTTACAGTGTGAACAATCAGGATGACAATATCATAGATGTAATCATTAGTGAAAAATATGATCCGGGAGAACAAAGAGCAACTTTCAGGTGCCGCCAACAGATAGGAGCTGAGCCACACGACGCTCCTCTCCACCATGAAGACCTGGACAGAGGACAGACTACACAAACACACAAGAGGCAAAACCAAGCAAACAGAGTCAATTCAACCATATCACAAACAAATATAACTTCCTCGCGACAGGGCGGATATGTAATGATCTAACGAACGTTGTTTGTCTACTTTTCAAGATATTTGAGACATCTCCACCTGTCCAATCGAGTCAAGACAGTTTTCAATACAGCTCCTACTCACATTTCTGTAAAACCGACATAATAATTACAACAAGTGACAAAATGTTAGCAGTGATGGATTACCAACCGACCAATCTGACATGTTTGCAAGTTTATTTTCCAGCCATTCTAAATTATTTTTTTTAAAAAACTATGGCTATGGAAACATGGCTAAGCTAGCCGTGATGCTGTAATCACGCACCAAAGTGCTTTGAGCTAAATGCTTACTCCAGCATGGTAGAATGCTCACAATGACAATGCCAATGGCATTTTATCATGCTAAAATTAGCTAATTAGCACTAAACACAACGTCAAGGCGATGTTGCAGGTATAACTTGTCAAGGTCAAGTTAAAATGTTGACCTGATGATGGCACTAGATTGGTGATGAATCGTAATAAAAATTTGGCAATTCCTTATTTCAGAGGACTATGAATGAAGGGGCAAGATTTCATGGCTTTACGTCCAATTTGAGGAGACAAAGAAGTGTGTGGCTAAAACGTTAGTAATGAGTAAAAATTTATAGATGAGGGACTAAAACAGGTAGAACAACCACATGATCTTCTAATAAAAGCACAGACACAATTCTCCCAGCCTATAAATCCCTGCATAAGGATTCACTGAACAGGTTGTTTATTGCTGTGTAAGTATTTTGTTATGCAGACACTAGAGAAGTGGAGAAAAAGTGACTAAACAGATCACAGCAGTTGCACAGAGGAACAGTCAGTGCTGGACATGCTGTGACAGCCTATTAAACATAATGGCTAAAAGAGCCAGAAGAGTAGTTCTGCCTGGATGTAAACATGCTACTAAAGGAGGTGTTTTGAAGGAGGCAGGAGTTGAGGAGAGACAGGAGGAGTCAGAGAGGCTGAGTAGCAGCTCAGGAAGTGAAGGACCGCATTGTAGAAACTTTAAACACAGTGGAACGTGACGGCGGGTATGTGTCAAACACTGATCGCCTTTCATGCACCAAAGATGATTTCATTTTTATGTCGCCACTAGCACCTTGCTCTGCTGCAGTTCTGGACAACAACAACAAGCAGATGCTGATGTCATTACAACATGCTTTTTTTTTTTTCTTTCGTTCGAAACAATTTTTTATGAGTATGTGGAAAGAAAGAAGGAACAACATCTGGCAAAAACGTGTGTTTTTTTTAAAGGGACTTGAACAAACCCGGTTTTGTGGGACTTTGGGTAATAGGTCAGAGAGGCTTAGCTCAGGGAAACTTTGGGCAAACATAAATGAAGCCTTCAAGCTTGAAAAAGAGGAAGAAAAAGGAGGCACACTTGAATTTCGCAGCTTGCTGCTTGAAGGCTTCTAGAGTTGGACAGACTACTGTAAGATTGTGTGTAACGCTTTTCAAAAAAATTGCTTTAACTACTTGTCTCATACAAAGGCCACTGAGGGTTTTGTGCAAAGTGGTTTCCTCAAACATTAACTGGAAGTGTAAGCTAAGCTCAGTAAGGCTATATGATCAGTTATGACAGTATTGAATGACTGTGTTTAATTCAAAATGACATATACACTGTACACACTGCAAATTAATGTAGAGTAAATAACCAGGGAAACAGTCGTGTCGAATTTTAAAAGACTCAATAAAGGTACCAGTAGTATTACCAATAACAACAACCTACCCTTTCTGTTTTTCCACTTACCTCACCCCCGAGCTGCTTTATAAAACAACGTTTTTGTTGTTGTTATGCTGTCACAGCTGAGAGGTGCTGTGGACAGAGTTATAAACCAAGGACAAACATGTCGGCACAGTTATACGCAGTCTAAGTCCATGTAATGTCTCTGCTGAGGGGCTGAGTCAAAATCTGTGTTGAGGAAATAGTTTGATATTCTGGGAAATACAGTTATTTACTTTCTTGCCAAGAACTAGATGAAGAGACTGATACCACTCTGAAGTCTGTACTCTGAATATCAAGCTATAGTCAGTTGCTTAGCCTAGCTTAGCATCAACACTGAAGGCTAGAGGGAACAATTCACTGGTGCTGTCCAAAGTAAAAAGATCCATCTTCCAACACCTCTAAATTTAACTAATTAATGCATCATCTGTTCACATTTCATCTGTTTAAAGTGATTATTTGTAAGTTTGGTGGTGGTGATTGTCGCTTGACATGAGCTTCAGATAAGACAAGGTTATTATACGCCCTCTGACCACCGCTACGTCTTCAGGGCAGATTGGAGGCTACAGTGGGTCACTATCAGAAAGTTATTAGACAGGCTGGGGCTAGCTGGTTAGCATGCTAACTTCAGTTGAAGAAAAAACACAATAGAGACAAGAGTAAACACTGACATTGCTTTCCACTGCTGGAGACAGTTCTTGTTGATTAAAGGAATGAAGTTTGACGCTGAACTCATAATGTTTCCCTGAGACTCTACTCTAGACTGGTAAGTAAACAGCTGTTAATGGTAACGTTAGCTATGCAGCAATAGCAAAACTTACAGATATCTCTTTTAATCCATTCAAAACCCAAGAAAGAATTAGTCATAACCCCTTGCAAAACTTCAACTTGTCATTTGAAGGAACACTGGAACAAACGGGATATAACACGTTAGCTAGTGAGCTTGTGAAGTGCTGGTAGGATTTCGTTACCGTCACACAGATCCAGGCTTGTAATTCCCACCTACTTCCGGTCATGCTAAGCTAAGTTAACCAACTGCTGGCTTTAACTCTATAGGCTATTTAGTGTAGAGACGAGTGGCGTCAGCCTTCTCTCTCAGCAAGAAAGCAATAGGTGCACAAAATGTAACCATTTACTTTATAATCTAGATTTTGAAGACAAACTTTGGATTATTTAACACTGAAAACAATGGGTTAACACTTTGTGGTATGCCACAGGTTGAGCTCCCACTGCACCTATTTGCTAAAAATATACTCACTTACTGAAATGTGAGCTGGTATTTTGGATCATCCACTATATGGACAGTATGTTCTGCCACCATTGCTACAACAATTATGTTAACAGCATACTTGGATGACTTTGCATCTTCCATTTTGTATTTTCCTCATTTCAGTCATTTAAATCCACTCAATCTTCATTGTGAGCATGCAGTGCGGTCCAAAAGTGTTTGACAACACTTCTCTTCCTCATAACCGTCTCTTGCCATCACTGGAATCTGTGAATAGGCAGGGACATAACTTAAAGGCATTAAATCATGAGCTGGCCTCTGTGGTGTACATACTGATGCAAACCATTTTTAGATCCGAACAGACAAAGGAGGAAGGGGATATTTAATACCCCTGCTTTGGAGTTTGAATAAAGGCAAAGCTTTGTTCTCTGTGTCTGTAAACGGTTTGGATTAGGACTCCAGATCCAGGACTTGGAGGCATGATGAGACTCTGAGGAGCAATAGCCATGACAGCAGTGTTTAACACAGAAGCCTCTGTCCTGGAAAGAAAGAGAGCAGTATCTGGGAAAACAATGGTGGTGGATTCATTCTTACATTTTACAGCATAGTAGATCGCAGTAGGAAAGGGTCATGCCAAGGTGTAATTGTTATGATTTTCATTATGCAGTATATAAACCCCCTTTTTTATGTTGTTTATGGTCAACATTTGCCTCCCTGTATAATCCAGTCAGAACAGACTGTAGTAATTGAAAGGTAAAAAAAAGAAAGAATTTATTTAACATAGTACAAAATAGGACAATGGGAAAAGTTGAAGAGATATGTAGAAAGTCCACAAAATATCATCATTTTAGTATTAAAGGTCCAATATTTACACTTTTCCTGTGTTCCTGTGTTTTATTTGAAGTGTTGATATCCATAAGAAAATGTATTTGTGGTTTTAAGCAGACTAAGCCTTTCTGCTGATTGGCTGACTGTTTTCTGAGTGAGAATAAAAATACAGCAGATTTCAGGTAAAAACTAAGAGGAACGAAATCCTGCAAGGTTGGATGGTGGATCCAGGGGGGCGGCGATAGGGGCATAGCTGAGGACGGTGACTGCTTTGTTGTGACCAAGGGCGTAGGTTTGGTCTCAACGTTGGAAGGGACAGTTTATTAACATATAAGATCTGAATTTACATAAGGGCATGCCCATAATCAAACGTAATCTATGTACATGTATTGAATTTCCATATATGAAATATATGTACATATGAAGTAAAATCATATATATTTAAAGTTTAGCTTATATATAAATATTGATTACAGCAGTTTCAAATGAAAATTTTAAACCAAAATTTTTGTTGAATGAAATAGCTGCCTAAACTATTTATTTGCTACCTATAGCACTTTACCCCTCTTCAGGTAATAAACCTTGGACTGAGAAAAGCAGTCAAATGAAAGGAAAACAAGGCCGTCTCTTATGCACCTGATCCTCTTGGCCACCATCCAGTTGAAGGCATTAGTAAAGACAACAAAGCAGGGACATTAATCTCACAGCAGGCATTATGTGGATTTTGCATATTTTGGTGCCATCGGTGGTGTTTGGATCTGAGTAATCTGCCTTTCCTCCACATTAGCATCAGGTATTTATCAAACACCCACTGACAGAGAGAGATGACACTGGTTCCATTTATTCCTTTAAATGTCCCATATTTTTACACTTACATCTGTGCAGTTTATGTGTGTCTGTTAAACACTTCTGTAATGTGTTAACCAAAATTAATAGTTTTATTTGATTTTCACCTGCTTTTCTTTATTTCCCAGGCAAACACTCAATTTTTTCTCCTAAGTAGAAATAACTGCCCACAATAGCAAACACTCTGATTGGCTCTGAACAGATCAACTGAAAAGGCAGCCTGAGATCAGATTTGGCAGAAGGCTACGGTGAAAATGGCTGCAGGGTCGGTAAGATGCTACATGTGGATCATAATATACATACATTTTAAACTGCTCACCCAGCTCTGTGCTGATCATCACACTTTCATCCACCCTGACAGAAGCCACACCTCTGCTTACCAATCTTTCTGTTCATAAAGGAGCTATTTTCTATCGCTACATAGCCAAAGTTAGCATTAACAGCTGTTTACTTTCATGTTCAGCATCATGCTTCATTCCTTTAGCTGCCAATATGAGCTATCTTCAGCTGAGGAATGCAACACCAATGTTAACTCTGTCTCTATCACGTCTCTTCAAATGAAGTTAGCAAGCTAGCCCCGGCCTGTCTTGTCACTTTCTGATAGCCACTCGCTGTAACCTCCAATCTGCCCTGGGGAGGGATGGCAGTAATAAGTGACTTAATATATTCACAGCTTTTATTTTACACCACAAAAAACACAATTAAACCCCCTTCTTCACAATCCACAAACCCACAAACAAAGTGTGTGTAGCTGCATGTAGGCAGGTTTGTTGACAACAGAATTAGCTAAAGACCTTGAAAAGCAGGTGATGAACTCTGACCTGTTCGTGTTTTTATAGGTTAAACAAATGAAAGGAGAAGGAGAACAAACAAGTGCAGGATATATGGATTGTGAGCAATTTAGGCCATCCTCTCCTCTTTCTTCTGTTTCTCTGTCTTTTGTCCTATTTTAAAACAGCAGCGATGACAAAAACAGTCAAAAACATGAAACCGTCCTCTAAATAAATATGGTGAGGAAGAATGAACTCTGTTACGTATCATGTGCGTCATTGTGTCCGAAGTCATGGTTCATTAACCTGTCTAACTCTCCAACCTTGAAACATAACTGCACTCACTTCTGACCAAAGTGTCATGTGTTGCGTCAGTCTACGTCCACTGCCATCTCACCCCAACAGCCAAAAACTTCTGTAACATTCACCCATGATATTGCAGATATTTGCTATTTTCAGTAAATAAAATCCTGATTAAAAAAAAAAAAAAGGAGAGCTCGACTGACACTGGGTTTTTTGTTGCTTATACCAAGAGCAGAACTAAATTGATTGGCAGAGGTTCATTTTTTGACATTAACAAGAGCAAAACTTGAGATGTACAAATGTTAGCAGGCCTGGCTAATTAGCATATTACCCACAATATTAAACAAGCATCACTTCTGATTCCAAAGACCATATCCTTAGCTAATTACATTATTTTGTATAGATTTTTTTTGAGGATTCTCACTTCAAAATAATTCAGCCAGAGACAAAGTGTTCAACCAACTCACGGTTAAACACGCTAGTTAGCTAGTGATTGTGAAATCTGCTAGCGCCAGCTGCCATTTTAGCCTGCAAGATCATTGGTAGCTATCCAGAAATAAGAAGGCTCTGTCTCAAATCAAGGGTCCATTGTTACTTTTACTTACTTACTTATTTGAGTGGGGAATTTACCACTGATATCATTTCAAATTTAATATGTCCTGTGTGAGAATGGGAAGCTTGACAGGGTCAATTTAGGTGGTTTGGGCATCTAATTTGGATGCCCCCTTTGTAGTTTTAGGCACAACGTATTTGGAGAAACCCCAGGACAGAAATCTCTGGTGGGATTTTAAATCCAGTGTGGTCTCAAAACACCTTGAGATCCCCCAGAAGGAGCTGGAGAATGTGGATGTGAAGAGGCATGTCTGGTCTACCTTTCAGCAACTTAGACCTGGATAGACTAGGAGAAAACTGATGGATGGATATTTCTTGGCATTTCTGAAATATAGGCTCAGATTTAAATTTAAACTCAAAGAGTCAGTGTCAGTGTACAAAAGTACACAAGTGTACAAAGAGAGAGTCTACAAAAGGTTATTTGCTGCACTGTCCACTGTAGCTCTGTGTGAATGGTTCTATACCCTTGGATGTGAGTCAGTCAGTATATGTGGGCAAAAGGCAAAGACACTTAATCCATTAAACAGGATGAGACTTGCCGCTGTAACTAAAAGCCAACTAAGCTGTCTAAGAAGTGCATTAGACACAGGAGGGGTGTTTGTGTTGATGGCAGTGGTAATGATTGGTTTAGGGGGGGTGGAAGGGTTGGGGTTCTTCGCAGCTTTATTAAGAGCTCATTGCATAACTCTCAGAGGGAATCTTTGTTCCCATCAACAATCTGCATTTTTACAAATATTTCACGCTGGTACTGTGAACGTCTCAGGAGAGTGTCTGAAAATAAATGCTATTGTCTGTATGTGTGTGTGTGTGTGTGTGTGTGCTTGAGAAAAACAAAAACTTTAGGCAAAGGGTGAAGTGTCCTGTAATAGATTTACTCCCCCACAAAAAACACTTTTCTTGGAAAAATATTTTTAACATCTCCGGAGAAAAATAAATCATGACAGTTCACTGTCTGGTTTTTCCACTTTTGTGGCAGCCGTGTAATGATATATCCCAGTCACAACATGAAAATCACTGAATCAAGTTTATTGGTGTTTATATTGTATGTGTCACTGTCAAGAGTATCATGTCAGGAGAGGGGAAATAATCAGCTCTGACACAGCAGTGTGAATTCGGCCACAGACTTACTCCAATCACCCAGTGAACTGCTGCAGCTTCCTGTTTACATGACAGGTTTTAAAGCTGTGGGGGTCTGTGTCAGCTGGTGAGGCTAAAGCTGGTTACAGCTAAAACACTCTGCCCAAGATACCAGAGTTTAGAAGAGGTGTGAAAAAAACAGTATGATCTAAAATCTGTGGTCAGCAATCACAACATCCAACTGCCACTATAAGCAAAAAATTGCACACATTTACAATTATATGTATGTTTTTATTTTTATTTTTGTGCCCAAAACGGATAAAAAAAAAAAACTTATCCTGCCTATAAAGTATTTACCCATATCTCTCTTCCAGTGCTTCTTGGTGAGAATGGCAGCTTTGTTGAGGGTATTGTCCGTGATCGTTACAAACTTGAAAAATGCACTCAAGAAGCACATATTTTCCCCATTTCACTTTTGGCAAGTCGCAAGCATTGCCAGGGGAAATAAATCAATTTGATCCATTAAGTCCATCTGGGGCTTACATAATATGCATATGTGTAGGTGTTTGTGTGTTTGAATAGAGCAGCCGAAACCAATTAGTTTGTGGGGCAGAGAAAAGAACCTCTGTGGACTTGTGCTCGTGAGTAATCAGAGCCCTGCATTTCCTCAAGTACAACATCAAATTACACTTAAAAATATGTCTTGGGACCTAAAAGTGATCACAGAGATAACTCTAGTAAAGCCCATCCTAACAAGATACCAGGACTTCCTAATGTATTTAACAAGCCGACTATAGATATGAGCAAAGATGTAATCTGTGTGAGAAAACAGAGACGTGTTGACTGGACACAGTGAGCTGCAGCAGTCCCGCTTCTCTTTTAGGACTTGGGCTATACGAGCAACCTGACAGGACCTCTGTCTGATTTCAGGTCAGAGTGGCTGAGATTTTGTTAAATGAGCCATGGTCCATTACATTTGTGAGGAAAGCAAAAACATTTAGAAAACAGCTACAGTTATCTCTGACAGAATCATGTTAGGTGTGAGCATTAGCAGCAGCGGCAGGAATCAAACAAGCAGGTCTTTTTTCCATGGCGGACATTTTGACTTGTCATAGCAGAAAAAGCACAGGTGTTACTAACAAAATTAATCAATGGCTCCATTCTTTTCAAGTGTCCCAGTACACCATGACAGTGAGTCAGCATTACCAGGACCATGAAACTGAAGCAGTGAAATGGAATTTAGCCATCATTCATTTTATTATTTACACCTGTGTTTTTCCTTCAGTGAAAAGACATGTATTAATACATACAGCTTTAACAATATTGTACTATGTTATAGATGTAGCATTAGTAGCGGTAATCATAGTAGCAATATTACTTATAATAGTAGTAGCAGGTTTAGTAGCATTAGCAGCAGTTGTAGTACCATTAATAGTTATGGTAATTGCACCAGCAGAAGTAATAACAGTGGCAATCGCAGTAACAGTAGTATAGTAGTAGTGTAAGTAGCACCAGCAGGAGCAGCGGTAATTGTAGTACTAGCAGTATTAGTAGTAATGGTAGAAGCTTAATAGTTGCAGCAGCAGCAGTAGTGGTAGTAGTAGCTTGTAGCAGTGTTAGCTGTAGCAGCAGTGACAGTAGAAGTAGCTGTATTAGTAGCACCAATAGTATAGGCCTAATAGAGGTAGCATTAACAGTAGTAGCAGTTTAGCCATAGGAGTATTGGTAGTATTAATCATAGGCTACTAGTAATAATAGATGCGGTAGTGGTCACACCACTAGCTGTAAAACTAGTAGCAATAGCAGTAGGCTAATTGTTGTAGCAGTAATAATTGTAGTAGTACCAATATTAGCAGTACCCTAGTATTTGTGGTACTTGTCGTAGCAGCAGTCATACTGTACAAGTAGTGGCAGTAACAGTAGCACAAGCAATAGCAGTGTGGTAGTGTTGTATTGAAACAGCAGTAGCAGTATTTGTAGCAGTCACATACAGCAGTAGTAGCATCAGTAGGCTTAGTAATGATTGCGTAAAGTAGTAGCAGTATAGCCATAAGAGTACAGTTGTATTAGTAGCAGTAGCAACAGGAATATCAATATTAATAGCAGTAGTAACAGTAGCAGTAGTAGTAGTAGTAGTAGGCTTCCATAGGAGTCGTGCAGAACACACCTCCTCAGTGTGACATTGTGCATCCACAGCATAATAGCCAGTGACTGTGTGCTGTATATAAGTACACACTGAAACACTCCTGGTGTTTACAAGCAGGCTGAAAGTGAATCATTTATCCAAACATACTGAAAGGTAATCTAGCCTACGCAGGCAAATCAAATTAGGCTGGAGCCAGTAAAAGTTACTTCAGCTTAGCAGAGGTGTTTATATGAGGTCTGCTCAGCTGGAGTGAAAGCAAAACTTCTATTACTGATGTTATTAGGCAGCATGTAAACACACTCACTTACCTACTCAATGGCTCCCTCAGTCACTCAGTCACTCAGCCACTTATTCAGACATGGTCATGTGTAACAGGCAAAAAGCTCAGTGTGCTTTCTAGGGATCAGAGAGGACTCTTGTGAACCCAAATGTTGATGTTTGTGCTCTTATTTATTTCATCCTGTTACAGTTTAACAGCTTAAAACACCATAATGTATGACAAGTACATATACAATATATTACTAATTTCTGCTGTAATATTGTATGAAAGCTAAAAAAATATATTATTTGTTATTATAGCAGTATGGTAGAGAAATGTTATGCTCAGGTGTAAGTTGTAAACATCCTATCTCCTTCCCTCACTCACACATACACGCGCGCACACACACACACTCCCTCTTTCCATTGACGCTAGACTCTGAGGCCGGCCTCCCTTCACCGTGAGCCAATTGCGACGTGCCGAGCAGGCGAGCCTTCATGAGCCGACCCCCTCATTTTACTGGTTTTAACATACACAGCTCCGTTCATGTGACGCTTAAGCGAACTACCAGTCCTCAGCAGAGAGAGAGTGATAGTGTGTGTGTGTGTGCGCGTGTGTGTGTGTGTTAGAGAGGGAGAGAGAGAGAGAGAGAGAGAGAGAGAGAGAGAGAGAGAGAGAGAAAGAGTGGAGGTATACAGTTATGCAAAGACCGTGTAGTGGGGTTATATTGCCATTACGCGCTATTACGCACTGACAGCTACTTTCAGGAGAGGAGCTCTCAGCGCACAGGAGCGGGATTTTGGATTCCTCACATTTACTGGTAAGTGCATGAAGTAGGGACGCTGGTGTGATTTAATAGCAGAGCCATGCACAGTATGAAAGCATGGGTCGGTTTAAGTGAGTGGAGAGAAATTTGATATCTATACATACGCGTGCTTGTAGTGACAATGTATGCTTTATGCATGCTGCTGCCTCGCTCTCAGTAAAAATTCCCTCAGCCTATAAAACCCTCCATGTGTCATGTCTGCAGTTGTGTTGATATCTATATCATGCAGAACTACTGTGACTTTGACTTTATGTCGCAGCCCGCAGGCTAGAACATGCCACAAATCCCGAGTTAAGCTCCATAACTGGTTATTCATGCAGCGTGGTGAAGACCAGGAGCGCATCACACTGTCAAAGCGTCTCTGATGGTTCACGGGCGGCAGGGTTACATTAGGGCAAGTGACTTAGGAGTTGGCCAAGTCTGAGGTGTTCCCAAACTCTCTTCCTAAACTTTTTTTTTTTTTCCCTCTCTCTCCATGAGGTAGCCCAGGATGTCATATGATGTTATCGCATAAAAAACCGTATCTGAGTCGAATTTGGGCGATGTATCTGTAATTACATAACTGCACTGAAGGTTGGAAACAACAGACATTTAGGGAACAAGTGTTTTTGATATTGTGATGGCATGACTCAATTAAGTTTTTTTAATTTGATTATTACTTTACTAAGTTTCCTGATAAAAACCTGGAGCCTGTGTCAGGACCTCTGAACGTCCCTGGACTTCAGCACACCGAGGAAAGCGCTGCTTCTCAGCTTTACAGAAGAGGGCGCACAATCATTTTGTTTTCAGTATTTTTTTTTTGTGTGTGTGTGTGTGTGTGTGTGTGTGTGTGTGTGTGTGTGTGTGTGTGTGTGTGTGTGTGTGTGTGTGTGTGTTCATGCAATACACGTGTAGCCTTTTATGGTTTTAAAATGGATTGTATTGTCATGTTTAATCACCATAAGCCACCCACTGCATTTAAGGCCATTTGATTATGTCTAGCATTTTTTAATCCATGTCCAGTGTAGACATGGTGCATTGTCTGCTGGCTGCTAGATAGATAAAAATAAACACTGAATCCTTCACTCATCACCCCATCAAAATCTGCTGATCTTACACTGGCAGACTGTGGTGACTGTGCCTCTTGTTCCACCGCAGGAAGTTTTTAGTTTGTGTCTTTATTCTAATCTCTTTATACCTGTCCGTGTAGGCTATTTACAAATTATTGATCATTGTAGTGACTCAGACTGAGTTGTTATAAGGACGACAGGAGGGACATGAGTAGAAAGATGGCATTAAATGACAGCAGAACCACATGGCTTTAATGTTAGAAGTGGTGAGAAATGGGAACCCCTGATTCCACATGGTCAGCTTGAAGACTGAACTAGCAGCTGCAGTGTCTACACACACACACACACACACACACACACAATCTTCAAAAGGAAAGTCAACCACGTGTGAAGGAAGTGGAATTTGAAGTGCCATCAGCTGCAGAGCTTTTGCAAAAGCAGCAGGTAGTGCAAAGGGACCAAATGATTGTTAAAAAAAAAAAAAAAACTTTCAGTCAGTCTGTTGGTTGACTTATTTTCATAGAAACTGTAGGGACTGTGTGGTGAAACATTAACACTGTCAGTCTGTCTTAAACTGGGAGGTTAATGTGCTGTCATGCAAGATTTTTGCAACTGCAGATTTTGGCATTGGGTCGGTAATTACATAACTGCACGGAAGTACAAGAACCTGTTAATTCTGAAGTAACTTTTAATTAATATTTAATTAAAATCAGTCGTTTTACACAAAAAATAGTGTCGTTTTGGCTGACATGTGTTCCAATTTAAAGATAAATTACTTTCATTGTAATAAATGATAAACACGATCATTTTTCTTTTGCAGGAAGAAGTCAGAGGTTTTCATTAACATTCAGCTTGATCTTCAGAGCAGACCAGAGTCAGCTGCCTCCATCCGCACAGGAATGGTGGATCACTTGCCGCTTGGTGAGGAGACCTTCCTGTATTACACCGGCTCCCCGGGGTCTGACTACAACTGCCTCTGTCGCCACGCCAATGGTGGCGTGTCGCCAGGCATCATGGTAACCGACGCATGCATCTACCACCACCACCACCACCACCACCACCCCTACCAAGGGGTGATGGTCTCCTCCTCGCCTCGACTCTCTGAGGACGACCTCAGTGAGTCCTCCAGCCCTCGTTCGTCCCTCTGCTCCAGCCCTGAGTCCTCATCGCCAACCTCGCGGCACGTTTTCAGCTCCAGCTACGAAAGCAGGAGCAGCAGGAGCAGCGGGAGCTGTAGCTCTTCATCAGGAGGAGAGAGTCAGGACAGCCTGCTGGACCTCCTGCTCTCACAGACCTCCCTCAGCACTTCATTAAGCTCTATTGCCAGCAACAGCAGCTCCCTTTCTTCTCCTCTTTCTTCCTCTCTATGCCTCTCTTCCCCACCCTTTTCTTCCTCCTCGCCTCTCACTGCCCCCCTTTTACCCATGGGCCTGGCCTGGGAGTCCAAGAGGGAGCAGCGGCTGAGTCTCCTCCAGCAGCAGGCCAAAGAGGACTGTTACGAGTTCCCTGTCTTCCTTGACGAGCTGCAGGACCCGGCGACGCTCCTCTTTCAGCCCACCCTGGAGGAGATAGAGGAGTTCCTCGAGGAGAACATGGTTGTGGCGATGGAGAAAGAAGAGGAGGGGATTGATGAGGCGATGTCACCGATATCAGAGGATGCTGAGGCGGAAGGCTCAAGGACATTAGCAGGAGAACTTGTATCAGTACCACATAACTCAGATCAGACTGTTCCTGTTGCTCATTCTCCTCTATCCAACTACACAGAGACCAAACATTCACCGTGTGCATCTGACATGGACAGCTCAACATCAACAGAGGATGCTAGTTGCATAGCTAGTTCTAATTCTCCTATTAGTCGAGTTGATGGGATTAAACAGGAGGACTGTGGATCATCGCCTGCCTCATCAGAAGGTACCAGTGTCGCTTCAGGCGTCCCTGTCATCCTACAAATCCAGCCCATACAGATCAAACAAGAACCGAACCCCAGTGCCATATCAGATGCTGTCACCCAGCCAACCCAACCTCAGAAAACCCCATCCCAGCCAACACAGGCCCCGTCGGATATCAAAATTGCCCAGCTCCTGGTCAACATCCAGGGGCAGACCTTTGCTTTGGTGCCTCAGCTGCTTTCCCCAGCAAACATTAGTAGCTCAAGTAAAATGGGAAGCACCGCTTCATCCAAATTTGTCCGGATTGCGCCGGTGCCCATTGCCGCCAAACCCACTGGGCTCGGGGAAGGCGGGTTGGGTGGAGGTTCGGCTGCAGGGGTCCTCACTGGAGGTCAGAGGTACCAGAAGAACGCAGTAGCAGACCTTATTAAAATGCACAAGTGCTCTTTTCCCGGCTGTAATAAGATGTACACCAAGAGCAGCCACCTTAAAGCCCACCTGAGGAGGCACACAGGGGAGAAGCCCTTCGCCTGCACATGGCCCGGCTGTGGATGGAGGTGAGCAGAACCAAAGTAGACCGCATGATTCAAATGAGTAAAGAGAAATCAGTCATTATCTGGAGAGGTGAAGATAAATTAGACCTAAATTTAGACCATTTCAGACTTACAGACATAGCAACGTGGATCTAATTAAAGTGTTGATGAGTGGATGGAGATGAAAGGATAGATTGATGCAGTGTGAGCTGATCGATGTGTTTATCTGCACTGCGTGTGTCTCAGAAGTTGATAACCCTGGTTACTCTCGGTGATCTCTGGAGTGCTGCACATTAGTTTGTTGTGTAAAGAACCGTGCTTTTTTATTGTGGGGCTTTTTACAGATAAGACTGTGTCAAAGGATCTTAATCCGTCTTGTGCAAAAGCATGAAACTGCTGTTTCTGTGAACAGGATGAAAACCTTCCACCATGAATGGACTAAAACAGTACAACTGAACAAACGGTTCAACATCTTTAACCTTGTTCACAGAGTGTCTAAAAGAGCCAAGATATTGTCTTACAGTAGAACAGGAGAAAGGTTTTATGGGGGACGAAAAACCTGTTAAATATAGAGCAAGACAATTCAGGAGGCTCTGGTTAGATAGTTTATGGATGGGAGAGAATGGCCCATATTCAGGGGAGTTGTGTGCAAGTCTATCCAAGATGGTTACAGTCTGTTCTCTCCTACAGGCTGGCGCTGTGCCCCATTATCTGTGTGTTTTTGTACCATGGTGGAGTTCTAGATTAGATAGAGTGCCTTTTGAAGTTGCATTCAGACTTTGTCCCCTGTTAGTTATTCCACTTGTTTGCTCAGTGTCTGCAACCACTTCACATACACACATTCATGCAGCAGCGATACACTGGATCAACACTGACAATCAAGTCGAACTTTTTCACTTCAGACGAGCCCTCGTAACACCCAGGATTTTCATTCCATGATACATTTTTAATGACTCTTTGGTCGCTAACTAATTAGGTTTTTCTCTCCCTTAATCTTTGCCTTCATCAAAAGTAATAAAATCTTCATTTAACCTTTTCTAGCCAAAGTACAAATTTCACCTTTTGACCTGTTGGGCAATAAGTGTATGTATAGAAGTGGAATCCATTGACGAAGGCTGTGTATAGTGTCTTGAGAGTGTGTGTGTGTGTGTGTGTGTGTGTGTGTGTGTGTGTGTGTGTGTGTGTGTGTGTGTGTGTGTGTGTGTGTGTCTTTCCACACATTGACAGAGGCCGGGTTAAGTTTGGTCAAACACTGTGGTTAAGGTTTAATTATGGTAAGGACTGAGTTTAAGGGTAAAATTAGATCAGGTAGCTCAGTGAAACACCTGCAGGCATTTCAAATCCACCAGGTCTGACACAGTATGCTCTGTGTCAGGGCTCATATCCAAGCATCTTATGTAACATCAAGTTGTGTTCTGAAGAGAAAAAAAACAAAACAACTTAAAATATCTTATTAAACACTTGTGCTGTAATACTGTAAATCCCATCAAGCTAGCTGCTGCTTTAGAGGTGCTGGTGGGCAGATTTTTGACTGGACGGAGCCAGGCTAGCTGTTTCCCTATGTTTCCAGTCTTTATGCTAAGCTAAGCTAGACTCGTGACTCATTGATCCTCTTATCTCAGCAAGATGGCAAATAAGTGCATTTAATTGGGCCTCTTGAATCTTGAAAGTTCTCTTTACTGGGCAGCTTCAAACATGTGAAGTTCCAAATTACAGAAATATGAACTGATAAGAAAAAAAAAATGAACAGTTTCATCATTTATACCTGTTTATACACAGAAATCATGTAACGTGACAAAGCAGAAAGTTGATGCAATATGCAGAGACTGGAGCACCCTGGCTGTGATGCAGCCTTTTATAATGTAAACACACTAAACATTTAGAGACTAATATGTCGTCATCCGAGTCCTGTGATGTGAATGTACATCCAGTTAGTGCGGATGCAGTGTTATTTTTAGTGCAGCATTAACTTTGTCATTGTGGCTGACACATGGATATCTACAATATTTGATAAAAATCTTGCTGATTGCAGCTCACATTTTGCTCTACCGACAGAAACATACAACATACAGCAGTGGCTGTACTGCAGTGGACATTATTAGACAACGTTTCCCTGGCAGGATACATGAATTGAGATAGTCAGTGGATTGAGCAACTAGTCAAACAGTTCCTATCTGTCTAATTGAGATCTTATATTTTCACCACATCCTTGTATGACTCAACACATTCAGTCCGAGGAAACAGCCGCTCCTGTCTTTTGCAGTGTGTGTCCACTTTTGCTGATTTCTCCATAGATCAGCTATAAAAAGATTAAAAACTATAAATATACCCCTATAGCTCTACTATATCTTAACCATACTGTATGTCTAATAGGTCATGGGAAACTGCAGCTCTGATATGTGGGTGTTCTTTCAGTCAGTTTGCTATTGGACACACGCTGCATCCCTGCCGTCACTTCAAAAACAAGTGAGAAACATTTGTTTTAAGCTAATGATGGTGTATTTTTACATTGTTGAAAGAGTTGCATTGATCTTTTTATGATCTGCAGACTCTAAGGACGATGCATTTTTTCAACTGACTTTAAAACACAATTCTCCCAGTCGTCCTAAAACTGCCCTTGTGTAGTCTTTACATGACAGCAGCGATACACTGTATTATACAGTTGCTCCCTCCTTGCTCCTCTCTCTCTCTCTCTGGGCCAGGAAATGGAGGTGAGCTGGGGAGTCAGGCGCCCCTTTCCCTCTGTAACCTTTATATCCATGTGTTGGCTCCTCTGAAGTAGAGAGGAATGCATTTCATTGGCTGGACTTCTACTTTATAACTCGGTGAAAGTTACATTTCATCCTTTGCCAAGTTGTTTTTCTTAAAGCTTTGTTATACTTTCATCCTTTTCTTTGTCTCTGATTGTAGTCTATGATTGTCTGTGCATCCAGTTCTGTATGTAATCTGAGCACAAAGTCACATGTAAACACTTATAGGAACACATGCAGGCAACACACCTACACACACACACACACACACACACACACACACACACATATACACATGAGTGTGCAGTATTTTCAGCTCAGACCTGCATGGCGATGTGTGCTGGACAGCTGGGCTCAAACCCAAACAGTTTACTGTAAAAACACAGTGATGATGTGTTTACTCTACGTCTGTCATCGGGGCAGCGGCTTGTTGTACTTGTCAGCTGATACATTCGTCGTTACAACGCCGTTTTGTTGTACTGACGGATGGGCGGTGACGAAGCTGTCACGGTTTGTTGCGGCTTTAGATTCTTACATTTGGAGCTCAACAGAGAGGTGAAGAGAGAGAAGGAGGGAGTACTTACCTATCGGACATTAATGATGTGTTATTGATCCTCCTGGGAAATATCTATCTTCCCATTTTCTGACCTCTCCGGGGAGGTCAGCGAAGTTGGAATCGGTGTCTGTGAAGCTGGAAAGGATCTGGTGTCCTGCTAATAAACCAAAGGAGCTAGATTCAGTTCCCCTTTTTGTTTAAGAACTAAATCTTTTGGAAAATTTTATGGTTCTTTATGTATAGCTTTACATGTACAAGGCAATCTGCCATTGATTAGTGCAGTCATGCATTAATGTGATTTTTCTTTGGACGCACACACAGTTGAAAATTGAGCCACTCGTAAACACGGTGACAAGGAGACACAAAGAGCTCTGAGCTGATAAGAAAAAAAATAAAATCTCTGTTTGTGTAAGTTTCCAGGTGTGTAACCAACCTGATCGCCACACCTATCCAGGCTGTTTTCACTATGCTCTGCTGACTGCAGAGCAGAGTTTAGGGACAAGCTAGAACAAAACCTGCGTATGTGTTTCCCACAGCGCCCACACTAATATGTATAGTATGTGTCGTGCTACAGCCACGCCAAACTGCCCCGAGGACTTAAGCCACAAAACCCACAGTCTTCATGTAAAAAAACAAAAAACAAAAAACACACACACACACTCAAGTGATCAACACAAGTGCCCTCCATCCTCGGAGTTATGAACTTAGTGACCTCTCCGACAAGCCCTGGACCATACAGAGCAGAGAAACCTCACAGCTGTAGCAGGAGAGGGCATCAGTTTGTGGAGACTGAAGGCTGGCGCTCGATGGATCTTATGCAGAAAGTGTGTACTTGAAGTGTACTTATTTGTATAAGTCCTAAATGCGTGTTCTGTTGAAAGCTCCTCCCCGGCACAGTATGTTATAGTTGGGCTCGGGCCCAGTTTGAGTCAGAAGAATAGCTGTACATGCTTTGTATCATGCCCCGGCTTGAAGCTGATGTAGCACAGCTTTAGGGTGTAATTACAGCGAGGAACAAATGAACAGTCACATAAAGTAGAACTTAAAGACACTGATGTGGGTTCTGATTTTTATTTTAATATTTTTAAAGGACATGCCTCATAAATGCATTTTCACAGGAGTCAAAGAATCGTAGCATATTTGAAGCAGCTATAAGGTATCTGAAAAACAGCAGTCCTTTTATTCTCCTTTTATTCTCTTAGCAGTGAACAGCATCTGTGTCAACAGAGGTGATCTGCAGTCCAGGCCATTAGGCCATAAGTATTTGGACAGTTGCACATTTTCGTTCTTCCGATTCTGAGCTTCAGCACACACGCAAAGATAAGACTGATAATAAAACTAGTAGTAATAATAAGACTAATAAGGAGACTAATAATAATAATAATTGTAGCAGTGGGTGTTGGGTAGGATCAGTAGGTGGTCTGCAATCCAGACTCTGCAGCTCCAGAGGCAGAAATACCTGCAGAGAGCGAGAGCGGCATAAAACTACAGGAGGGTATATGGGGTATGAATGTGTACAGATGGAGAGGGAGAGGAGGAGAGAGGAGAGAGGTGCATCATGGGAAGTCCCCCAGCAATGTAGGCCTATAGCAGCATAACTAAGAGCTAGTTCAGGCAAGCCTGAGCTAGCCCTTCCTATAGGCTTTATCAAAAAGGAGCAGCCTGGTCTCTGTTTTTTGAGACTCACTGGTGGTTTGCATCCTGTAGTGAGGTGGTTTACAGTCCTCTGAGTTTATGTCTTCTCGTGATCATTGACAAGGTAGCATACAGTATACGCCTACATCCTGGAGAGCTTTCTCGACTTGCTGTGCAGTCATAAAGGCAAAATGCAGATCATTTTCTGCTTATCCACAAGGCTCGTACTCCTCGGTTTACCAGCTCGTATTCCATTTTCTAGCTTTCCAGCTTTTCTTACGAAACACCCAACTGTTGATTTTGACAAACCGACCCTCTGTGATACCTCTCTGATAGATAGTTGCTTTCTTTTATCCTCATTATTATCTTCTTCACCCGCATGGTCACCTCTTTACTCCTCGTACTGACAGAGAGCCCTGACTCACATGTGAGCTCCTTTGTGCATGAACTAAGATTGAAACAACACACAGCTGCTCACGAAACATTTAGTAGCCAAGTTTCCAGTTACTTTTGAAGCTGGGACTTTAATCCAGTAGCCATTATTTTATTTCGAAACGATTTGGTTGAAGCTCAGATACTGCAGAACTACATGTGTAACTGTATGACTCATAGCTGCACTCCATGCAGTTGGGTTAATGATGACTCTTTAGCCATACTAGCAACATGGGTTTACACTGAAAAACATGCAGAAATTTATTATCATCAATTAATCTGTTCTTATAAACATGAATAAATTGTAATATAAAACAAGTTTTTATTAATTTCAAATAGAACTTTTAAACAAGTGAAGTCTTTTGACTGGAAACTTGACTCATGACATCAAGTTATGACAAAAAAAGAAGAAACACCATTAACATATTAGCAGACTTCCCAGCATGCATAGTGAAAACTCTCCAGAGATCGTTCTGTTTTGTAGTGTGAAGAAAATATTCAAACTTGCTGTGTGTCTTTAATACATGCTAAATGAAGTCATGGTTGTTTCTTCTCAGAATAATGAAAACAGTGTGAACTGTTGCTGAATTCAGTCCCTACCCACGTCCTCTTACAGCACAGTCTGTGGGAGCAGCCTGACATGTTGTCTTTGTGCTCACTGTGGTACAAAGTGGCTCCGACAGGAGCAGCTTCTTGTTGAATAAAGAACACGTCAAACTGAGAAAATGGACTGAAGCGTACTTTACATAACAGGTCACATTAGTTATGTTGAAGTTCAAGGAAAAACCACAGGAGTTGAATGAATGAGCACATTTAAATAAATCAGATATAGCTTAAATCAGGATGCAACAAGAATCAAAGCGGGTTATTCTCTGTTATGTCTGTTTAACTATTATCTGAATGAACGTTCACCGTCAAGATGCAGGTGAAAAAGATCTGTAGGTGTGTTTGTTTTGAGGTTCAGCTCAGCTATAAAAAATGTGTTATCTTCGTTTTATTACCGGGCCATTAAAATGATGAATAGTGGGTTGTGTAATCCATGTCTTAGAGTGGAAATGGTTTGACATAACTGTGAGTGACGTCTTTACATCTCTGTGAATTATCACCTTCATGCTTTCAACCTGCTGCCGCTGCTGCTGGAACTGAGTCTGTGTTACAGATTAATCTGATTTTAACAGCTTAACTAATATATACACAAAAAGTGGTGCACACATGTACAACAGGCACTACTGTATCATCCACTTAACCCTTCACTGTCATGATATCCAAGCTGGACGAAGCTCCATAGAGACCAGAGCGGAGCAGGGGCCAGGAATAGACCGGGCTGGGATTTGCAGTGCTCATGTGTTGAGCTAAATATGGGACGGCTCTTTGACTTCACAGAGAAGACGCAGGGCAAAACACACATATAGCGTCACACCTCTCAGATTACCCTCATATAAAACCACATGACATAGCTTTTATGTTATTTGGCAGCTTGAAGCATCACAGCATTTTTTTTTTATAGGAAGCCCTGCATCCAAACAGACAGAGAAACTTTTCCTTTGTGAAATTTCAGTTTTACATCACTAACTATTATGATTAGGGAATTAAACAAAAAAAAACTGGAAGTAAAGAGTGTGGCATTATTGGTGAAAAGATGTGCAATGCTCATCAAAATTCAAAAGATTTAATAGATCAAATCTTTCCCACAGGTTCTCCCGGTCCGACGAGCTGTCCCGACACCGCCGCTCCCACTCAGGAGTGAAACCGTATCAGTGCATCGTGTGCGAGAAGAAGTTTGCCCGCAGCGATCACCTGTCGAAACACCTCAAAGTCCACCGCTTTCCACGAAGCAGCAGGACAGGACGCTCTGCAAACTGACCCCCCTGACCTCACTCTTACGACTGACGCTAAGCAGGGGGGGTGGGGGGTGGGGGGATGGGATGGTGTTTGTGTGTGTAAGAGGAAAGACAGAAGAGGAGGAGGAGGAGGAGGAGGAAGAAGAGGAGGGTGAAAGTTGAAACACCTCTGTGCAGGACTCTTTATGCTTGTGTGCGTTTATGTTCAAATATGTACGCGTGACGTACATTCATGGTACTGTGATAATTTATTGGGTGGCGAGGAAAAGACTGTAAAAACTAAACTAAAACAGAAAACTGTTACTTGACATAACACCCTCACAGGTGGAATAAGCTTCTTGTATATTACAACATTTATTTGTCTCACTCAGATCTTTTTAGCTAATCTAATTTGAAGAAAGATTTTCTATTCAGAGTATTTTTTTACACTCTGAGATGTGTGCTAGTGCTAATGTGAGTCAAAAGCCTTATATCAACAAAGGTTGTAACACTGGGGGGTGTGCTACTATTTAAAACCCCCAGTTTTCTTTTCCCTTCCTGGAGCCAAATGTTGTTTAAAAGTAATTAGAAAAAAAAAAAAAAAAAAAAAAAAAAAAAAAAAGAAAAGAAAGAAAAAAAAAATATCATCGCTTACTGGCTTGAATTTAATGTGTCGCTTACTGGACATTGTATTTGGAAGCATTGGCATTTCATTCTTTCTCGATAGACGGCAGAGTAAATGATGCATCAACATTCCTTTAGCTTTGAATCAGTCTCTTTGTTGCCTTTGGGTCTCGTTACAGGAAAAAAAAACACACACACTGTAGTAACCTCAAACACAAGAACAGAGCTCATGCTCACCAACAAGGATCATTGCAATATGGGATTTGCACTAGTGCACATGAAATGTCTGGTTTCTGCCTATAGTGAGTATTTTGTGTAAGTGCACTCAAGTTCTATAATGCCTTTGTGTTATGGTTAAAAAAAAAAAAGATTTTTGTCAGAACAGTTGTTTTTATGGCCTTTTTGGATCAAAACAGAGTATTTCACAAACAAGTATTTACAAAATCATGATAAAATCATTTGTTTAGTTTTGTGCTGTTATGTGATGCCATCTCATGTATTACTTTATGACACTTTACTTACTTCATGTCACTGCTGTCAAAAACATGCAGGCTCAAATCATACAAAATGGTGGTGAATTCACACATGAAAAGTTTTGGCATCACTAACTTGAGCATCTCTTGCCAAATCAAGTTTTTTTTTTATTTTTCCCCCTCTTTGTTACACAAAATTATTTCAACACAGATGAATTCATTGAATTTAACTGGAATTTCTTTTGTACTTCTTTTCCCTTTTGTTGAGATCTGAATTATGTTTCATTGAAACATCCGATAACAAATTCACCCAAGACCAGTAAAATAAATGCATTAAAGTAAGACTAAGTAACTTGTGATGAACAGCACCCACTCATTAACAGTCATTTACCGGATAATTGGGAATTCTAAAAACGTAACGTCACACCAGCCCAAGTAGAGAAGAGTCGTTGAACAAGTAGGCTCACATTAACAAATATAAATATGACAGACCAAGTGAGGCAGTAACAGCAAAGCACTTCACTGTGCTGAGTTTATTAAGGGAGTATTTTATTACTTTTTAATTAAACGTTTTATTTGTAAGAGAATGAAATTGATTTGTCATCTTTCAAAAGTTATATGGACTAGCTTTGATATATGGAATATTTTGCACCTGTCTTAGAGGAGGGGTCAAAGTTCGCTCCCACTGAAGCTGAAGTTCTTGAGCAAAAATCTATTTTTTTTTCCCAGTTCCTTCCATATGAATTACATAAGATGAAAAATTGAATAATTTACAAATCAAATTTAACTGGAATTGTTTGTACTTGTTACCCATTTGTTGAGACTGGAATTCTATGCCAATAACAAATTCATCTTCATGAATCCCACTCATTTTCTTTGGCCTTGCCCTGATGTGACTCGTTGCATATTCTTCAAACGTTGATTGAAAATTGAAAAGCGTCCAGGAAACACTACTATCTGTCTTTGGGCTTCATATCAAATATCTTGCCACAAACTGATATGCCTTTTGTCTTGTACTGTAAGGGAACAGTGACTGTTTTGCTTTTCTGTCATATTACATCTTTATGTATAGATTACTTTATTCTGTGTCACTCTGCATCTCAGCTGAATTAAACCAAACTAGTCATGGGAGGGACACAAAATGCCTGCTGCACAGAGTTCAGAGATGGTTTCCTGTTCCATAAGGTCGAGGATCAGCTCACAAATTGAGGAAATTATGTTCAAATTTGAACTGAAATTCAGTTTTTTTTTTTTTTTTTGTTTTGATATGTTGAAACAAACCTTTTGAGTGTTGGGTACACAGCACCTGATGCTGTATGGAGGAAGCGTATTAACTCTGTCAGGCATTCCTTCCATACAATCAGAAGAAACACTTTTCTGAATGGGCTTGCTACGTGAGCCCATGAATGTATGTAAATACTGTATATGCATCTGAAAGGAGAACTGAAATATTCTTCTAGTGATTTCTGCGATTGTGAAAGATTTTTAAAAAAAAAAATATGTAAAGAAAATGTACATAACATGATAATTCAAATATATAGTGAAAAAATGTAGCAACTGTTTTTTTTGTCAAGTGTTTACACGACACATTATTAAAAAAGGGCTCATGAAATGTTTCGTGGTATGTCCATGGATCAGCATTTTTAAAAATACATATGTGCAAAAGCATTTCCTGATTTGCACATCAAGTGCAGTGTAGCATATTGTATTATGAAACATGTGATAAGTCATTTTCAAATGTGCTCTGTAAACACTGCACAAAAAGAGTTGCTAAAAATGTTATATTTTTCGCTCTTGTTCTACTACGTAAAACACATTTACAATAAAAATTTCAAAACTAATACTGTGTTTTGTTTTGCAATTATTGTTATTATTATTATTATCATCATCATTATCATCAAAAGGCCAGCAATAATGTTGTATAATAATAAATCTCCTGCTTTATGTTGCTGTCCTCATGTTCCCTTTAGGAGGACTCAGTGATTTGGTTGGTACAGTGAACAAAACACATTCAGGCCAAGTTTTGTGACCCTGAGAGCTCAGGGTACTGCAACTTGAACACGTGCAAATAGACAAAACACAAAACAAATTCGGAAAAACATCTTTATCAATTTGACAACACATATGCTGCAAATACTCTCAACACAGCAGTGTTTCCAGTGGACACACAAAAAAAGTAACAAGGGGGCACCCAGGTGGCCCACCTGTTAGATAATGATATTTATGGTACGTGCTCTGACATAAATGTCAAACATGTGGGGATTTAAAAGCGGAATGACAGCTGACAGTGTTGCCAAGCAATATTAAGTAGCCTAGTGCTTTAGGCTAACATTAGCTAGCATTCTACTTTTGGCGTATCTTAAAAATGACTAGACAACCTTGGTTGGTTAATCATTTTTTCTCACCCACACTTGTTTAGCCTTCTGCTTTTGTTTGTTCTCACTGCAAAGTCTTACTAATGTGACAGGTTGTAGCACCACAGGCTCCATTTTGTTCACATCTGCTTCCCTTGTGAGGTCACATGAGATGAGATCATGTGACGCGGTGCACATGCTGTGGTGTGCGATGCACCATTATTGTCAAATCTTGCAGGGTGTGCATGTTGGAGACTAGAGAGAAGATAATCTGTTAAGTTTATCAGAGCACAGCATAAGAAAAGTTGTACGAGCAAATAACCCGAGTATATCCTGAACTGAGCAACAGAGTGTTTTTTAGCTCATGTAATAAACTTTTCATTTGTAAGAAGATGAATGTGTTATGTCCTCAAAAGTTGTGTATACTTGCTTTAATAGGCTGAGGAATGTTTTCTACCTATCTCATGACGACACCCAGCGGAATAAGCCTCTCAATTAGCTCCTATTGAAACTGAATAATAAAAACAGATCTCGTCCACAAAGAGTGGGCTACAATTACTGTCGCAAAGATTAATGTCAAAACATCACAGTACAGTAAGCTAGCTAATTACAAGACAGATCAGCACAAACCACATATTCCAACTCATGATGTCCTGTTTACCAGACAGGCTCACGAACGAGCCGAGCCACGACAGCACAGAGAGAGAGCGAGTGTAGATTTACAGTTGCATAATGCAGCAGAGGGCAGATGCTTTTTTTTTTTTACTCTCATCTCATAATTGACTCTTTTATCAGTTGTAATTAGATGGCGAACAGTTGACTGTAAAATGAGTCCTTTCGAACTGAGAAATACAAAATCTTTAAATTATTTTGCTAGGACTGCACTTCTACAACATTAAGATGATAGCTGTATATTCACCAGAAACACACACACACACACACACACACAGGAGAGAGCACAGTCTGAACATGCAGTCAGGCCCAGTGGTGTAACATTTCTGTCTCCTACTACTGACTGCTTGATGTTAAAGTCATAAGGAGACACATCCACTTTATTTTTGGTGTTTATCTTCATTTGAGATATGCAGGCAAAACATTTAGACAATGTAAAATACGAAATGCTCATAGATAGACTGATAAAGTCCAGCCAGTGTATCAAGTGCAAACAATATCTGTTGCCAGTGTCCCTGCATGGCACCAAACCACACTGATAATATCAGTGAAGATATTAAAGGGTGACTTATGATGAAGCCACAGATATTTACTCAACTTGGGGGTTGTGTTGATCTCCTTGTTCCTGCGGTTGGATGTTTGGGCTTCACTGTGCACAGTTTGTTTTCACATTAACCCAGCGAGAGTGGAAAGTTTCTCTATGCTCATTGGAAGTTCGATGTGAGGGGGAGGCGGGCCTACAAGCTTGACTTGTGACATAACAGATGGTTTTGGATGTGTGAGATGTTCTTAACGTGGTGTGATGTAACTCGTGGGCATGTTTATGTTTTTATTTTTCTGGGTCAGACCAAAAGACAATTTTCCTGCCTGAGCTGGACAATAAAGCCCCCCTCAGGTCTACAGAGCACTTCGGTATCTGTCAGCTCATCCTGTAGTTTTTGTTTTACAACTTATAATTTTAATATTTTGGTTCAGTCTTAACAGTTTTATTTTCACACACAGCTCACAAAGTTAGCAAATAGCTGGTGATGACTAGAAACAGAAGAAAAATAAATAGTTTGGGGTAGACAACATCCTGCAAACTCGCAAATTGTAGTTTTCACACTTTGGTTTTTTTTGTATGGATTACAAAAACAACATAAAATGCAGTGTCACACACTGCGCAGCTCGAGAGCCTCATGCAGCTCGCCAAGCTTTAATTGGCGGCTCGCATGGAAGCTAGTAATTATATGATAACACACCCAATGCAAATAATTCATAGAAAAACCCCAAAGAGCTGCACTATTCATACACATAAGATGGCAGTATGTGGAACTGATACATGGAACTGAAGACTTACAACAATGGCAACAACAATGGTGTTTGGATAAGGTAAATAAATAGTTGGTTGGTGTGGTATGGAGGGAAACTCACCAATCTGGCAACACTGCACACTTGCGTAATAACGTTAGTTTGGCTCTTGCTGGATAGGTGATCAGCTTGGGCAGTAAAAATGGATCAATTACTAATCAAACAAAGGCTCAAATCAGAGGACAGACACAAAGTGGTGTGACAAAGGAAAAGACACGAGGACTTGGAGCATACAGCAAGAAGAAAGGCAGGAGCCAAAAAAGATGAGCATAGGAAATTTGAAGAACAATGTACAGAAAAACTTGTATTTGTCTCCACGGATCCAACCCTGGTTGGTGTTCACCACGCAAACCAACCTGCTCCAGTTTCAATAAAGTAACTCGGAGCGCCATTTCAAAACTACACATCCAAGATCCGACAAAACTTATCCTCCCGTCAGTGGGCTCATGAAGCTTACTGCTTTGCACTGAACGGGAAAACCTGATCCACAGAAACTCCTGAAGCAGAGTTTAACTGAGGCCTCTTGAAATCGCATGGATCTAGGTTAGAGCAACAAAACCCTTCTCAGACTCAGAAATAGTAAAAGAATGGTTTTGTTTTGTTTTTGGCAACAGAAGAACGTTCAAAAACTTTGACAAGGACCCAATAGCAAGTAAAAGGGATTGAAAATTGTCTGACTCGACCATTATGAGGCAGAGAAAAGACATCAAGCACCAGCAGATGTTGCTCGGTTTGTGTGAGGTTCCCGAAAACTGAATTGGTCAAGTCTTGCAAGTGTGCGTACATTTGGCACCTCAAGCATGCGAGTGCAAAGAGAAAGGGCTTGGTGGTCTCATGAAAACAAAGAAGAAGTGCCCAAATTTATTGGTTTTCACTGCATCAATACACCAAGAGTCAAAGATATCAAAACTCAGAAATAATGAATTCCAAATTTTGATGCAGGAAAAGTGCGCCAACGGTTCCTGAGCCTCCTCCCTCCTCACACTTTCACAGACAGCAGGGGGAAACGAACCAGAGTTGGAAGACCCACACTGGCTCATACGGCTTGCCCTTCTGACTGACCTCACCTGAACGCTCTGAACTTGCAGCTTCAAGGGAGAGATAAGCTTCGCAGCCACGTGCTGAAGGCAATCAGCGCACTCCAGAATAAAATAACTGTCCCCAAAACTCAGAGCTATCACCACAAATGACCCATGACTGCTGCAGCACTTCAGCCACAGAGGATTTGTCGAGGCTTTGGGACGGATGAGGGGAGCGTTTGAATCAAGATTCAGTGATGTGAATGAGCACAAGGAGATTTTCATCTTTATTGAAAACCCCTTCCATGTGGCTATATCCTCTCTCACTCCAACTTTATTACACAGCTCTGCCCGTCTCATCACGCTGCTCTGCTGGAGTTTGGTGTCTGAAGACAGACTTTCCCACTTTGAAACCACTTGTACAAAAAAAAAGTAATGTCTTTCTTTATGAGCACATACATGACTCAACAGAGCATATCTTGAACGCTTCGAAAGGATTGCAACAACAAACTACAGCTATAACATGAAGAAAGTCAAAGGCAAACCTAGGATTGCATTGGCTGCATTACGCATCTGTTGTGGGATGACAAATCCTTTGTTTGACACAGTTGGGGCGGCTTCTGATGTTCTGGGGTGGCTCTTGCTCTGCCAGTGTAGCTTTCATGGAAAAAAAATTAAAATAAAATAAAAAAAATAGTGAAGATTGTTGATATAATGCGTCAGTTAGCGAGCTTTAGGGATGCTAGCAGGTGGACTTTGTTACCTTTGGCTAGCTAAGCTAACCAGCTGCTATCTTTGCTTTGCATTCGGTGCACAGATGAGAACGGTATTTGATCTTTTCATTCAGCACAAATATGAACAAAATACCAAACTACCCTTTATGGCTTTGTTTTTTTTTTTTTTCATTTTACTTCCCACAACGTTATGCTAACAAGTTAGCTGTATAAACTATGTCAGTGTTGTGTTTACAGCTTTTTGCACTGCCCCAAAGTTGGCAAAATAAAAAAAAAAAACAGAAAATTATGCAAGAGTTGTCTGAGATATTATACCTTCCCCTCCCTTTTAACATATTAGTTTTTTATTCACTCATGTCAGAAACATTGCTACAAATGCTACGAGTGTTTGAAAGTAGATTTTACCAGATGTATTTTAAAAAAGAAAAAAACTCATATAGAAAAGAAAAATTAGGAACAAACAATTCAAACATTCAGCACCAGGTTTCAAACGCGCCTTTTAACAGTAACTCATTCAAACATACCCCTTGTTCTTTGTATTCACATGTAGCTCAGGGAGGGAGACAAAAAAAAAAAAAAAACTGTTTCCCGTAAAGTTGCATAAGGAACATAAAGCTGGAAAACATGAGGAATGTCAATGTAAGATTTGTACCACATGGCAAATTTGCATGGAAATTATGCCCCCATTCTCTGCTCTTCCTTCAGCCAGACTCGTTTTCTGCCCACCACTTACCACCCCCCCCCACCCACCACCCCCCAACCCCCCCCCCCCCCCCCCTTCACATTTTAAAGAATGGCTTTGGATGTTTTCTTGCTCCGAGCGTGTTTGCTGAGTCATTGTGTAAAAGCAGAGATGTAGAGAGAGGTAACAGCTAAGAGCAAAAGCAAGCTGTGTGTTTCTACGCAGTGACTGTTGTGGATATAGATCATGTTGATTTATGGGCTAGCGCAGTCTCAGAGGCATTCTGGGATGCAGCAGGAGGACTTAATTCAACACATCTGGATCTGAACTACACTCTATTGGCCGCTCCTCTCAGGTTCAGCATTGAGGCTCCCTTCTCTGTTGATGTCCAGGGGTCTAAGCTTTTCTGAGAGAAGACAAAAATGCAGGTTACTTATATTATCAAATACCAAGGTATACTCAATCACTGGCTGCTTGGTAAAGCCATACTGAGCATGTATAAACAAGCAACAGCAGCAAGATGCTGTATCTAAATCAGTATAAATGTAAAAAAATAAAAAACATTTTAACTTCTCCTCGCTGCGAATCAAGTTGATTTAATTTAACTTGAAAAAATAAAAAAATAAAAAATACTTTTTTCACTTATTCTGAATTTAATAAGTGACAGGGAGATTCTCCAGGGCATTAACATTACACGTTTATTGGCTACAGTCTTTACATGGTATATTTATCTTTCAAAAAATCAATTAAGAAACCATCTGAGAAACAGAAAGATTTAACTATTTAGATAGAAATGTTATATTTAAATATTTATTTTTCAACATATATTAATGGGAATATAAAAAGAGGAACAGGTGAGGGGGTTTTTTTTCAGTAGCTAAAAAGTTGCTGAGTGAAGTGAACAACAGCTGTGTGTCACTGTGTTTGAGGGAGCAGGAGAAACAGATACTGTACACAAATCTGAAGGTCAGACACAAGTTACCTTGCAGCAAACTACAACAGCCCATGTGCTGATTTGACATGTGGGATCAGATGATAACTGTTATGTAACAGCGCACAACTCTTAGCCAAGTTCAGACTTAGTGTGTGTATGTGTGAGTGAATGTGTGTGTGTGTGTGTGTGTCTTTGAGAGAGCAGGAGAAAAAAGGAGTAAAATGCTAAAGAAAGCACAAAAAGAACACATGTAAAAAATATGTTGCAACATCAGTGAAATCAGACTGTCAGACTCTGTCAACAAGAGAGAGTCTGTGTGTGTGTGTGTGTGTGTGTGTGTGTGTGTGTGTGTGTGTGAGTGTGTGTGTGTGTGTTTTTCTATCTTTGCGAAGACCAGTTTGAGCTGTAGACCTTATGGAGTGAGCAGAGGCGCACCGTCAGGGGAGGCAAACCAGGCAAATGTTTGGGGCCCCCAAGGGGAAAAGGGGCCCCTGATGGCCCCTCATATTGGCACATTTTGCAACAACCACAACAACAACAACAACTGTAAACCCCCTTAAACCTCTGATAAAGACACTATACAGTGCACTGCTGCTGCCCCAAAACCCCCTAAATGGGGCCCCTGATGATGTGTGCTGTAGCTAGTGTCTACAGACTGCCTGCATGTGAGGCGTTCAGGGAACATGTGTAAACTCTTGCATCTCCCGGTAGTCTACATGTATGTGTGCAAATGTGTGTGTGTTGGGGGGGGGGGCTTCTTTGTTGCCTGTGACCCCCCCCCCCAGAGTCTAGGATCACCGGTCCTCACAACTTCAAAGGGAACGCATGTGTCCTCAAACGTGTGTGTGTGTGTCCTTGTAATTTTGCTACATTTTCACACATTGCAATACTTAAAGTTTTCTTTTAATACAATAATAACACTGTTTCATGTGTCGTCTACTCCACTATCAGCATTTGAAAGCAACATACAGGTTGAATTTCCAAAAGCTGCGTTCAATGTCAACATCATTTTTATTTTCATTCTTTTTTTGACGGTGAACTATTCTGTTTGTGTTTGTGCTTTTTTGATGATGCTGATGAAAATTTAGAACATTAAATCCACCACAGCTGTTCACTCTGGCTCAGACTCTCCGTACAGTTCATCTCAGTTTCTGACCCGTTGTCAATATTTCTCCTCACCCTCATTCCTGGCTCATTGGAATGTGTTCGAGTACACGGTTCTAGATTTTGCAACTTTAGTTTGCAGTGAAAGAAAATATAACATTTGTTTTTAAATAATACCATATATATATAAAAAAAGGTGCTAAATAACTGAATATACAAAGCTCTATTGCTTCAGTGTCAAACGAATAACGTCCATCACTGACTTTGCTCAGCTTGATGGGGTTGATTACAATGATGCGATTGGCCAGAGAGCCCAGTCCTGACACACACGCAGCTCTGCACAACCCCGAATGACAGGCACACAGAGAGGGACGGCGAAGAGACAGGCGAGGATGGTAAAAACTTTATAGATTTTTTTGATTGGCCCACCTGTTACGGTTCGGTTTTCTGTTGGACCCAAAAGCAGAACACAAGACCAGTAGGTAGCAAGAAGTTGTGGATTTATTGTAATAGGTAGAATGGTTGCAGAGATAGATGGAGACAGAGGCTGAGGGCTGGAGGGGGTTTCCTGGAGACACGGAGATACAAATTAATGTTGGCCGGCACGAGGAAAACACACCTGAACAGACTTCAGCCGAGAGCGCTGTTACCACTGAGATAGACTGAACAAACTGGCGACGAGTGGAGGGAGTGCCAGGCTTCTTATACTGTTGAGCTCGATGAGTTGATTGGAGGCAGGTGAGGAGGTGAAGCAAGAGCCAGGGAGAGGGAGTGAGCCACACCCATGCCACACACACACACACACACACACACACACACACACACAGACAGACGGACAGGGGAAACAGGAAAACAAGCTAGAGTCACAGCCTAACCGTGACACTACCAATGTGGCAGTCCGAGAGATGGGTCCACTGTCAACACGTTTGTGAGCGAGAGAGAGAGAGAGAGAGAGAGAGCATGGCAAATAGGGACTGAGTGAACCAGTGCTTCACAATGAAATAAGATTTTACCAATTAGGAATACAAAAACACATTTTATTATGCACAGACCTTTTTCACCTGATGCGTGCCTGAAAAATCAAAGCAGAAGAAAAGAAAAGAGATTTATATATGGTGGTATCTCAGGTACACAATGTTCCTGTCCTCTGTTTGGCTATGCAGCTCACTGAGGTGGTACACACACACACATAACCACACAGTGTCCTGTCTCCTGGGTCCAGAGAAATGCCAGTACAGTTCATTTCATTAACCCGCAACAATGGGATTGGTAAATGATCCATTTTTTACACACATGGGTGCAAGCTGGAAAAACCCTCTCGCACACACACACACACTCAGACACACTCATCATCCTGCACACTTACTGTCCATTTGTATGCCCGGTGTTAGTGGTAAGTGTATACATATGTATATAAACACACACACACACACACACACACACACACACGCTAACTCACACACATGAGGGAGTGAGGAATTCTCCCGTATGTCAACAATGGGAAGCAAACCAGCCTGGTGAGAGCCAAGTTTATGACAGCAGGAGGGGATGGAGTCCACTCTCCAGCAATTTGGCTGCTCATGTGCTTCTGAGAGCATGTCTTACATAATTCCCACAGGACACTACGCAATGGGTGGACACAAAGTACCTTCCTGAGGATGGAACCACTGTAGCTGGCAGGGATCTCGCTTCGGTATTTTCATGACTGACTTCAGCTCTGCAGTTCCCCTTTCATGAGGAACAGCTTGAATGTGCTTGGCATGTGTGTATTGTTTGTGTTTACAAAAGATCCTCCTGACACAATGGTCTACCATGTGTCATAGATGGGCAATTTGCAAACTGGAACCAGCCGTCAGCAAAAGTGATCGACACCAAAAAAAAAAAAAAAAAAATTTTGTCATGCAAACAAGTTTGACTTTGTGGGTAAAACACAGATTAGCCACTTCTCATAACCTGTATCCAAGTGAGTCGATTTCACATCAAACTGGTCACAGCTTATCGCAAATTATGTGCCTGTTTATGTGCAAAATAAGGTTCTCTATCGCAGCATTACGATTCATGCTGTTAAGACATGGAAAACTGACTGTGGGGAGCGTTTTCGAGCCATTTTCAGGAGCCACAGAACTATCGGTTCTCAGTAAAAGCTTTGGCTTGCTTGTTTGAAAGAAAAAAAAAAAGTTTCCATTGAGACTACTAGCAATTACACTTCAGTAGAAAGTAGTCTCCAGTGAAAACTGTTGACAGCGAGATCTGTGGATTTACCACAGGTCACTGTTTCTGGAAAGACATGCTGCTGTTGATCAGTGGTGAAACAAGTAATCCGATCCTTTACTTAAGTAGAAGTACAGAATTATTGTCCGCAAACTGTACTTAAAAAAGGAGCTATTTGTAAGTTTTGCTATTTCTACATAGACAAGCATTAACAGCTGTTTTACTTACCAGTCTAGTTGTGAGTTCAGCATCAAAACTTCATTCCTTTACTCGCCTAAAGCTTTTCTCCAGCCTTGGAAAGCAACACCGAGGCTCAATTTAACAATGACACGAACACAGCATAATTATATTGTATTTATATATACTACTGTGTAAGAAACATTTAGCATATGTTTATGTCAATTTATTGTCAAATGTCAATAGTATCAGGTTCATAAAACATTACTTTAATGCATTGTTCCAGTTTGCATTATGCTTCTTTGTTTTCCTAATTTAAATGCGAGCAGAGAGGGAAGAAAAACAGAGTTGAAACTGCATGATTTTGACTCAATGATCCAACATAAACTTTAGATAAAGTAGTCGAGTGTGGTGATAACGTGTCTGTGAGATAACTGACACTCACTAAGAGAAGTAAAGCAAAATGAAACCTGCAGTTCAAAGTCAAAGTGTGAGTGGAAAAGTAGCGTGGTATGCCAAAGACTGGTCTGTCAGGTTAAGAATTCATCTCCCTACGGCAATACGCCGAGCCCTCGACTCACCTTGTCTACAAGCTATCATACCTCACTTTCTCTGGCCTCTCCATTTGCTGTATATATATATATATATATATATATATATATATATATATATATTCATAAGATGGGAGTCTAGACACGGACAAAACCCACCAACTATATGATAAACTCTTGGATATTTCTGTGCCTCTACACAATATCGAGTTACTTTTAGTAACAACATCTGTCACCACTATCTGTCTTCTTTTTTATATTTTCTTTCCCTTCTTCTTTTTGTCCACATTAACATATGTTTTACATTTTAGGCACTGACCAGTGACGAAGGCAGAGTAGAGAAGAGAAATCAATCATTTTTCTTCCTTCCTTCTTTTCCTATTTCTCTCTCCCTTCGCCAGTTTGTTCTGCTTCATTAAAATCACCTCTAGCTGTCGGAGAGTCGGTGGGGCGGAGGGCCAGAGAGGCCAGGAGCTCATGGGGTTGGGATTGGAGCGTGACCGCCAGACCCAGTCTAAAGACTTTCAAAGCATTTTTAACTGGTGTGACATACTGTAGTGATATCACTGGAGAGCATAAATTGTTGATTTACTTTAAACTAGTGAAAGCTCCTGGGGGACTTTGAGGCGTTCCCGTGCTAGATTAGATATACAGTCTCTCCAGCATCGTCTGGATCCGTCAGTGTATTCTGGTCCTGGTCCTTGGTGCGAAGGAGCGGCAGAGCCACTCAATTGTTAATGTGTATAGCACCAGACCACAACATACGTTATATCGAGGCACTTTACAGAGTAAGGTCAAAACTTAACATCACAGAGAGAGAGACCCGAGTTTGAAACCTCAACATATGTTGCCCCTGCATGTTTGATGTTACTCTTTAAAATGACTGTGCCTCTAAATTTTTGTCTGTGTCCCTGATGCCTACCAAACACAAGAAAGATTTAAGTCTGACACCCTCTCACATCTAAAGACAATGTGCGATATGGGTTTTTAGTCTCACACTATAAGATTTTGTAAAGACTTGGGGTCTCGCAGAATTTCCCTCTGAAATTGTTTCCCATCATGCTCCTGGTGAAAATCTACAGGAAGAAAAACTTTTTTTTTCCCCCTGACTTTTTTCTCTTTAAAATTGTACATCACTATTATTATTATAACTGTTATTATACAAAGGAAGGAACACAACGTTATAAGTGTGATTAAGTGTGATATGATTTCCTGTTTTATTTTGAAATTATTTTCCTTGTGTCCAGTTACCCTCACCCGCTAGCTCGCACCTTGGTTTGCTGCTTCCTGTTTGGTGCTGGATAAAGCGTCATAGTTTGTGGCTATTTTAAAGTAGCTAAGACTAAAACTTTACAATAATATTAAACATGTTTTATTTTATTAGAACGTCAAGATAAAAAAAAAAAAGACCTAAAACTGCCCAGTGAGTCAGTCACCTCACACCAAATGATCGAGATGATGAGTGCGCCGCAACTCTAGCAAAACTCATGATTTTATTGCGACATTGGACATTTCGTCTGTAACAGTAAAACTGCTTGAAAGCTTGTTGGATGTAATGTTGGCTTTAAAAGGAATTCTTTCTTTTTTTTTTAAATAAACGTTGTTTCTTCACTCAAGACGGCAGATAGCCATCTAGCTTGGATTCACAGCTAAGGAAAAAAGTGTTTTCAAACTGCTTTGACAGCATCACACTGTCCGTTCATTCACAGCAGATACAGTGGCGATGTACATGAAGCCTGTTGCTCTTCTGCGACGCCCTGGATGTGTGATCCATCAGAAATGATTAATAGCCTCTATTAAAATCTGATTAAGTCTAAATGTCGAAAACAATCTTCCTATTAACTCATTCAGGAGATTGCACTTTTGATTGGAAGGATTAAACAGGTACATTTTACTCAGTAAACTCATTTTATTGTGAGGTATCAGAACTAATTAGATATACTGAGTGAGTAAAGGAGCTATATAAAAGACTTTTGGAGGAGAGTGGTCCATTAGTCACAAGCACTAATATCATCTGTGTGTCTTCAGTACACAGTACTGTCCAGTATGCTGGCAAATACTTAACAGGCTGTGATGTTATGATGTGTTAATGTGAGCACTGGCTTCATCATGTGTTTATCTAATGAGTCACGTCCCCTTAGGGAAGGCTGTGATGACCATAATCTATCCTCAATAGCAACTGCAGAGACACTTATTCTACCTGAGTGTGTTTCAGTCTGCAAGAGCATTCGTGTGTCCATGAATGTATATATGTGTGCATGCGCCGACATGCTTGTGTATGAAAGTATTATCAGTTCTTGCGTAACATTACACAAAGCATCGCTGTCACTGGCAGAGCAGAAATCCTCACCTCCACTCTGAACCCCTGTTTAAACATTACGTATGTGTTTGCTGTAATTAAGCCTCAGTTGGCAGTTTAACACTAACACTTTTTAATGTGTTTCTGATCCAGCATGTTATTTAGAGTCTCTCTCTGTTGCTTTTCCACTTATTCATACACTGCCTCTTTAAAATGAATGATTAAATCTTGCAAAGTGGTTCACATAAAGTACTCCTGAGGTTTCTAATTCAGCAGTTCCAAATGTTTTGGCATGTAGATTTCATGGTCAGTGTGGGATGCAGGACAAATGGCAATTTTGGGGAAGAGAAGAAGTAGAATAATAATAATGATAATAGGCCTACTTCAACGTGGTCCAGCAGAAATTACATTCATATTTGGCGATTCTGCAGCTCACAATTTACAACCAGTGCCAACATTTAGTGCCAGTGGTGGTAATGCGCCTTTACTTACAGAGATGAAATCACAACTTCCGGTGCGGGGGATGAGGTGATGCGTGGGAATATAGCTTGTACAATTTTACCATACCATAAATCATGTAATCTTCACCATAGTTACCCAGGCACAGATATTGTAGAAATACAGTTTTGAGTGTTAAAAATACGTTTGCATTGAAAATAATGCAGGCCTCAAAGTTTTGTCCAATATTTCCACCAATAAAGTCGTACCAGCTCAGTGTGCCCATAGGAAAAAGTGTAGATTGGAAAGCTATGCATCTCACATTTACATCCAATGCCAACATTCAGACCTCTATGACCTGCAAGACATCAGTATGCTATATTGTTTTTCAGGAGCTAGTCTTTCTAGTTTGTCTCTACTGTATATGTCAGACCTGTGGCAACCTGCCCAGGATATACCCCGCCTCTTGCCCAATGTCAGCTGGGAATGGCTCCAGCCCCCTGTGATTTGTTGTTATTGATCCTCAAAGGATAAGTGCTTTAGCCAATGGATGAATTTCAAGCAAAAATTCTAAATATTTGATGGTTACAGGATCTCAGTTGATCTCAAAGATTTTCTGCTTTTGTTCATTTTGCATTGCAGTCGCATTTGGGTTTCGGACTGTTTGACAGATAAAAGATATTTTAACTATCACCTCTAACTGTGATAGAAAACAATTTAGAAATGTATAACTGCAAGTGGCAATTCGTTGGTTATAACCATTTTGCACTCAGAGAGAAGCAGCTGAATTTTAGCTAATTACTGCTTTGGTAGACCTACTCCCTATAACAACCTGAAGATATCTACCAAGTTTTATGGTGATTGGACAAATGGTTAATGAGTTATGATGAACACTAGCTAAGCCCCGCCCTTAGTTATTTTGGTTGACGTCGGCCCTGTTTTGGCTGTTAATTATAGCGCCACCATATGGCCGAATGGGATCATGATTTTTGTGAAGCATTTCCAGATCATTTGTAGTTATGATACAAATTTTTGTGTCTCTGGCTCATTCCAGCTCTCTGCAAATTGAGCAAAGGCTTAAGATGGCACATATTGATGAATAGGCCCCACCCACTTCAATCAATCAATATGCCACTTCAGATTTTGGTAAATACTTGCTCTGGCTATTATTCTATAAGCCCCGCCTTTTGTGAAGATATTTTTGTTAATGGCGGCCATGTTTTTCGACTGATAGAATTGATATAGAAATTTGTATTTTCGCCCGACAAGGCCATATACCAAATTTTGTGTTTCTAATCTCAAAATTTGTAAAGTTTTATTTATTTTACTGTTGTTTTAAATCATGCAAATTAGCAAAAGAATTATCCAGCTGGGCTGTTACGACCCTCTTAAGGAAACTATCCAGGGGGACATGGGGAGTAAGTTAAAGTATCTGAAAATCTCCCTGACTGGCCTCAAAACACGAGAAAACAAGAAAAAGAAAAAGGCAGAGGACCCCTACAAAGCTTACTCTGCATTAATAAAGTTGTTTGCACAACAGGAACATTTCAATTGGCAAGGACAAGAAAGAATCTTACTCACAAGGCCTAAAAACAACCACAGCAACAACACAAAAGATAAATAGGCAGCTTAGTGGCCAAAAAGGGCAGAAACACCAGTTCTGGGAGGGTTGTTTAGATGTCCGCTGACGAGGAAGTGAGGAACAGCTGACAGTCATCTGCTACAGTCTCCAGGTGGGATGGTTCAGGCATCTAATTAGGGAAAAAAGGGGAGGGCATGACAGACCTGCAACACACTTGGAGAGAAAAACAACACTCCTTGGGAACAAAACACACCAGAACATCAGTGGATGTCACACAGACTTTCATTATTTATTTGGCTTTTTTGTAGTGCACATTGAGGTGGACGTGTCTGTCAAATTTCAAGTCAATCAGACCAACGGTGTGAGGGGCATGGATGGGGCGAATAGGGAGTGAATGTGAGGCTGGGGATGTAGACAATGCAATCTGGTTATATGGATGCAAATCATTGCCACAATAACTGGAAACATTGAGAACTGAATACAAAATGTTGACATTTATTCACTACTGAATACGGTTTTACCTCATCTCAATACTTTATTCATTGCTCTGATAATGTGGTTTGTAATGTAGCCAAGTTCTACAAACTTTTTTACTTGTCCCACACAAACTCTGAAATAATGAACCTCAATATGACACACAACACGCTGCCAACGACATTGTAATTTGATTGTTATTTGACCTTGAACCTGCATCTTATCAGCCTGCTTTCTCTTTTTACTGGAATGTGTGTGAAACATAGACAAACACACATGCAGAGTATCTTCTTCTTCTGTTACTTTACCACTACACTACAATGAATACTGCCTCCACCCGACCAACTGTACTTTATGAACTTGAACGTGTATCAATGAATGACAATTCTGGGGGGGGGGGGTCAAATTTACCGCTTTCCCCTTGGGGGGGGACACTTTAAAAGATACAGTAAAAAAACTTGTAGACTGACTTGATACACTACTAGGACACTAGGGGCTAGACTCAGAGACTCAGAGAGAGAAGGTGTGTTAAGGAAAATGAGGAAACCTGAGTTGTTGGGGGTGGGGGTGGGGGTGGGGGGGCATGAGGGTTAATTTTGTCAGCATGTACCTACAGAGTCTCAAGTAGCTAAAAGCCACAGTGAGAGTAAGGACCTCTCACCCCAACATGCACTTTATCTCTCACACACACTCACCTACACTGTCCCTCTCTTATGTAATCATGTGTATGTGTACAGAGTGTGTGTGTGTGTGTGTGTGCGTGTGTGTGTGGCTTGGCTTACATATATATGTGCATATTCCTGCACATGGGGGCCATATAAAAGGCAATACATTCAGCGCCCTCCCACCCTTGCCACCTTTTACCACATGTTATTTACAGCTGCATAGGAGCTCTGCGGCTACATTATACTTAGTTACAGTCGCTCTGACAGCGCTTTAAGAAAAGAAGCCATGAATTAGAGGCGCACAAACACACACGCTTCTGAGAGTCACAAGAGAAAGCTATAAAAAAAAAAAAAAAAGAAAAAGAAAAAGAAGGAGGGCAGGGGAAACATAACACACTTGTGCCGAGCGCTCTCATTCTGAGTTGCCCTCAGGTCTTGTGAATGTAAGGAATTCACAGCGAGGGGTGGAGGGGGGGGAGAAAAAAAAAAGCTGTTTGCTAGTGCTGCGTCTGCTGTTGTGCAGATGGTGAGATGTGTGACACACATTCAGTCACACACATACGCATGCACACGGCAGGAGGCTTTTGAACCGAATTCACACATGCAGACCCATGCACACTTATGATTCTTAAGCTGCACACACATAGACAGATCTGCAGACGCACATGCACTTACACGCAACAGCAGGAGATCTTTTAAGCAAACCTCTAACAGCTTTCATCATCTGGCTTCTCCTAGCGTGTTCTAACACAAACTAACGACAACCATGTATCACATGCTGCTTAAGCCGACGGCTTAAACTCTTCACAAGATTTTATTCAAAAACATTATTAATTTAAGTATCATCCTGTAGAACAACCATCATTTGTAATGTCTGGGTGATTATATTTCCCACCTCAAAGTTATTTTTTTCAGTGTCAATCCCATGAAAACATCTAGTGCTTTTAAAACCTGCTTGTGAGTTCTATCTACAGGTGACTCAGTTGTGGTTGCAACTAAATATCTACAAACTCCTCATGACAGCGATAATGATGCAAAGTTCTCACATATTTATGCTGTGTGGATCACAAGCTGTTTGCTTTGTGAGGCTCTGTAGCCAAACCTTTTTATCCAGTTTTGTTTACAATACACTTTTTAGATCTTGGTCTAACTTGGTCTAAATATATTTTAACCGGATGAAGGATTTTGGTTGTCAGATGTCTGGATCTTAAAGGTTGAGTTCAGGTTATTTGACGTGGGGTTGTGTGGCACAGAAACTGAGTGGTGCATATGCTATATTATGAATATTTTTATTACTTTATCTTACCGTCAAACAGCATCTTCCTTTGACACTACATTTTCTCAACTGCTGAACTACGCACAAGAGCGCCTACGGTGAGCACTGTATTACTCTGCGGATCAACTCCCTGAATGTCTGGATCTTAAGTTATCAGAGAAACAAGCTGAGCACACTTTAGCAGCAGCTCGGCTCCCAGCCCCTCCAATTTTTTAAAGTGAAACCGCTTTATTGTTTTTACTGGTTTTAATTAGCTGGTCTAATTGTTTTGGAGGAACATTTCCACTCATTCCAGTAGCCCCAAAAGCTCCAGTGCGACACTGCAGCTTCTTACCGGGAGAAGCTGACTGTAGTGACGTCAAAAACTAAAAAATGATCAGGGTCGCAGATGTCTTTGTTTATTCTTCTTCTTCACAACCCAAAGATATTTTATTTTACGTGTGAATATCAGCAAATATATCGGCACTTTTGAGAAGCCAGACTCACAAAAAGCTAAATAAATAACTTAAAAGATGAATTGTTGCTGATTCATTTTTCATTAATGATTTTTTCCATGATTGTTCCCCACCTCACCTGAGTTATAAATTCATGTATTTTGTTGTTTTAATTGACTTAAATCACATTAAAGGATAAATATATGAATAATAATAATCTGAATTTCAACAGATTTGTCATTTTACCACTAAACTCACCCACAGGGTGTGTCTCTACAACGCTGACCTCACTGACACACGGCGTGGGGATGAGTTTTACAGCTTATCGCTTGTTTACACTGGAATGAAATGATGGTCAGCTTGAGACAAACCTACCCTGAGTAAATCTCTGGCAGTGGTGCTGCAGCGAAAGATGTCAGCAGTAAAGTTTTGACTCTTCAGTCTTAATGAAAGCAGATTAGGAGGTTGATGTGGTTGGAGAGTCTGTCCAAAAGACACTTTACCCCCACCAGCGCCTGTGCTTCTCTTCTGTGGCTGACCTCTGATGTCCTTTTGGAGGGGGGGGTAATTACTCCATTGGGATTAATAAAGTTGTGCAAAATCAGGTTTTGGAGTTGATTTTCCCTTCAAGTTCCTGGTGTACATGTTTCCATGAGAGCTGGCTTGTGTTCAGAGTCAAGACTGTGGTGGAAACTAAAGTCAAAACACAAGCCTCTTTCATGGAACACCTTGGGAAGTTTACTTTTCCTGTGTGTGTGTGTGTGTGTGTGTGTGTGTGTGTGTGTGTGTGTGTGTGTGTGTGTGTGTTTGTGGAACAAAGAGAGAGAGATGTGTCTTCATGCATGTGTGGTGGTGGGTGAAATTCTCAGTGGGCACTATGCACTCACACTCGTGGGGGGTAAAAGGAACCATAGCTAATAAATCTCATCTGGTAAACTTTTTACGCTCCTCACATTTACTTTAACCCATTTAGCACAGGTTTCCTGAACAGTTTGGTTATACAGGATGTCAGAAATGTCAGGAATCACAGACTTTGCCCCCCCCCCCGCCATGTCTCTGTAAACCACTCAGCCACTGTAACAGCCAGTGTGTACGAGAGCAAAAAAGCTAATTATGCATCCATGCTGGATTATTTTACTCACAGCCTCTTATCTCAAGCTGCTGCTTAAAGTGAATCCTCGCTGTGTGCCAAATTCAGCAAAGCAGTGAGTGATAAAAGAAATGGAAAGTCTGCTAAATGGTTTACTGCTATGTAATGTAATGTTCTGGCTCCAAATAATGCCCGTGGGCAACAGCATGAGGCTAACTGAGCGGTTTAATGAGGACTGTCTTACATCACTGATCCTCTTTCTCTGTGAAAACATTGTAAAACCCAGTTTTGGTTATTTTCATGTCTGAACTTTAAAGGGGGGATTACACACTTCACTACGGATCAAGATGTTTTGTAGTTCCTGATTAAGTTGACATTTCAGATTTGCTTTTAACCCAAGAGCCAGAATATGCATAACCAGTATGACAGGAGGAGACATATAGAGTATGCTGCCAAAGCAGTAAAGCAATATCCACTTAAAATGGAATTAGACACACTCACAGATAATTGGTGATTATTAAAAACAAAAACAAACAAAAAAAAAAACGTGTGAAACAACCCGGGGCAACAACAACATGTGACGAGTGAGTCATGGTGATGAACAGTGACAAGCTGCCTCCGACCCAACAAACGGTAACATCTCATCCTCGTTATCAAACCAACATCAAAGACACAGGATCTTTTAGTGCTTCTTTCATACTTTTAATTGCTCGAGCTGTTATCGTTTTTCAATCTTTCTCCGCTGTCCCCTCTGGATCAGCCTCCATGCCTTTTTTTATGATCTCTGTAACTACATACTCATCGCTGCGGCGTTTTGGCACTGCACATCCTTCGAGATAACGTGTCAGTCTTGTCAATTATGTGTCATCTGTTGATTAAGTTCATTCACCCGTTCCAAGGCAAGGCCTGCCAGAAGGTGTTTTTGAACAGGTTGGTGTAGGTTAAATCACAGCTCTTTAAATTAGTGATAAAAACAAATGTATTATGGTGAACTGATTTCAGCCAGTTAAAAAAACATTACTATAGGCACTGATTGCTTCCTGACTCAGCGATTTAACTTTTAAAATGAAATATCTGAACATAGAAAATTTGAATGACGTGATCTGTACGATTCTGATAATCAGATCATATGCCAAAGTAAGATCGCCCACCCCTACTGTAACGCATTGTAGAGAAATATCGATTATAGCCAGCTATATTGATTATTCCATCCTTCTCTTATGGAGATCACTCAGACACCTCACTCAAAAATGCAGCACTTGTTTTTCTGTAGTAAGTTGCACACGGCCCTCCTCTCTTCATTTAAAGCAAAAAGTGCATTCAGCAACAGTCTCCTGGACAGTCCGTCTGACTAAGACCTCGACCGCACCCATAGAACCAAAGACAGATTTGTCAGGAGACTCTTGCGGTCGGCTGCGCCCAGTTGGTGAACAGGCCATAATTGAGGTGTTTATTAGTAGTCATTTGGCCCAAAATGGAGGAAAATTATTTGAAATTACAAAGGAGATCATTATTTGGATCTCAGTTCTCATAACCCCACCAGGAGACTGTGTGCTGGCTGCACATATATTAGTAATATAAATATACAGATGAGGTACAGTATATGTTCAAATCCATGCACACGCATACACACTCACACAAAAGCATACTGTGACCGTGGTAGGTAAATAAACGCTGCTATGATGACTGGGCTGCAGTGAGATTTAAAGAGATTCAATGTGGAAGTCAGTGATCTAAGGGAGCTTGAGTTATTTCCCAACCCAACCCCCATCCTCATACTTGTCGTCACCACAGGAATCATTCACATTTCTAAGAGACACATTTCTTTGAGCTGATGTAAGATCAGAACATTCTTGTTCAGGACTTTGAATCCAGCCACACACTAGTTTATTTTCACACACTTATCAGGGTGTGTGTTGTAGTGGCAGCAGGTTCAAACAAGGTCATCTCCCCATCCACGTTTATATGGAGCATCCTGATGCGTTCATAGGTCACATGGAATATGCAAACCTTCAAGGATGCTCTTCTCCAAGTTAAATTCATCTTGAATACCTCCAGGGACGGATGCATCGAGGAGCCATAATCAAATGTCCATTGTAACAGTACACTGTACATGCACAGCCAAACAATCAGCAACAGAGTTTAGACTGTTAAAAAGAATAAAAGTGAATGATGGCAGAGGTTCAAAAGGAGTGCTTGCATGCATACAGCTGCACGCCATCCAACCCAGCAATAAATATTTTCATCATTGCTTTCATTTGTCAATTCAGAAATATGATTGGAGAAGTATTTTTTATTTAAAAAAAGACAAATAAATTAAAGAAATGCACTCCTGTTGTTTGGGTTGGCTGTGTTTCCAATGGGTGAAGACTGTCAGTACCAAAGAAGGGATTGTTCACAGGTACCCTAAGTGCTATCTACAACATAGAGGGTTAATGTTAGTTAATGTTTAGTCAAATAACAATTGAACACATTTTTCACTTGTGTCTGCTTGTTTGTTTATTTGTCAGCAGGATCATGCTAAATGTACTGTACTGATTTGCTGCGATGAGGCATGGGCCAGGGAAAAACACGATAAATTTTGGTGCTATGCGGTTAAAGGAGTGAATCCAGGAATTTTTTAAAATCATTTTTGCAACATTGCCAGATAGGGCGCTTTTCGACTATGTAGTCATTATTTCGCTTTGGCGGACATATGTGCTCTACTTTAGGAAATAGGTTGGTGGAAAATAGATGCAAATATTAAAGGTCCCATATGGTATAAAGTGAGATTTCCATGTCTTGTTTGATTATAAAGCAGGTCTAGGTTCTATATTAATACTGTGAAAGTATCAAAGCGCTCAGTGCACAGAGAAATGCAAACAGCCTGTATTCAGAAACTGAGCCTTAAAATGAGCCACCAAGACTTATGTAACTTTGTGATGTCACAACATGTCACCGCTCTCAGCCATGCCCCAAGCCCCGCCCACCTGGACCCATTGTCCAACCTTGCAGGATTTGGTTTTTCTGCTCAGAAAAGTCAGTGAGCAACTGAAAAGTCACTGACCCGTCGTTGCTATAGAGCTCCAGAAGGAAGCCTGAGAGAGGCGATGTAAAACTACACCAAGATGGTTTTTGTTTCTTAAAACCACAAATAGATCTTCTTATGGATTGACACTTCAAATTTAACACAGGAAAAGTGTAAAATATGGAGCTTTAACTAATAGAGCAAAAGACTGCCAAAGCCTGGAAACTGACAGGCTTAAATATTTCAAGCTTTCAGCAGTTCAATATGTGAAGCACCAGAATCCTTCCTCTCTCTCCAGTCGATGTGATCCTGTAAGCTGTGGTAGACTCTGTGACACCATATGGCTGTTGAAAGCATGTGGAAGACAAACCAGATAATTTAAAACTGCTTTTATGAATCTCACTATTGGAATTTAATGGCTTCAGTTCTGCATTATTTGGTCTCTCATGACAGAACCATAAATAAAAACTTGAGTGCCTTGAGTGTTTTTTTTACAACAAAATAGGACTTTATTCCAGTGTTTAATGTAGTTCCAACAAATTTTAATGTGAAGAATACATGATGATTTATTAAAATCATTCATCATTTTGGATACATTTTTAAGTGCAAGATTTGTATTTGGTGTGATACTTATAATTAAGTTAAATTAAATTATAATTCCATAATGTAAGTAAAATTATCTCCTAGATATATACAATTATATATAAATATACAGTTTTGATCATGAAATCGTCATGTAATCATTGATTCTCAATTACACTGACCAAAATTTGGAGCCTAAAGCAACAGCCCCTTTTTAATTTGATGTAATTGTGGGATTGCATCATACTACAGAAGGGTCTATTCCCAGTGGTCAGCAGTGAAATGATCAAGCTGTGTGAGAGTGTGTGTGTGTGTGTGTGTGTCGGTGTCAGTGTCAGCCAGGTGATGATAACCTGACAGAGCTCGGGCCATGAGACTGGCAGTCATTTGATTAAACATGATCTGTATCCGTGTGTCTGTGTGTGTGTGTTAGAGAGTGTGCAAGTGGATTGTGCAAGCACTTGTGTCCTTGTGCTGCGTGTCTCTATTGCTGTGTGTGTGTGTGTTAGTATGTATGTGTGTGTGAGTGTGTGTGCAAACACGCATGCACGTTTGGTCCGGCTGGCAGGCTCAGCAGTGTTTCCACCAGGTCAGTGACACTGTCATCCAGCCAGGAACAGAGTCGGACTTGGGCCAAACCTGGGGAGATAGAGCCAATTACTGATGAAACAAAGAAAACTAATTCACATTTCCACATAAAACGTCTGCCAATAAACACACTGAACATATTAATCACATTCAAATATGGTACAAGAAATTTCATGTCATGCAAAACTGAATGTTCTTTCATCACATTTGAGACCACAGCCCACCTTGTCTCAGTTAATCTAATTTTGTCTGCCTGTATCTTTAATTACATTCATTTATGTGTATGTCATGTTTTATCTTAACTTAATATCAACACATCCCACACGCACACCAAGTAAATCTCATCAAATTCCCCCTCACCCAATCATTCCACTAAATTCAGTCCTAACCTCATCTAATTCTCTCTATTTTATCTCTCACATTTTTTTGTTTGACCTCACTATATTTCATCTTCTGTGATATCATGTCATTTAATCTCATTTTAAATCAACCATCAAAACCTATTAAAAAGTATTTCCAATAAAGATTCACATTCTGTTTCACCACTTTTTCAGTATTTCTTTTACATGTGTGCTGTGCACATGCGCTGTTATGTTTTACACAAAAAAAACAGATCATGGGTTAGTTTGATTGAAACTGTGCAGCTCTAACCATGTATAGTCTGCTGACTGAGCCTTGTCATGGCTGTATATTTATACTACTGTGCACAATAGAAGCATGCTGCTCAGTGACATAGTAGTTTAGATATCTAGGCTGAAAAAAAAAAACAGTCATGCCACAAGCAGAGAGGCATGACATTTGTGAGTGCCGGGCAGCAAAACTGATCTAAAACTAATATTTTTAGGCTCATTATCCTTGATTTCTGCCATGATACTGAAGAACTGTAGCAGGGTGAATAGCAGTGATGAATAAAGTGCTCTGTGTAAAGTCAATAGCTATACACACTTTTTCAATCAAATCTGCCTGTTGGCAACAAGACTGCCCCAACGATCACATACTGTAATGGATTTGGAAACAGTTTTCCTGGGATATAACTGAATTATTATTATTGGCCCCTCTGAACTTTGGACGTGTGTGTATTTATTCTTCTTTAGCGTGTGAAGATACACATCCCACCCATTCGTACTGTGTGCAGTCTTACTGCACTTGCTGTCAAGGTTCTAATTACGAGGGAGTGAGGAGGGTTCTGACCTTCCTAATTAAGACTTGGACTCCCACAAGAGGTTAAGACAATAGTTTGGGTGGATTGGAACATGTTACCTGTCACTTGTAAATATTATAATATATTTTCCTTATTTGAGGTCTGGATGAATCTTGTAATACGATTTCAGACACCCCTAAAGTGGACCATACCATTTCTTAACCTCAGCGTCTTCCTGCCTCACTCCCATCAGAGGCTCCTGTCCTTACACCTATGCTACTGTATATTGTGCAGTAGCAGTAGCTATCTATCTAGCTTGGTTAATACACTTTACTTTAGTTTCTTAGTTTCTGAAGTAGACTGCGTTTACATTAGTATCTATGGATGAACGCTAAAGTTAGCTAGTTTCTAACTTTTGCCTTAATTTACAGTTTTGACAACTAACATCGGCTAGTTAAAACTAAAGCTAATGTTGCTCTAGTTAACATTAGCTAATTAAGATTAGCTAGCTGATAGCGCGCCCTTTCTTTACCAGTGTTGACACTGCTGCTCAGTCATGAGCAGTGGAACAATTGAGGATTAGTTGTTGTACAGTTTTGACATCAACATAGAGTTTATTATTTAATTTTAATAGTCTTTTGTGTGGCTGTGGTGGTTTAGTTAGTCTACTACCTTTTGACAGTAGCTTTTGAAAGAGGCACCTTCTCTGTGTTCACTCAGGAATTCAGGAGTTTTACCTGGGTGGGTAATTGAACAGTATCAATACATTTACTCAAAGTAGTGTATTAAAGTGCGATTTTGAGGTCCCAGCGCAGCTATGCAGATAGCTAACTCTTCCATTGACAACACATGCAGTTGATTCTCTTTCATGGGCTTTGTTCCACATGCTGGTCAACAGATGTGAAAACTGAAAAAGAGGAATAAACAAACCAAACAAACTGTTAAATAAAATAATCAAACAAGTTGAGGTTTATAATAAAGCAAATTATCTATTCCAGTGCAAATAGTTTTAGGATTTAAAATCACAGATACAACTGTCCCCGGTCTACCCTAAACATTCACTTTACACAGTTGTTAGAAAAAAAATCAGCCTGTATATGATCAGGGCAAAGAACTACAAAGCTTGTGCTAGCGAGTTAATATGCTAATGCTAGCGGCTAACGCGCTAATGATAGCACCATATACTGACAGCAAACCAAGAGATATTTTTGCGTTTTCTACACAGTAAAACAATAACAACAAAGGTGTACGCACAAAAGTGCAACTTAAGGCACAACTTCTTCTTCATTAGCTAAGAGAGATGAAGAGTTCTGTGTGACTGACAGACAGGAAAACAGCAAAACAAACTTTTTACTTCCTGTTTCTTGTTACATCACAGGTAATCCCAGCAAAACAAATGGTAAATTTTTAAGCAACCTGCCTGAACTAAACATTACAAGGTGGCTCTGAAAACCTGCAGGAGCCAGACCAACTTTACTTTATTATTTCCATTTTATGCTACTTAATACTTCCACTCACACTTTTTACTCCACTGCATGCATTTGACAGCTTTAGTTAAACAAGTAAGATATTGTAAAGACTGCAACACAGTTCACTGAAGCACATGACTGCACTGGGTTCCCTTTCGCCCTGGAGAAAAAGTTAACTCCCCTCGATTTTCATTGAATAATTCGCGTTTAAGTTGCAGTTTAAGTTTAATGAGATTTTCTAACTGAGACAATTGGGTAATCTAATGTGTGTGCACAAAAGTTTAAAATCCTAATAAAAGAATGTTCTTGATGATATGGCCTCAGCATGACGGCCCTGTGAGCACTAAACATATGAATGTCACACAGCAGGTTGAGATGAATGAGACAGTAAATAGGCAGCAGCTCTGAGGAACATTTCACACAAAGGCTTTGTGGCTTTTGGTCCATTATCATAGCTTTTATTGCAGCTGGAGGAGCCTCTAGGCTCTACTGTAAAACTCAGAGGTGCACTCATTTATGATTAGTGTCAAATTTTTATTTTGCAAGTGGTATTTTGTAAAGACAAGCATGTGGGGGCATTTGCCAAAAGTATTTTTTGTCAACTGTAGTTTTTAAAATTCTGCTGTAACAAAGAGTGTTTATTATTCTTACAGACAGCGCGTGCTTTGCAGGAGATTTGCATTATCTTGATCTACAGTTAAAGAATTGCTCAATGTCGCATTATGCATCAACATGCCTGGAGAAAGAAGATAGAAAACAGTGGAACCAGTCCAGCAATATCGGCGCCACAATCTACTCCACTGCGGTGTAGTTATTTGGCTGTATCTCTATGCACACCCACAGCTACACACTGTACACAGTACACCTCCAACAATGTTATTGCACCCAAACCCTTGCAACACACAACCCATAGTGTGGCAAAGCCATACTTTTTCGTGGATTTGTGGAAGCCCGTGACATTCTGTGTGTGGGGGTTATGGCCGTATTATTTACCTCTATGTAAAGGTCCAGCTCTCACAGAGTGTGCCGCCTATGTCCGGCCGTGTCCCATAAATCCCCAAACAGGATTTGGACTCTATTCTCTGCTTCAGGTTATAATAGTTGACTGTTTTGGTTTACAGCAGAATGCCTCCCAGGTTGACTTTAATAGACTGAATTTGACATTTGGCCAAACAGCTCCACCCTGCACTTTGAGGTGCTAAAACCGCCATAACACACATGACGGCCTGAGGACAGATGTGCAGCTTTTGGGTTGATTGTGTGATTGTTGCAGTGGGAAAACAGGTCCCCTTTAAATCATGACTGTAGTTGTTAAATATACTTACTACAGTATTTCTTTCTGAAATGTTGTTTCAAATTATAAAGTATAATGAACTGGAAATTCTCTATTAAAGTACAAGATTGTACCTAAGTACTACAGCTAGGGCAATAAATCAGCCAGATTGATAAATAGGCTGATATTAGCATTAGTATCTCTATTGGTGTATATGTCAGCCAAAGAGTAATGTGAAATTGAAGCTCAGAGAAGTTTTATACTGTAAAATGTCACACTCTTGTAAATACAAATGCATCTTGATCAAAATTAAAAGTATCTAGGGGATGCATATCCAGATTGTTTCTGTTAAGAAAAAAAAACTATTGGCTGATTCATCATAATCAGATTTTTTTAAACTTCAGCCTCTGTATCAGTCAGACTGCACTTAAGGAAAAATGCATTTAGTCGCATTCAACCACTGGTCAGTCGATCCATCTGTCTAACACGTGTGCAACATGTTCCAGAGCTTCCAGAGACGTCTCAGCAACTACTGGCCTGAGAGCCATTACATTTTGTATGAATATTCACGGTCTCTAGAGGATGACTGTTAATCACTTTGGTGACCTCTGAACTCTTCATCCAGTGCTGGCACGTCAAAATTTCCCTTTGACCATTGCTGTCTCTGTTTTAAAATAAAAAGGTTGCTTGATTTCAGTACAGGTTCCTGTTCGGTCCTTAAGTTTTGGGTCACCCTTGACATTTCCCCTAGTGCTGTCATGAGTCATAAATTCCCACTTGTGTACAAGACATTTCAAAATCCAGTGGGCAGATTGCCATGAAACTCACTGAGCGCATTCACAATCCTCTCACAACAACCTGTCTCAACTTCTGTCACCCTGTGAGCTCTCCTCTTGTGCCATCCATGAGGCAGATTGCCAAGACGTTTGCTGAGCACAGTAAACCCATCACGATTTTTAAACCTCTTTCTTTCTTCTAACCAATCAAGCAAACTTTACCTGTTTAGCAATTGTCCACAATTTGTTTGTTCCACATTGTTGGATGTCAGGATAATTGCAGAGCATCGAATTGAACCGCTATATAAACATCCAGGCAACAGCTACGCATCCAACTCAAGTCAAAGTGCTGAGTAGGACTGATTAGAAAGTCATCACATCCTCGTTCTAAACACCATTCGGGCTCAACTGCAACGGCACACAAGCCAAGCTATTCCAGTCATTAAAAATAAAGCAACAGTTAATTGCATCCTGAATGGCTGCCATTACTGCTGCACACATTTTTTTTTTCTGTTTTTCATACAGAGATCCTGCCATTATTCTACCATATACATTCAACATCTGGTTTCTATTTGTGTTGTGCGGAGAAGATGGTGATTGTGGTTCCTGTCAGCCGAGCTTTTTCCTCCTTTGTGTCTTTATTTCTTTGGTTTCTATTCAAACCTCTACATAGAAGTGTGTCTGTGTGTGTGTGCGTGCGCATGTGTTTATGTGTATGTGCGTGTGTGCGGGAGAGCAGAGGAAGAATGACAACAGTGTAATGCCTCTATCCTCTGCTGGCAACCGCCACAGAGAAGAAGAAAAAGCTGAGGATACTGTGGATACTTAATTCAGCATAGAACAAAAGATACTTTCATCATAATATTTCTCAGCTTTTCTGTCTCCATCTGCTGAAACATGCTGCGCTGCTGCTGCCATAAAAACACACACACACTCACTCAAACTTGCCAGCTTCGCTTTATTCCGAGGCCATAAGACAAATATACAGTAAAGAGGAAAGAAAAACAAAGAGACATGAGACCGATTTACTCACACAGATTAATGATCTTGTGTCTTATGTAACTGCACCATTTTACATTCCTGACTAAAGTCATTTTACCCTAAACTGTGTTCCACAGGAAGCAGGGAAACAAGATCACAGTCCAACAGATGATCCCCCCTTAGATTATGAGGGCAGTCTGGCCGATTTCAACACTCACCAGTATCTGTAACAGTTTAACAGACGTGCAGTGTGTGGTTACTACACGCACACACATCACACACTGAAAAATAAATTCATGAACACACATTTGAAGGTGTACTACATCAGAGCCGTAGCTACTCTAGACAGACATTATTGAAAATGTTAGGAGTTGTTGTATAATAATAATAATAACTCGAAAATTCCTGAAGAAATTTTGAATGCGCCTGCTGCTCGGTGCGTATCCATCACACACGTTTCGATCTCTACAGAGGAAGTGACTTTGAGTTTCATTCATGTTGTAGGGAATTATCCTAACTCTGACCTCAGATAAATAAAAACACTTCACGGGAAAGTAAAACCAGGAAATATATTTTTTTAAGAAGGGACTCAAAGGAGGTATTACTGATTGTTGTCCAAATCAGATATTAGTTTCCACTAAAAACATTACAGAATGAACATGCGATGCTCACATTTGAATTGAGAACTGCAGGCTTCAATATTTGTTGAGTGGAGTCATGTTTTTGTGGCCAAGTAATCAGTGGCAGTGATAAAGGAACCTGTGTATCAGCATCAGTCACCCTGTCTTCAAGAAATTATATTCATATAGCCTACTGCATTTCGCTGCTTTATTAGTAATGTAATATCTTTTCAAAATTATTATTATTGATGTATTTTTCCACAGAATGAGAATATATTTTGTCCCTATCAACAGGAGGAATGATTATAGCATGAAAAATCTCCGCCAGCGTTCACATGGGCACCTCAACATTAACACACTGAAGACACACTGTTAGTGAACTTATCTGCTGTGTTTACTGCCTGTAAGTCATTCATTTTTGCAACAATGTCCACTAATTGTAACATTCAGGGTTTAGTAATGTGGTTCTTCTGTAATGCCAATTAGCACCACAAGGTGGTGCCTCCCTCCGTTTTGATGTGAGCCGAGCGCAGAGCACACTGATCTGATCGACATCTGCCAGACTGACATGTGCCTCCTCTGTAACGAGCCGGTGCGGGTTATGGTCAATGTTCAGCACTGCAGTGTTGATTTCCTCATTCAGCTGTTGTCAGTCGACTCTCTAAGCTAACTGGCTATCCTGCGAACTTTATGCTGCTTATTTATGGTTAACCTTAGGCAGTGGTGATCCTATGGGGGGGCCAAGTAAAAAAGCCCATCGAGACCTATTAACAAACCCCCCCCCCCCACCCCCCCAAATGCAAGACTATTGCCAGAGTGTACAATTTTCAGATGTTCCCTAAACGCCTCACATGCAGGAAATGGGTAGATGCTATAGCACACATTATCAGGGCCCCCCACGGCAACAGCAGTGTACTGTATAGTGTCTTTGTGGGGGTTTATAGATAAATATACTATGTGAGGGGCCATCGCGGGCCCCCTTTGCAATTGGGGACCCCAAGCATTTGCCTGGTTTGCCTCTCCTGACGTTGCACCTTTGTGCTTAGGTACTTGGTAGGTTGGGGAAAGGTTTTGGTCTTGGTCAGATGTTGAAAAGAATTGAACAGCGGCTTAAAACACGTGACAAATTCACTTTTTAGACACTTAACCAAAGCCACAATCTCTCCGTGATCTATGTGTTTTTGGTGCTTTAACCTAACCTCCTGGAGGACTCAGGACAACTTGTGTGCAGCACAAAACAGCCGTATTTAATTCGTTTGAAAAAATATTGCCACTAGACATAATCCAAGCATGATCCAGGTTTCCCATTAAGTGTAACTGGCAAATCAAATTAGCAGTATGATTTGTAGAAGACAGGTTAACATTGTTTGGCAGCGAGTCTTACCTTGCTTTCACACCAAATGGTAAAGTGTGACATTACTCAGCGTAAGGCCGTTATTAAGAAAGTAGTGGTGACACTCTCTTGGCCTGCTGTACAAACCACAGCTACAAGCACAGCCCTTATTTTCCACCAGGTTTTGCGGCTTAAGTTCAACTAAATTCACTGATCTCCAAGGCATTATGGTATTAGAGGGAGAGGCAGACAATAAGGACTATGCCAGTGTCAATGTAGAGAATTTTGGGGTGTCCTGGTGGCCTACAGGTTTAGGATAGTGACTGTGTGATTGCAACATCCCTGATTCGAGCCTGGCTCTGGACATTTGTGCATGTCATTGCCTTTCTCTCCCTTTGTCTCCCCAGTTTTCCTGTTTTTCTCTACTGTGTCTGAAAGGCAAAACTTGCCCTAAAAACGGCAGATTTTTGTGCGTTGCTGAATTTGTAGAGTCATCAGATCAGGCTGGAAAGAATAGTGACGCCAGGTTACAACATAAATACTGTGATAGTTCCTCATACTTATGCTCTGCAAGCTGTGTCTATTCTTTTGCATTTGGTTTGGAAATGGTGTAAGGAGGAGGGTCAATGTGAATGGATGGGTGCATATAATATCTGGCTGAAAGACCAGAGACCAGGTTCTGTGTCTTTTATCCATAGAGACAATCCAAGCCTTCGACTTCTCTAATCTTAACTTAGTCCGACTAATGAAAGGTAATTTGTTAATTCATGTTGTGAAATCCTGGTTCCGTCCTTTGTTGTTTTCTCTCATCAAATGAGATTATTTATGCCTCCTGCTTATATAACTGAAGCTCCAATCTGCTGCCAGTACGTCATGTCAACAGTGTTTGTCTAGACATGGCTTACCCAGAATGCTCTCTGGCATTAATTGCAGTGTTTCGAAATGCGGTCCGTTGGTTACTTTCCTTTTGTTTGACTTTGTTTGTTCATGCTGTGCAGGCGCGAATGAGATTTTATGTTTCACTAGTCAGGGTTTCATCAATCATTCATCAGCTCTGTATTTTGTAACCATGAACACAACATCAGGCCAGAGAGAAAATCAGAGAGAGAGAGAGAGAGAGAGAGTAATTTCTCTCAGTTTAAGTGAGGTTGTGTTTTTCTTCACAAGCACCATATCATTTGTCCTGGAATCTGAACATCTTTGACTCCTCTTGAGGGTAGAAAGGCTTGTATTGTGGCTGGGGAGGAATGGCCGGAGGAGGAGGGAGGAGATGTGATGGAGGCTAAACAAACAAAAGAAACAGCAGAGGGAAAAAAAAAAACATCTTCAGTGTGAGTGCTCATAAACAGGAGCTTTCATAAAACTACTGAGGAAAGACTTTCATAAGAGTGGCTACTGTTCTTTTCTATTCTTTGAGTTTTGCTGCATCTCTCTCATCATGAGATTTTTTTTTCTTTGGTTTGGAAATGCTTTGAGCATTAATGGCATCTGCAGAATGTCCTGCAGACTGCAAAGCATGGGGAATACCATGTATCTTCAGACTGAGGAAGGTCAATAAATATCACAGAGAGTCACAGGAATAAAATATGAAATGTGAAAGACAGTTTCTGCCTCCCTTGGTGGTGATAACAATCTGTAAACTGACCATCAGAAATGCCTCCGATGCTGCCTAAAGCACTGGATCAGGAATTGGTGTGTGCGCAAGTCTTTGCACCGATCCGATTCCATATAACCTGCTGATAAACTGAAATCAATTCTTCATCGTTCTAAAACAGAAGTGTACACAGGAAGCTTCACTGAACCACTGGTAACTGCTGTTATAGAGCGGCGAAGAAGAATTGACTTCCAGTAAACTCACTAATAGTCCAGGTCCATACCCAGATGCTGTCCTATCCAGACCTAGACCTTTTATTGACAATCATTACATTTTGAGTGTTTCTGTTTTAACTGGTACATGTCACTAGTCACATAATGAGACGAGAGACAGTTGGAGAAATAAGTCGGAGAGCCTCAGCATTATGACAGTTTTCAATTTTAAATTCTTTTTCCATATGTTGTCATGTATGAAAGAACTGAAAATGAATATTGTAAGCGGACTTTTGCATTTGTATAGGGACGATTTTCTCCCAAGCTTTTTGATCCATATAAGCAGTTTAAAGATTCTATGACATTCAAGTATTTGTTCATGTTTTACAAAGGATTTGACCTGAGTCCTACAATGACAGCAGTCACGTCAAATCCATACGGGGCTTTTCCAACTCATTGGTATCCGGGCGGTACTCAGATATTGGCCGATATAAAAGTTCAGGTATCAGAATCTGTATCAATACGGACAAAAATTGAAATCAGAACATTTCTACTTCTACACCATGTCAATGACGCATTTCATTCACACCTATAACGAAGTTGTCAGAATGCTTCAACCGAAGCACTTGTGGGACGATCGAACAGCATCTGAAACCACCTGTTCCAAGGTTTGATCTGAAAGTCTGGAAATTTCCTCACATACTGTAACAAACGAAAAGGGGAACACCACTGATTTCAAACATCAAAGTCTATTCCGAGGTTTTGGGGAGTGCTAGAAAGTTAGAAAGAGGTGAACTTACCAGACCTCTGTGCCTCTGCCTCATCTCTGCTCGAGGCTACAGTAAACTGCTACCTGCATAACACACCTGAACCTGTATGTAGGTGCCAGGTTTGGATGCAGGGAATTACAAAGATATTAAATCTGATTCTGCTGTATCAGTGTTTATACTTTTGCTAAATCAGGGGGAGAAATTGTTTAAGATATCTTTGCTCCCATCAGCACACACATGGCTTGTATCTAATTATGAACATTCACTGAGTTGTTTCAACTTGTCATTTGAGAAAACGTTGCCTTTTTTTTTTTTAAATGTGCAGTTTAGATAATGTAATCTCTATGAAATATATCTGACCAACTTCAGGATTGTTGCTGCCTGTGTGATTGTCTGACCACATGTATTTGTTCCCTACTGGACCTATTTTTAGTATTGTTGCTGCATTCCCAGATCTCAGCAATTATTTTGATTAGTACAGTGCTATTCTAACCGATTGAACTGGTAGATGTCATAAATATTGGAGGTTAAGAGCTTGACTTGATTAAAGAAAAAAGTGCCACAGGAACGAGTCCTATATTTTAGCACATCCACTTCCCTTGTCCAGAAGTCGATGTGTTTTTTGGTTAGATGCCTGAAATAAGGTCTGTGGTTAACACAAGCTCAAGTGTTTTATTCTACGACGTAAAGTGCGTCGGTAAATACACCAGTCTTGATTTTTTCTTAAGCTTTTGTTTGTCTTTAAAAAGGCTGGTCGGTAGCAAGTGGCTAAATGCAACTACAGAGGTTGTAGGGGACCGTTCAACGTCATCATGCCGAACACGAAATCTGATCAAACCACCAGTCCACCATTATAGCTCCATTGTGTTTATACAAACTATTACTATATTTCTAAGAGGAAATGCTTTTGTAGAAGAGGTGAGCACTAAATAAATAAATTCTATGGTATCACTGAGATGTTTTCTTCTCAAGTAACAAGTTCTGTGACGTCCTTAGATGTACTCTCCATAGAACCTATATTCCTGATTGCCCCCACTCCCTGAGGCGTGTTGTTGGAGGCACCCTGCGGGGCATGTCTGAGGGTGTCTGGTACCAAGTGGTTGACCACAGAGAGTCCTGCCAAGCCATTGTAATGTTAAAACAACCACTGCATTCCTTGCACTGCAGTACAAGCACTGAGCCCGGCTTGGAAAGTTACCGACTTGGGGCCCATGATTTCCCAAAGCTCCTTGGACCTCAGATAATAGCTGCTCTGTAGTAAAACTAATAGATAAAGATTATCTTTGGGAGAAAAGGACTTTGTGAACCCAGAGTTTTGATTTGGTTCAGAAAGAGTACAGTAGGATAACACTGGAAGGCATCAGATTGAGATATAAAAAACAACTTTGACACATGGGTATGATCCTGTATTAAACCCAAATCTCCATGTATTCTAGGATTGAGAAGACACGACCAAATAACTCGTTTTTTATCATCCACTGAGTCAGTTTGCCAAACCTGCCGGAAAGCCAACAAGATTTAGAATAATCTTCACCTCAGATTGTTGGATTCTTATCCAACCCAGGACTCTGAGGTACAGCACTTAATAATCTTTCAATTATCAAAATGATGATGGTGACAGGGGCTATATGTAACAGTGATGATGGCTATGGTAATGGTAACTGGTGATATTGCTGTTATATATAGATATTTTAGTTGGAACAGTTTTCTGGGGCCAGCGTGGTGGAACAGTCGCCTCACAGCAAGAAGGTTGTGGTTTTCGAACCTGCCGGCCGGCTGGGGCCTCTCTGCTGCATGTTCTCCTCCTGCCTGTGAGGGTTTCCTCTCGGTCGTCCGACTTCTTCCCACACTCCAAAGACATCTAGGTTTACGTTAATTGGTGACTCTAAATTGTCCGTAGGTGTGTATGTGAGCGTGAATGGTGGTTTGACTCTATATGTCAGTCCTGACTGGCCACTTGTCCAGTGTGTACCGCGGCCTCACCCAGTGTTAGCTTCCCGTGACCCTAAAAGGATAAGTGGTATGCCTAATGAATGAACTGTGTTTTATTTTTAATGTCAAGCACCTTAAGCTGCATTTTGTATATGAATAGTGCAACACAAATAAAATGTATTATTATTATTATCATTATTATTATTACCCACCTTTCAATTCAATTCAATTGAAAAGGCACATAAAACACACCAGATATACACAACCAGGGCAGGACAACCTGTACATATTAAGAAATTAAAAAAACAAACAAAACAATTATAATGACATGAAAAAAAACATCAACAATGGTGCAAAACAATAACCTGTAATATTATAATGAGAATGACAATAACATGAGAGAGTGACATTAATAGTGCAACTAAATAACAATAACTTCCCATTCACAAATAACTGACTAATTGACTGTACACACATACGACTGTATATACATGTGTGTTACATATAGTGTAGGTGCATATTTGTCCTATGAGTTATACTGTATTGGTAAGCCTATGAAACATATGAAAGAAAGGAAAGAGCAGCCCTCTTGCTGTTTTGCTGACTTTGTGAGTTGTTTCTGCCTATTTAGCAGAAATCATAGGAGTGTGGTGTGAACTCATGCATCAACACTTATAATAAAACAATTTTTCTCAGTAACAGTATCATTTTACAGCCATTAGGCTACACTTTCAAACATAAATTGGAGACTTTAAAGTGATTATGATGACTGTAGGGGATTCATTTCTCTGGTGCATTCTGGTGGAGAAAAATGGATCAGCACTGGAACATATTGTAATGTGTGTCTGTAGTTTGTGATGGTATAATATAATTTAAAATCAATCTTAGCTGTATAAGTTGTTTTTGTTTGCTGGGTCAAATTGTTCTAAAAATGATTTGGTTTTAAAGGAGGAAAAGTTAAATTCACCCTTTGCCTGAAGGCCCACAAGAAAACTTGCCAGTGTGTCATTTGTAAACTTAAAAACACACACACACACATACACACACACTGGCAAAGAAACACCTTCTGCTGGCTGAATAACTGTGTGTGTGTGTGTGTGTGTGTGTGTTCTCCATCATACAAGTTCCTCATTAACCTGAGATCTGAACCTGTGACCTCCTCAGTCACATTTCCAGCCCCCTGTGCCAGCCCTCTCAGCTCAGTGCCCAGTTGACTAACAAACTCGAGCCGATTCATTATTAACGCCGCTGGCAGCGGCTCCGCGGCACGCAGGAACCTGGAAACTAAATATCTCAACCTGAAGCTGTTTTACGTATATAGCGGCATTTATAAGCCACCAGTGGAGATTTTACTGTAGCTTTTCTATTCTGTTTTGAATCATATGCTCTGTAGTAGCTCATTAATTTTCCTGTAGTAAAAAGGTCTTTGTCAGGCCAATGTGAACACGTTCTGCTGCCATTTTATTTTCTATCCGCACAAACATACAGTCACTCGACCACATGCATTTGATTTGCATATAGCTCGATCTCTAAACACATGATTTGAATGAATTACTTTGGACTTTAGATAGTGCCAATCTTAGACCTGTAATTGGGCTTAATTTCCTGCATGTTGTCCAAATCAGATACTGCAAGTTGGACATTACACACACAGTCAGAAACCTGGCAGACACACAGCGGTACTTTGTGTTGACTGTGAGTCCTGGTACAAATCCCACTTCAGATATCAGTTTGGGGCTCCTGCTGTGTCAAACAGAGCATCTTTCAGTTACAAAAAAAAAAAAAAGGGGTGGATAAATATTCGTATTCTCTCAACACATCCACAGACACAAAGTCCATCCTTTATCTTCTCCCGTTTCCCTTTTCTCTATCATCTTCCCATCTGTGTCCCATGTCAGACGAGCCCTTCAGACTAGGCCACACACTCGCACACTCAGCCCATTCACCAGATTAAATTGAATCTTTTTTTCTTTTTTGCGTAATTGCCGCAGTGCCGTGTACTGCCAAGTGTTTGTTTGAATTGGAGGGGGCTTCTGGTGCGTTCAGTGATAGGCAATCTCATCGTGCCTCCTACTCCCAGCCTGTCTCCCAGGCCGAATCCCCAACCCACTCACAACTTAAAATATATATAACAGAAATGGCTTCAGTTCTACAACAGAAACATGCTATGTCCTGGATGTAATAGTGTCATTATAATGTATTGCTAAAACATTTTTTTTTTTTTATAGGTAAGCCCACTTTCCAAAGATTCATTAATACACATAAACACATCAGAGGAGAAAGTGAGGATGAAAATGCTGGAGCTGAGTGTTAATGGAGGCTTGAGGGTTTTTAACGCTGGGTGAAATGACCAGTTGTTTCCATTTAGGGTTTGGCTTCTGGGGTAAATCAGTCCGATTAAAGGGGGCAAGGAGCAGCCATTCCGCCTTTCCACCCTGCTGCCTTCAAGCAGAGCTTTGTCTCGACCATCAATCTGATTCCATTAGCTGCTCCATCCAGCTGACAGATTCTTATTTAACTTTACTGGATGTCCATTTAAAAAAAAGGGTGTGGACTAGGGGCTCTAAAAGCTTTTCATTGCCCTGGAGCCTGCATGAAAAATAGACTAGTTTCTTACCCCAAGTCTCAAATAATTCCGAAGTCATTCAGCGAGGCCTTCACCAGACGCAGGCCTGCAGTCCTTCTTGCATTCTGGGCATCAGCAACGAGGCTGTCAGCTGCTTAAAAAGACTGTCACTCAAGCAGGAAACCTGGACTCAGGCCACAGTGTCAGCAAACATCCTCTCTGCTGAAGTGTCAGTGAGTAAAACACCAGCTGCATCTGAACTCTTTCAGTCTGTGTCGTAATAAAAATGAAATTCGACACCAGCGGTGCAATGCATGATGGTGAGCAACACTGTCACTGTGGTGATGCTAACCGCGTTATAATGAGTGTTACACCGCGTTCACATCACACTGCAGACAGTATAGCAGTATGGCCATTAAATGTGGGTTTCATTACCTTGAATGATGAACTTTGACTTGAGGGAGGCGTCTATATACTTTGCTTATTCAGGCACATCCGTATGGTTAAGCACTAAGTCAAATATATTGGACTTTTCCAGTTGTTTTTTTTACAGTGCAGTCAGAAAGTTTCCAGACCCCTTCACTTTTTGCATCTATTGTTATTGTGCAGCCTCATGCTAAAATCATTTAAAATCAGTCTACACTCAATATCCCATAATGACGAAGTGAAATCAGAATTTTAGAAATTTTATCAAATTAGTGAAAAGGAAAAATTATAATATCACAATGACATAAGTACTCAGACCCTTTACCTTTACTTCTTCTCTGCTGATCCTCGGATCATCGGTGGGCAGCCATTTTCAGGTCTCTCCAGACTTGCTTCCATTGAGTTCAAGTCAGGGCTCTGGCTGGACCAGTCAAGGACATTCACAGAGTTGTCCCTAAGCCGCCTCTGCATTGTTTTAACTGTGTGCTTTGAGTCATTTTCCTGTTGGAAGGTGAACCTTCAGCCCAGTCTGAGGTCCTGGGTGCATCTGGACAGCATGCCTTCCTCTGTCACCACCATGCTTCACTGTTGGGATGGTATTGTGTAGGAGCCGAATTTTTATATCAAGATATCGTGCAAATGTTATCTTATGTTATCTGTAGTGTAGATATGATGATAGATGTCATATATTCAGTGTTGTAGTTACAGGGCTGTTGTGATGGAATATACTTTATTCTTATAATAAATATAGTTTAATTTATAAATATAATATAAATTAGTTTCCTTGGTTGTACGGCAATTAGGAGCACGCCTAAGTGCACGCATCATACCTGGAGCCTCCGGGCAAGTTTGGATTGCAGGATTCCCTTTACGAGCATTTCCTCTGGAAATGAAACTCAGAATTGAAGACAAAGGGTTCAATCTTGGTTTCATCAGACCAGCGAATCTTGTTCCACACAATCTGAGAACCTCTGAGCAGCCTTCATTTATCTTTCACTGAGGAAAGGCTTCTCTCTGGCTGCTCTGCAGTCACTCTGACAGTGCTTCAGAGTGGTCTGGCTGTGTGAGACTAATTAGCCACTGATGAGACACACCTGGGAGATGCCAGCAGAGCAACAGTGGAAATGTTGAGTTGTACCACACTGAGACCATTCAGAGAGGGTGAATTGTTTGATTTGTTATTTTTTGACTGTGCCATTGAACTTTTCACATAAAGTAAAACTTTAAATGCCAACAGCAAGAGGAGCAAAAGGCAGAGGAGAACTACGAGCCTGACTGACTGCCGCTGTCACCATCAGAAAGTCAAGTCGCAAAGGTGAAACACAGTTCAGACCTACAGGTGAGTCTACGGTATAAATACACCTACAGAATAAAGTGTATGTACTTACTGCACTGAAAGTTATTGAAGTAGCATGTTCCCAGCTGGCTAGTGTGTTAGCAGTTAGCCTGTCAGCTATGTGTTTTGCTAGCTAAGCCTTGCAAGTGTTCATTATGTCACTCAGTGGCACCAGCAGAGGAAGAAGTATTCAGTTATTTTTACTTAAATAAAAGTACTAACACAACAATGTAGAAAAAAAAAATACTATTTTAACAAGTGGTAATCTCCATGGCTTTATAATAAATCTTATAAGCTTTATAAGCTTTATTAAGACTTAAAGTTAAACATAATTGAAGGTGTGCTGCTTTGAGTGACAGGTGGGTGCACTTATCCTTGCATGCATGGTCTCGGCTCCACACACGCCCCACCTCTTTGCCCATTTTTGGATTAGACGGGAGTTAGGCGGAGTCAGGCCCTGACAAGATGGCGACGGCGTGGCAGAAACAGAAACATATGGATGATGTCACAAAGCCTACGTCTTTATTTACAGTCTTTGTGAACTGTCAGGAAAATGTAATGAAAAGTAAAAAATCCCCTGTGACTAAAATATTATTATATATGACATTATTATCATGTAGCAATTTACTGTAGCAGTTGGTTGAGGGGGACCAAATGTAACTTCTTTTTAAACAGGTTGGTAGTTTATTCCAGTGGTTCAGCCTCCTCCGGATGGTCACAAGAAAAATCTGTGGTGTCCTGGGACGATCAGTGGGACAGAAAAACCTCATCTGTAAAAAAATTATATTCATTACTTTTTCATGAATTGGACTTTTCTTGGGGAAATATTGGTTAATTTGTATCTTCATTTGCCTCAAAAACTTATTTAAATGAAGCCAACTGATCATTTTGAAGGGGAAATGTGTTTGGTGGAGCTGCAAACAGCTCAAACATCTGACACATGGCAAGAAGCCAAACTAGACAATGCTTTTGTCACACTTAAAAAAATAAGTGGATCCTATGTTCTGAAAAGGAGCTATAAATAAATAATTATAGTGGAGTCATGAAATGTAGTGGTGCACAAGTACAGTAAACATACAGTACTTATGTTAGTGCTGGACTCAGACTCTGACATTTGACGATGTTAACAGAATGAGAACATGAAAAAAACCAAAGCTGTAAACTGGTATTTCAGAAAAACAAAACTGTTTAAAACCTCCTGTTAAATGTTTTGGAAACTCTGTTGTAGGGAACATCTGATACACAGAAGAAGGAGAAGAAGGTTTTAAGACTTTCTGTTTCAACACTTTCTTCTCCTGAGTCTGTTAGTTTGCATAAGTATTTGCCTCCCATGCAGACGACGCTTGTATTTGGGTTTATATGTCTTTTCACTGGGAGCGGGTGCCTTCAATATTGAGGCCTGGGATAGTGTTTGTTATAAAACAGGACCTCTCCTGGGATATCTGCTTTCTCTGTTACACAGGAATGTATAGAAATTGAGACCTTTGCGAAGACTTCAGGGTAAGGCATCCAAGAGAGAAGACAGAGGTAGGAAAGCACACACACACACACACACACACACACCCACACGCACAGAAAAAAAAAAGAGAGAGAGTTGTATGAGTGTAAAGTGTGCCTGAGTTTTGTCTTGAAGGCAGAGCTTTAAACACTACCACATGCTACGAATCCAGCAGAGTGAGACAGTGTGTGCTTATGCAACCATACACACATGGCTGTGTCTGTGGGTACAGTTGTGTTTGTGTATTTATACTCACTTATCGGAGTATATGAGATATGAGAGAGGAAGAAAGAAAGAAAGAAAGAAAGAAAGAAAGAGAGTATGACGGAGGTTTGACTGTAGTTTTATTATCCAATGTTGATGGCTCCGGCTAATTTAAAGACTGATTAGGCTGCACTTGGCAGAAAACCACGAGGCTCTGTTCCCCTGCTCAAAGTCAATAAGAAACACAGTCAAAGAGTTTCAGTGCTGTTTAACACAGTTACTCACACACTCAAAACGTTGCTTTATTATAATGCACAATAGTTCTGTGGGAGAATTATGTAAGAAGATTCATCGGCCAGTGAGAAAATCTGTTTTCCAGAGACTGTCATGATCGGCCAACATTTCCTGGTTAGCGTTACACTTTCTCCTGAGGTCGGGCTATTCTCTGCCACTCGTGTGTGTGAGTGTGGGTAGATACATGTGTGTATGTGTGTTCCATGGTCAATTTTCTCCACTTTTATATGAATGTCAGACCAGCCCTGGACATTTCCAAAAGAAACCATTCATTCAGTAAAATGATCCCATCGCATCACGCTCCAGAACCACAATGAGAAGCGAAAATCGCATCCAGCACATCTCACAGGGCGGATGTTTTCCAATAGATTCGATAGATAATCCTTTAGGTGAATGGTGGAGAGAAGATGGTGTCTATATGTTGGGGAACGTGGAGGAATGAGTGTTTGACACTTTAAGAACCCCTCATTAAAAACAGCTGAAGAAAGAATTAATTTGATGTGTTGGGCAAATGGCACAGACTCACACTGTATATAGTAGTGCTATACTTCACTGTGGGGAGGACATTTAAGGGGCTTTACACACTTAAAATTGTTAATTCACATAAATTCTTCTTGGAATATAATACAAGAGATCGTTCCAACAGTACTCATATCGTGTGTAAAAACTGCTTTTTTCTGCTCAAAGTGAACTTGGACATGTCCGTTTGGATTTGATAGTTTGGTTTAGCCAAATTCTCTTGCCCCACTCTGAGGTTCGGGGGGGTATTTGAGGGTGTAGTTTCCCTTTTTAAAGGGGTTTCTTTAGCCGAACAAGTCAGAATGTAAGAGTAGCACAGGCACAGAAGAGCTGACTAAGCAATGAAAGTTGGTTGCAGAGCAGTGTCTGACTAAAGTTTGCTAACATTAGCTGCTGGTCATATCAGATGAAGTGAGGTTGAGTGTTTTATTTGTTATGAATCCAACTTGTCATTTCTAAGAGAAAGATGTTTAATTTCATCTTTCAGAAATTGCAAAGCCTCACACAATGTTCCTGTCACACAGGATGGAGCTAAGTTTAAGTGAACGATAGATGGTTTCCCTTTTCTATAGGGTTAAAAAAACAAAAACATTGGTAGATCTGTTTGGATGCAAGTTTAGCCACTGTGAGACCACGGTGACCAAAATGATATAGCTTCTGAGTAAAAGTTTTGGGTAAGAATTGGATGAAATGACGGTGTATTTGAAAAGTGGTTTTGTTGCCTAATCCATATGTGTTTGTGTGTGTGTGTGTGTGTGTGTAATCTGAGTGAAGTTTTTATAATCTACTGAACAGATCTGGTTTTACCATCTGTGACTAACAGAGTGTGTATGCAGCTTTGCTTTGCCATTGATTATATCAAGTAACAGCCTGGGGTCCTGCTGGGACTGTGAATGCTACTTGGCGAAGAGAGGAAGAGGTTCCACTGTTGTATGCACAACAAATAGTTCTCTCTCTCTCCCTCGGATACATTCACTTTGATGGTTCTCCAGAGTGTGAGTCACCACAGAGAGAAAATGAAAAGCGGTTCAGTGACATTCTTCTGCGTCATTTTGTGTACTTAACGCTTGGACTCAAACAAGCAGATTTCCAAACAGAAACTGCAGACGTGGTCAGGGAGCCTCATTCAAGGGAGCACTTTCACACTCAAAGCAAAGCAAAGCCACACACACACACACACACACACACACACACACAGAAAACACACACACACACACAGAAAACACACACACACAGAAAACACACACACACACACACACACAGAAAACACACATTCACAAACACCACTTATATCTCACTCATCTTATGCCCTTCAGAGTTTTTACTTTGAGTGCTGAGAAATGTTGAAGCCATACACCCTCTGGCTCACCTTATTTGCCGCTGGGCTGTGTGTGTATGTGTGCGCACCAGTTAATGCAGTTTACTTGGCAAAGGAAAAGTGTGAGGACACAGACGCACAGACGTTGACACATCACACCACCACTGAGCACAATCAGGCCGGTGGCTAGACGCACTATGGACAAGCGATGATATTGTACCAGTTTGGTTTTGTCTACTGGTTTTGCACAATCAGCAACTTGAACGGAAACAAAATAACAATCAATTTATTCATTATTGATTTGTGAATTTGGTTTTGGATAAAGACAGAGGCAGGAAATGTTTCATGTCCTGGATCAGTTGTAGGCTGTGGCAGAATGAAACAAACTTTATAGTGACCTTATGTGGAAGTGATTTCAGGTTTATTTACAGGGACAAAAGAACTATTACTAAAGCATCCAGCAGTATTAGAGTGCAGGAAGCTGGAGTAGTAAAATATGGTAATACTGACATTCCAACAACATAAAAATACTAATACTAATTGATGTGCAGCTGTTGCTCGTGGTTGTTTTGTTAGGCCTCTGTGATAGCAGAGTCACAGAGGGTTGGTTGTAGATGTTTTTTTCCTCTGCTCAGTTTTACAACCTTTTCTGCACTCTGGCCTGTTTCCCTTTGCTCACAGCAGGCCGCTGGCTCTGTGGGAGGAATCAAAGAGTCTGCTCACTTCATTATATAAGAGCACTGCAGCTTGTTATCGACTTTTCTGAACCGTCTTTCAGACTTTTAACTTCCACAAGCTAGTAGTAGTAGTGGTTGTTGTGTTGGTAGGAATGTTATTATTAGCAGTATTAGCATAAATAATAGTAGAAGTAGTAGTAGTGGCAGTTCACTAACACCAGTGTTCATTTTGTCAACCGAAGTAAGGATTAAAATATTAATTGAAAAGCTTTTTTCATCATAAAATATAAATAAAAAGTGGCTTTTGAAAGCCATTATGAAATGAATTACAATTTTCATAAACAAATTGGATGACTTTGTCATGACCTGGCTGCTGATCGGTAAAATGTATCATCGGCCACCCAAAGCTCTTCTTTGGAGGTTGGTTTAGATGCTTGACCTGTTGCACTGATAAGCAGCACTTTGCATTTCAGTATCATTAACCCTCATTAACCCTGACTAACCTGCAATTGACCAGAACAATATTGTAACCATGGAAACAGTATACATCAACGATGGAGGCGGCTGCTTTAAAGGCAAAAATGAGACAAAAATCTCACTGACTGAAACTAGAAGAAATGCTTTTAGTTTTCTTGACTGAAACGTGATTAAAACAATAACAGTTACTTTGTAAAGGTGGATGACATGAAGGCTCCCAAAAGTGAAGCCGCTTATTTTCAGGACATTTTTGGCTTCATTTTTATATAGTTCATCATTCATCTTTATGTAGTGCAACTCCATTTCATAGTGATTCAGTTGATGTTGTCAAACATGCAGACAAATAAACGGGAGAGCATCTGTGAGTTTCACAATTACACAATCAGTCATTAGAAAGAAGCAAGCAACACCTGCTGCTCTCAACTATGAAAAAAATGAGTGATTAAGTGCTGGAAAGGGAAACAACAGAGTGCATGAGTCAGGCGTGTGTTTATGAGTGGGCAGAGTAATCCTGATAAATGCACTGACTGCCTCCCTGCAGGCAGGACACGTCAGTTGACCCTTCTCACACAACCCCACTGACCCTGAAACTTTGAGCTTCTCCGCAAGTGCTGGTGCACCGTGCACCCTGAGACCCCCGTCCCCTTACAAAATGCCGAACAGAAGACTCTTTGACCCTGACGCTTGAACCCAATCATTTCAAACTGCAGTGTCACGTAACTTGAATCTTCATGCACTTGCAGGACGTAGATTAGTAATTGAGTTATTTATAAAACTGGCATTAGCTCATTCCAATTTAACAAGTAATAGATCTTTTTCAGTTTACCAGTCAATCAACCTCAATGTCACATTTTACACATCTCAGTTTATATATTTGTTATCCAAACAATGACTGTGTGAAAGGCCTTTCCTGGAAGAAAAAATCCTGTATCGCACATGAAGGGCATTTCATTTATTTACAAAAAACACCAGATTAGGTTTAGTATGAGCACTGGTTGCCACCATGTCTGAAATATATACATCATATCAAGTTCTATGAGATATTTTAATTTCCATTTCCAAAAAAGTTAAAAAGCGAAAAGATACCAAATTACAACGCTGGAATCAAGAAATTATATACGTTTATTTCTATTTACCTTACATTATTTTTCCAGTCGGTGACAATACTAATGGGATTTTTTATTAGTACCCTCTTGATTTTGAAGTGTCAAAACACTGCATATTGGGCATGTAACTGAGGAGTGTGTGATGAAAGAATATCCTAAAGCAAAGGTGTTGGCACACACAACTATGTGAGGATCTGCAGTCATCCATCATACTGTAAACCTCAGCAGAATTATGCAACATGTCCCTTTAACTGCATAGACACTCGACAGCAGCGAATCAACAGATGTCCCATGTGAACTCCTTCAGTGAAAGCTGACACACATTCCCGCTACACATGCACATACATATTGAATGTATCTGCAGGCACGCAGACTAGATATGTCTCTTACATCCTGCCACTGATATCCATGTGACAGCTGTATCTACAAGAGGCTTTGAGAGTGAGAAATGTTACTGATTGTCAGAGTGACACCTTAAACCCCAAGCCCTTTTTAAAAAAAGAGAAATATTTTAGTGAACCAATCAAACCCCTCTGTGAAAAATAGACAAATGCAGAGTCAGTGGACAAGAGCCAGCTTCATTTGTCGATAACGTGATACACAGCACATAAATCATCGCTGAAGATGGTGAATGTCATGGTCAGACTGGACAAACACGGAGCTTTTCGGGGCAAAGATTCGCTGTTGGGCCCTTTTGGCTCCCTACACTGACCCACCATCCTCTGTGCATTGTTTACTGTATGTACCCTGTCACCTCCAAGTTCCTACTGAGTACAGACCACACATTAGATTATACATAGCAGCTTCATGACGGGCCAGAAAACCAGAGACCAACCAGGGCTGAAATAATTCGGCTATACTTGGCTCCAGGTTTTCTGTGTCAGTTGGTTTGTGGTAAGTTGATATAACACAGTTTTGTTCAGGAATATGCACCATGAGAGCAAATTCCAAATTTTAGCTCCAGGCCTCTCAACAAGACTCGGCCACAAGATCAGCTAATAATGCAGAATCCTCCCAAGTGCGTGGAACAAATTACCGAATAATCACCAATGACCAAAACTAGTTGGTTAATCAGTGACTTAAAAAAAATGGCAAAATCTTGCTGCCCCTCGTTGTTTGATGCCGTGGCAGAAGACAAAAAGTTGATTCTGGCACCTTGAATATTATATTTAGCCTTAGTCTTTAAGAGAATACATATTCAGTTTCATCACACTTTAGTCATTTAATTAAAGGGTTAGTCTCTATTGTAAACTAAGGTCAGTATACAGACACTGTATTCTCCAGTGGATGGATTAATGACACTGGTTATCCTATCCTCTGACTTTTCCTGACAATTGTTTATTTTGTGAAATATCTCAACAGTTATTGGATGGATTGTCATGACATTTGACACATTGGTTTGTAAATGAATGTCCCTCAGGATGAATTTATAATCACTTTGGTGACCCCTTAACTTTCCATCAAGCGCCATCATCAGGTCATTTGCTCTGGACACTTTGGTTTATGACTGAATATTAAAAATGTGATGACATTCCCGTCAGCCTCAGCAGCTCATGAACTAGGATGGTGAACATGGTAAACATTACACTTGTTTAGCATCAGCATATTAGCATTGTCACCATGAGCGTGTTAGCAGCTGTGCCTAAATAGAGCCAGACTCTTTAAGGTCTTACATTTGACCAAGGTTTCTTTGAAAAACTTGACTGTACAATTTTAAAGTACTAAATACAGCAATATTTGCAGGAGGCAAGATTTTTTGTTGTGATTTTTTTTTTAAATTTTTTATTGACTTTAAAAAACTTTTAATGCCTGAACCACATCTGACATGACATGAGTTTCTTTTTTCTGTCATGTCAATAAATACATCTTTTTCACAGCAAACATTTTGGCTGTTACAGCTGGCAAAGCACAGGTGAATATCTGGTGAGCACCTGTCTTTTTCCTGCAAATTACCCGAAGTTCCTACATGAGCAAGCACATGGCGACAGTGGCGAGGAAAAACTTCCTTTTAAGGGGAAGAAACCTCGAGCAGAACCGGGCTCAGGGTGGGGGCGGCCATCTGCCTCGACCGGTGGGTTTGTCATGTCTGCTGTGAAAAAGGTTCTTTGGCTTTCAGTGGGTGGGTGGAGAGGAGGATGGGGGGGTGGGGGGGTGGGTGGATGGGGGACTTTGGGGTAGGTGGGGGAGTTGAGGGTGGGCGTGTAGATAGGGGGTTGGGGGGTTGGGTGGCAGTTTAGAAGCCGCTGTTGGATGAGGGCCCGTATGGCTTCTTCCACTTCCTTGGTTTCCTCAACCCCAGAAAGTGGCGGATTTTCTTCCAGACTGAAGCCTGTGGTGTTCTCCCACAGAGGATCTCCTCAGATACATCAGTCTCCGTGGGTCCAGGATCTTCCTGGTTCTTCTCGCTCTGAAGGCTGGTGATGATCTCTTGGGGGCTTGGAGGCTGGTTGGTCTTCATGAGCTCTGTGGAGACCTCACGCTTGAGTGAAAACTGCGTGTTGAACAGAGTTGTCAGCTCCTCCATCTCTCTCCACAGGGAAATTTCACTCTTAGCAGCATTTTGCTGCACAAGTCTGAACTCCTCCGCCATCTTTTGTCGGAGGGCGTCCTGCTCAGCCCTCAGGTTTCTCTCCAGGAGCAGGTCCTCTGACACCCTGTCAGCATGAGCTTTCATTTCCTTCTCAAGCTCACGCTGAAGGTTGTCAGCCTGCTGTCTGGCGGTGAGGACGTCAGCTTCATACCTGTGGGTGACCTCTTGGTATGAAGCCCTCAGTTTCTCTAGTTCTTCTAGGAGAGCCTTGTTTTTGTCCTGCTCCCCCTGGAGCTCAGCTGCAAACTTTCCTGGGCGATCAAATGCGCCACCTGCAGTTCCTCATAGTCTTTTTGCAGGAGTTTCTTTTTCTTCTGTCTGATCGTGTTTCGCACTTGAGAGGCGATCTTTGTGGTGCTGAGGGTTTCTGCATCGGTGTATTTTTGGAGCCTCTCCAGCGCTCTCCTGGTCTCCTTCTCCCTGTTGATATACATCTCTTTCAGGGATTTCTGTTGGGTCAACTGCTGCTTGATCTGATCCAACTCTTGGGAAAGTTGGATTCTCCAGTTTTGTTCGTTTATGCAGTTGGCCCTCGCCTTAGCCAGCAGGTCATTAAGCTTCCAAATTTCTTGATGAAGCTCTTGGACCTCCATCCAGTAGTCTTGATTTCTCCGTGTGACCTTTCTCGTGGTCCTCCTGTTTTGGCGCTGGAAGGTAGAAGTCGCCATCTTTTCAGGTAGTAGAAATCAGTGTCGACTTGGGGAAGATACTGTAAATCTTTTTGCAGTTTGTTTATGGACAGATGTCTGAGTAATGAACTGAACTCACAGTGGTGTGTCACTTAGTCAAAGGTTTGAAGTGATATGGTTATCTGAAGAGCTGCTGCCTTTGAAACAGCAGAGATCTCACATGTACGTAGTGATGTCACAATACACATAGAATGGAATTATTCACTTGACGTTGAAACTACAGTAAGTGGCCATGTAGTATCACTGTAAAAATGGGACATATTTTACTGGATCAAGTCAATAAGATGCACAGCTTCATTTCTCACATCAGTTTCATTGAGGGATGATTTTCATTTTTAGTTTTTTTTAAACCTGGATATGATAACTGTTCAATCGAGCTGATTTGATATGTTTTTGCTTTCATTATTTAATATTAGGAAATGAATAGAGAATGAAAAGAAATGAAGTTCTACAGCAGGCATGTTCAAAGTCCGGCCCACAGCCCAATCGTGGCCCGCTGACCAATTTTAAATGGCCCGCAGCTTGTCTCTCAAAATATACAATACATGGCCCAACACACATTATTGGATAATGAAAGAAGTTCACTTTGCATTTTTTCCCATGCACTTGCTGCTAGGTAGAAGTTGTGGCCACAGCAAAGAAGCGTAAAGTCGACAGCGAGGGCCACCACTTCAGGAGCAGTGGAAAGTTGAATACTTTTTCACTGAGAGCCAAAACTGTTGCGTTTGTCTCATTTGCCAAGAGACCATCGCTGTTATGATAGAGTTCAATTTGAAGAGACATTACGAGACTAAGCATAATTCAGACCCCCAGGTGTTTTCACATCGTCAAATCTTGCCCCCATTCAAAAAATTTTTGGAGACCCCTTTTGTGGAGCATGTACCTCAGCAGTGCTTTGATAGACACTCTGGACACAGGCAGGTCAATAATAGGTTTCACTTGTACAGTTGCTGCAACACCAGATCTCACTTTCATCATCAGTGAGGGAAACACTGTGCAGGCTGAAGGACACAGGCGCTCTGCACTCACATTCAGGAGTATTTCCCTGGTGCTTTGCTGCACCTCCAAACTCTCTGTCTTCTTTTTAACTGGTGTTAATGCAGCGTTCTTTCTCTGGGTGGAAGTCTCTGCTGGCTGCTGCTGGTGAAAATAAGCAGCAGCTTATCTCAGTTGGCCTCCTGGGCAACAGATTCCCTCTTCTTAAATAATTTCAGGACACTGTTATCCTTCCTCTCAGTGGAATCGTTTTAACAGTGATGTGAGGATTTTTTTAATATGAATTATATGCCAGAAGAGGAAGCTAAAACCATGGGAAGTGCAAACTGAATTATATATCAAATTATGACTAATAATACATTATTAGTGATAATAATAATAATGTGATATTCTTCCTTTGGTTTTGATATAATTCACAGGAACAGGAGAGACAAAGCAAAGCAATTTGAATGAGTTATACATTGCCACTGGGGGAGATGGATCCCCTCACACATACAGCAGACCTACTTTGTAAGGACAAATATAAATTATAAAAAATGCACAGCATCATTTCATCAGTTTGATTTATTTGGCATTTTCATCTGGCAGCGAGGTAATAATTTGAAGCTTTGTAAGCGAGCTGCTCTTTGTAGCGTAGTGATGGCTTCCAGATACAGATCCAGCTCCAAGCTATCAAAAACACTGACTCACTTTTGTGTTGTAAGTAAAGATAACAAGTCGTTTGGACCAATGTTCAATAAGTTAAAATTTTATTGGTTTGTTGCCATGAAATCTGGAGTCTTTTCAATTTGTTCTTTTGAACAGTTTTTAGCTCAACCAGTGAAGTTGGTAACAGGAGACAGTCGTAGTAGCTGTAATTACACATGGAGGTGTCGCAAGAGTGGGTGAAATACTGTTAGTGTGCGCTCTCGAGTGTGTGTGTGTGTGTGTGTGTGTGTGTGTGTGTGTGTGTGTGTGTGTGTGTGTGTGTGTGTGTGTGTGTGTGTGTGTGTGTGTGTGTGTGAGTGTCGTGGGAGTATCACAAGGCCAACAGCTGCTGGTGTGACCAGCAACAGGTGCTCCAAGGTAAACCAGAGGTACATCAGAGAGAGAGAGAGAGAGAGAGAGAGAGAGAGAGAGCGAGAGAGAGACACTGAGACAAATATGTTTTTGCTGATACCTTCACCTAAACTACTCTATGTCTGCCTACATCATATATATGTGTGTACGTCCCATTAAAACAACTTCAGTGAATAAGTCGATCTTGGCAGTCTGTAAATCTGTTTGTTTTTATGCTAATGCTTCGTATCCTTCAGTGTAACCTTGTCTCAGCCCGACATGCAGCAGACAGACAGTCAGACAGACAGACAGACAGACAGACAGACAGGCAAGAATCCAGACAGACAAATGGACAGTCAGACTAGTAAATAAAAAGACAGGACAGATGTTTCATTATGAAACAGATGTTAAGAAGACAGGCGAGAAGGCAGAGACAGAAACAGACAGACCACTGATTGACTGACTGAAGGACTGATAGTGTGACTGGCAACAGGGGACAGGGACATTTATTTATAGCAACATTACAAGTTTCCATGATAGTTTCCACCACGCAGGCCAGAGCCTCTCGAAGCACATGGCTATCTGTCAACCACTGCGCTTATCACCACACAAGTACCAAAGCTACTCTGTTCGCAGCAGCTTATTAAACGCTGCATGACCCAAGACCCTCGCTGTCCTGCACGACGTTAATTAATTGATTTTCCCTGGTAGATTGAATCAGCAGCGTGGTCAGCTATATGCATAAGTACACACAGTGTTCCCCTCACTCTCCCCTCGGACAACAAAGACAACAAGCTTTTGGGAAGTTTTGGAGTTTATAAAGTAAACTTAAACTACTGAGAATGAAATTGCTTGTGTTTCCCAGTAGCTTCATCAGGTGCTCCTGATTCCTCGACACAGTGTGCTAAATGGAGCCTGCTACAACTCTCATGGCATGCTATAGCATTGGCATGGAGCCTACAGTATCCCTCAGCTTAATATGTGTTATATAAGCGCTGGTATGGAGCACTGGCGCAATGGTTCACAATTGACACATACCTGATTATGGAGCTGGATTTAAGATGAGATATCCTGACTTTTAGTTGCTAGTATGGTTTAGCTCCAACAGCACTGGAGCCTTCAATTCCCATTATGTGACTCAATTGCATCTTTTTGTTAGAACCTTTCTGCCTGTTAAACACTCACACCTTTCAAACTTACACACTCCGGGTTTATAAGACAGAGTTTCTGTAAAGCAAATATCTTCTCTCCTACAGGCTTCAGCTACAGTAAAATAACCCTGAAGACATCACCAGCTGACTGGACAATAGGTTCATCCAGAGCCATAGATGACATTAAATAACTCAAATTATAACTACAAGTCAGAGTATAAAACATTAAGAAAGAACTGATCTCTATGTGAAACATCCAGTTTCCTTTCATATCTCTTTAAAGCAGTTTTAAAACTGGAAAATAATTCTTTATTAGCGTTATTAAAATTATATGATGTTTTACACTAAAATACTCAAAGCTAACACAATGGAAATAATTTGGGCGTTTGCACATGGCTTTGTACACATTTCCCCAAAATAAAAAAGTAAACTGTTTGGTATCTTTAGAGACTTTGGGATTTCCAATGTGATTTAAAGGCTGCTGATTTTTTGACCAAAACGAACCATGTGTTGGTCCCTCAGTACTGTTTGACTTCCTGAGCCTGTGTCACTGATTTAAACCCATTTGTCCTCACTGACGATGTAAATCCTTGAAAACAGCTCACAGATATATAGTTTGATTTTTAAAGATGGCTCGATAAATATCTAAAAACAGCTGGTCACTGTAGGTTTTAGTAAATGTTATTCAAACGCGAGGACATAGTGCATTTGGTGGGTGGATTAATACACATGTGCTGGTTTAGGGAGTGTTTACAGCATCAGGATGGGAAATGTGTCTGTTCCAAAACAACAGTGTGACTCACTGATCTGATTTATTTGTAACAGTTTAGTTTTACAGCATTACTTGTTATTATGATCCGTTTATTGATGATTCTGATCTTTCTATGGGTTTTGTTGACAGTAAAAATGTAGAGCAATGCCAAAACCAGGTTCAATGTGTTTGAACGCAGCATGATTGTCCTGCTGCTGGTTCAGAGATAGATTCTCATCTCTAATTATAAAAGTGTAGAAGATGAAAGTCCAATGTCCAACCCAACATCCAGTGAGTTATAGGGTTTCCTGCCACCTGTGCCATTTCAGCTGCAGTGATGTTTGTAACTACTGAAAGTGACCAAAAGCAGATCAGGACTGAAAGATTGTCACATTAGATTGGTGGAATGATATGTGGATTTTATCCCAGCCAAGTAACTGCATCGTTCAGAGATTACACATGTCATATCTCTTTCTACATAAACTGACAATGTGACAATGGTCAAGCCAAGCAATTTGGATAGCACTGCTACTACAGTGTAACTATAAAAAGCACTGCCACAGAAGCTGGCGTTACTTGTCTGCAATGCTCTGTTAGAAAGAAAAATGCCTTTTTGAATGATGTAACTCCTACATGAAGTTCTTGCATGTACATGCATGTGCACTGCATCTGCATGAAGGCGTTAATGAGGTGCTGAAAATGCCAAGGCTCACACAGCCACGGTGATCTGAAGCCAAAGAAAAAGAACACCGCAAAACACATACGGTACACATGGGAAGGCAATTTTAGTCTTTCCTGGTTTTGATTATAGTTAATATGAGTTGAAAATAAACAGTGAGGGGCTGTAAACCAGATTTCCATAACCTCCAGGGGCTTTCCACCTCTGAATAGAAGGATATAGGAATCCATAACTATAACATGGATCGTGTTACTATAAACTTAAATAAGACCAGTACTTAAAGCCTGTTACAGACAGATCATCCTTACAGACCACCATGTTGTTGATACCACCAAGACTCAACTGCACCTGATTTTTTTTTTTTCACTTTAAGATCTTGGAAAATTGCTCTTCATACTTGTCGACTCCAATATAGTGAACATTTTTACAAGACTCTTTGTTTTGATTGCAACAGTTAGGAGCAGGTCTAAACTGTTCAAGTGTAGGCTACTTATAAAAACAAAGTCTCTCCACCGGGGTCTGTTTTTAGCTTCAGTATAATGTTGCAAGTGGGTGATAATTTTGCCAGGCAATTGCCTGTTTTAAAAAGTGCCTAAAAGTAACAGGGACATGAACTGGATGCATCTGTCTCTTTAGTCCATGCTACCACCTAGTGGTGAAATTGTGTACTGTTAGTAAGTGAGAAAGCGGTAACATTCAATACTGTCATCTGCTGGTGGTTAATTATCAGTGTTTGCTACAGAGCAGCAGGAATAAAAACACTAGTGCTGGGATGATGATCTTGTCTATAGATACAAGATCAGGAGGAGGATCAGGATGTCCTGCAGCCTCACCAGAAACAATGGAAAGGATAGTAAGTCGTACTCTGCAGCGATGTGGTCTAAATGATTACCATATGGTTTCCTATTGAGCTGCCTGGATGTTGATTCATCTACAGCCAGTGCTTCATAATGCACCATGTCAGTAAGATAAATACTGAATCAATTCAGTGCAGTTTATTGGGGTGAACTGTCCATATGGTAAAAACCCAGCAGAGGTAATTTCACTTTATATCCCAAAGCAAATTACAGCTTCGTGAGACACATATGTTGTACCCTCAGTGCTGTCAAATATGCTGCAGCAAAAAGCACATTTGCATTCACATTTCATTTCCATACGGAGCCAGATGTGAAGGGACAGCTCACTGAACAGGTTCAGTGCTATAAGTATGTAGGTAAATAACTGATAATCAGCTGACATTCAATGACAACACCAGCATCATTCCCCATGGAGACAATCAAGTTGAAGTTGAAGTTGAAGATAGTTCCCTCCAGGGTTGGTGGAGACCAAAAACAGAGATAAAAGGAGGGTGAAGAGAAACACTACTCCTAATGAATGCTAATGTCCACTGTATGTGTGTCACGAGCTTGAGGTAAGTAGGGGTAAGGGGTGGACCCAAATGCGGAGAAGGTAGCAGTGTCAAAGAATTTATTCCAAAAAAACCAAAGTCCAAACATGAGTCGCCGAAACACACATTAAACCTCACAACCAACAAACAATGACACCACCAAGACAAGACAGAACAAGGGCTCTTTAAAAGGAACGGAACTGATTAACAATGGAGAACAGGTGGGGAAGCAGACACAGGTGGGACACATCAGGGATGATTAACAAAAGGAAGCAAAACTAGAACTCAGACACTGGGGTGACATGACTATCAAAACAAAACAGGAAGTGCACAGGGAAACAGAGCACAAGACAGGAAAGACTAAACTAACCAGAAACACCCAAACCAGAAATACTCAAAACCCAGAACAGAAACCCAAAACACAGAAAACCCAACCAAGAAAGTTCAAAAACCAAAAACCTGGAGCCTCCAGGCTGAGACCATGACAATGTGTAAATAAGATACAGTTTTATAACACATTTGCCATATCAACTTTATAAGATGATACGTCTTGTTGTTACCCTGCTCCCCAGTAGCTAAAATAATAATAATCAAAGCAGGTTAAATAACCTCTACATAATCTGGAGTTGACATCGCACACACACACATGGCATCACAAACCTGGATAATGTGTTTACATGGCACAGTATCCCAGTTTCTGGGTTACTAGGTTACATATTTGTGTTTTTCAGAACTGGGATGAGGCTTTATTTATAAAGGTTTATAGAACCAGGACGGGATGTTTACCTCCACAAAAGCACAACCAGGATACTCTAAAAAAAAAACACAGGACAGGATCCTATTATTTATTGTTTAGCTATAGGAAGAGGGTAAATATTGTTCTGCACAGATTTTCTTCACACCAGTGAGGCTTAATGTAGCTGTACCACTACAGTGCAGTAGCTGACACAATACATTACATATTACTGGTACCGTTATGACTAACAACCAGCAGTTAGTTAGTTATCAGATACAGTTTCAGTGTAGAAGTAAAAGAAGAAATTCTCTCTCTGTCACCCGCGTGAATGAAATACACAAGTGAGGTTTCTATTTAGACCCAGACCACGAGGGTATTAACAACATCACCATGACATAACCATTAAAAGTCACAGCATGCGCAGAGCGAGGTGTCATATTACAAGCAACAGTGAGCTCCTGTAACAAGATAATGATGCTGCTCTGTGTTACACATGCAGGTCAGTGTACGGAAACAAATCACCCACGCCATGAAAAAAAGAAAATGGCTCAATTTTGGGCTTTAAGGGCTGACACTGGAACAAAAGACTGACAATTTGACTAATGTTTTAGTAAGTAAAAAAGAATCCAGTCTGTCATACAGGTTAATGGCCCCACTAATGAAGGGGAATTCTGCAGGAATGCTGAACATGACGAGACTGTTGTAAAGTTTATTCTTTCCATGAATGAAAGAGTGAAACTGCTGTAGCTGTCTGCTGCTGTCACCAGTCCACCAGAGATGGAAAGAGACAGGAGGGGGATATCCTTATCTGCTAATGCCATGAAATTCAAGACGGTGCCCCATGATGCATGCGCACTGGCTCATACACCGCATACACAAACACACACACACACACACACAGACACACACACACACACACACACACACACACACACACACATACACACACACACACAGACACACACAGAGACACACTGGGAGCTTTACACAGAAACGTACATACAAAAATGCACGAGCAAACGGAAAGCAGGACATACACATAGCCTTAATATAGACTCAAACGCATACACACAGCATAGCAAGCATACACAGTTTATTTTTGAGAGCTCAGCCGTGCACACACACACACTCACAAGATCCGGAGACAAAGGTAAGAGCGATAAATCAAATCTCAGCTTCTAACACACAAACTTATCTCCACTGTGTGTATCATAGGCTTGATTCAGTTATGGAGCCAGATAAAAACTTGTAGTAATGAGCTTTTCAAACACAAGTTAATGAGTGTGTGTTGACTGAGCATGTGTGTTCATTATCAGCGGTGCCTGCCACAGACTTTTTCTTAACTGCAGAGACACAGGAGCGACTATGGCTGTGCAGTGGATGTCTTACATGCCAGTCACTGTGATTTCACTGGTGTTTTCTCCCACTAAAACCCACAGTGGTTTCATCAGCAGTGTCCAGGAAATTATTTTATTATTATTATGTCCTTTTCACACAGGCTACAGTATAGCTATCAAATCTGTATTATGACCTCAATATGTTCTGTCCAAAAAGAGAGTTGGACCCTTTACCCTATTAGTTTATACTAATTTAAGATTCATCCATCTTTTACAACTAACACACAGTAAAACACAAACACAGTCAACACTACATGTAACACTGGGATTCCTTCACAGTCCATGAAAGCACATTTTATTTTCTCACTCTCTCCACAGGGGGGCGGCGCTTCACGTTGCCACTATTTTACTTCTGTTTCTATCCAATCAGAGAGCGCCTGGTTGTTGGTTACCATTGGTTACCGGGGCAGTGGCATTATGGGATGTACACATGGCAGCCTTCAGTGGCGGAATGTTTGTCAGTGAATCTGTGCGCTCGTGTCTTTCGTCTCACGGACCTGCAGATGAAGTTTTGACATTTCGCGAGGTTTCCGGGACTCTGTCGTCGACATCGTGTGTATGGATGTTTTTATTCCTCGTTTTAAGGCGCCGGTAGCCTGACGTGATTTGGAGGGCTGTCAGCCCCCATCATGTAAACAGATGCTCCAGCGCTCAGTTAAACCACCGCCGCACATCAGATTCAATATGCAAAACTCGTATGAAGCATCAAAGAGAAAAGCAGCTTTCAGGCGAGGTAATACCGAGCATCAAGTTCATCAGAGCGTCACCTCGAATAAAGTTTTAAAATCCTGCAGTTAATTCTGTACAACAGGATTCCTCATCCACTTATTGCATATACTATTAATGTAATTAATTAATGTAAGACTGACTTTACACTTAATCCTTCACATTGTAAAAGTCAAACTGATGACTGACTGACTGCTCTCAGACTTCTGGTTATTTAAGGTTGTGTAACACAAAGTGTGTGTTTACACAAGAAAGTACACATCAGATATTTTTTTTACGGTATCAGTTTAATCACTGAAAACATAGAAAGCAAGTACTTAGTGGTTCTTCACCTTAGCAGTGTTTTAATACTGAGAAAATACACGACAATATCCTTGTCTATAAAAGTAAGAACACAGTGGCAGCTGGGCACTTTGCATTAGCAAAGAGTTTTGCACATGTGTGAAACTGAATTTAAGAAAAAAATGTAAAAGCTTATAATTCAGATTTAGTAAGAACCATTTGATCTGAAACATTTGAAGGATTGAAGGATCTGAGGATGATTAAAAATATTAACATTAAAAATATGTTTGATGTGAATGATGTAATTTTTGGGTCGTGTGTAGGGAGAGAGACATATTGTTCTGACAACTAGCTGACTAAAGACAAAAAAGAGTCAAAATTAGAACTGAATATATTGATAATACAGAAAGTTAAATAATTAAAATGGAGTGTAAATAGTAATATAAAGCTGTATTCTTTCCTGTGAAATCACTTAATAAAATTAATCAAACAAAAAATGTGTCTGACTCATCTACTTACATTATCTATGACTAGTTCATTTTATTTTGCAGCTCCTTGGCTATTATCTATTTCCTGTTTAACTCACAACATTGTGTGTGTTTAACGTCAGTGGATCTTAACTGATGTTGACAGAATGGAAGTAAAGGAAATGATAATGATCTCTAGATTTCTACCAGCTCATCCAACTGACTGTGTTACTTTTTGATGTATATGAAGTTTTATTTTTGACTTGTCTGTTAACCTTTTACTCCTTTTTACATTTGGGGTTACAAATGTGATAAAACAACAGTTTCCCCTCTTAATGTCCCATTTAATTCTGTGTTCCCAGATTAAAACAACACCGTCCCAACTGTCACAGCCACCACTGCCACCATGCCTGGTGAGGACAAACCACCACAGCAGACCCGGCAGAGGAGAAAGAACAAAAAGTCGCGCTCTAAGGGGAAGAGCGTCGGTGGGAGTCCCAGTGCCGGCCCGGGAGGCAGCGTAGATGGACAGGATGACCTCCTCTTACCTCCGGTCCTCCAGCCTCCCCCGAAGAAGCAGCCAGTGGAGAGGCCGAAGGTGCCGGTGGCCAAGGTGGAGGAGGAGTCGTCCATAGTTATTTGTCTCCAGGTGCTTTTTCCCTACCTGCTGGCTGGGATGGGCATGGTGATGGCCGGCATGGTGCTGGACAGTGTACAGGTGAGTGTCTCAACAATCAGCCTTGGAATCTATGATACCCCTGATGCTCTTACCTGGTAGAGTGCGTACCATAAAGGGTTAGTCCTAACCGCAGCAACCCCCTCCACCCCCCCACCCCCCCCTCTCGATAGCGACCGTAAAAACCAAAAACAAGCCACACTCTGCGCTCTGTGTTTTCATCGAGAAATATTGTATTAGAAAATTGTTGTTGTTGTACTTTAAGAAAACCAGCTGATCTCAGCTGCTGTGAAGGTTTTCACAGGAGTCTTTGTTGTAGACGTCACCTGAGGGCTCTCTATTCTTTGAGTGCGTTTGTGTGTCCGTGTCTTCCCTTTTGATTGATGTCGAGTCGATACCTGTGCGGGTGTGTGTGTGTGTGTGTGTGAGTGTGAGAGAACTAGCTGTGTCTTCATCCTCTGCCAGGCATCCCTGGCATTCGGAGTGCAGCCAGCTGGGCTCAGGGAAATCAGACACACTGCTGTCTGCTTTATGATGAGCTGGTAGCTCTTTCTTCCTCTCTGTCGTCCTCTGATAAACACACGTCTATCCTTGTATGGCTCGTTCCATTCTCTCCATCTGTTGCTCATAAGTATTTCCTCCACTGTCTCCTCTTCAGAGTGCGTTACCCTCCTGCATCTGATGGAGGGCGATTAGTCACAGGTTTGGCTGAGCGCTGTGTCTCAAAGCACAGGGGACGTAGAAGGACACGGAGAGCAGGCTGTCTGAAACGGAAAAGAGATAAAGACAAGAATACTTCTCTGTCAGTTATTAGGATTATTACTGTGGCCTGTGGCTGGGGATCCTTTGTCATACCTGTAACTGTAGTCCTACATGTCACGTCCTACACTCTGCATCTGCCAACAGGCTCTTTCAGTTTCACTGGTTTCTGATTGCGTTCCAAGTTGTGGCTCACTCAGATTTACTTTGGGCCTTTGGGCTGCATTACACAATTATGGAAATATATTTCTGACGCCTCCATAACATTACTTGTTGGCTTGAAATGGACTGGGACCTCTCATCATTCTTTCCTGTTCCGGCTCAACTACTCATCTTTGTCAGTCCATTTAGATATACCACCTGTACAGTATGTTCTGTAAATTGGTGTTGTGGTGGTAAAGTTACAGTAAACCCACTGTAAAGGTGTTTGTTGTTGGTCAGCCTCCCAGAGGATTGGGGCGTCCATGTTTGAAACTAGAGGTGAGTGAACTGGCCAAAATATCATATGACAGTCTTTTTGTGTAAAATCTTAATCTACGATCTGAATCACGAGTAACCTCATTTAGTTGAACTCATGTGCTCACATGATTAGTTTTGCATATGGTTGATGGCCTGGACACAAAACTCAAGGCTAAAGGCCCAACTCACAAATATCTGCATCCTCTTTCCGCTCTGATTTTATTTTGAAAGTCCTGACTGGAAGTTGTGATTTCGTATCTTTCCTTTGTTTTGATGCTTCTTTCGGATGTTTGTCCCCTCGCCGCTATTCTTCACCCACAATGCTGTCTTATTTATTTATGAGGTGATATATATATAAGTGTTTAAATCAGAAAGTTCAGTCGTTGCTAACCAACTAGCCCTGGCTCGTCCCGCTTTGTGTTACCTTGCCTTCAGGCAGGTTTCTGGTCCCGTGGACAGACTGTAACTCCACCATCGTGGACCGCAGCTAGTGACGGTGGCCTGATTTCACTCTGGTGGAGAATTGGTAGATGAGCAGCTATGCCAAGCTCACTGAGGCTGTAGAGCAGAACAAGGACAGCCGTTGCCAGCTGCAGTTAGCGGGCTACCTGTTTACCAGCTAACAATGGTCTGGTTAGCAACGATTGGACTTTTAAAATCAAATATCTAAATATAGCAGCTTGTAATGATGCAATCTGTAGGATTCGTCTGAAAAGTAAGTCATATGCCAAAGATCATCCATGATATAAGATCATCAGATCACCCACCCCTAATTGAGACAAACGGATATGATGCCAAACTGTTCTAACACAGAAGAGTGTGGGGTGTTGATTATATTTATTTTATTGCATACAAATGATAAATGAGAAGGGTGTGTAGGTGAGAGAAAGAAAGAAAGACACATCATGTGTCAGTCTAAGGATGCATCCACAGTGATGATGCATGGATCTTCTTGTCTACTGTACAATGTGATGATTGATCAAAAATGATTTATTTATTCTCTATTCTTCAAAAGCCGGGTTGGAAAGTGCTTCACAATCACCGGAGAGATCATAAAAATGATTTGATTTTGAATGATCAAACACTCGATCACCATGAGTCTTAAACTTTTAAGTTTTATGTCATGATTCTACATCATTCTTGACTTTTGGAGAAAACTATGCCAACTCATGGTCCACTTACTAACTTATTTTGAAGCATTCATTCGTAACACACTGTCATCGAGTCTGCTCAGTTGTCATGGAGATGAATCATGTGACACAAATGTCAATGTCTTATTTCATCCATAATACTTTTACCTTTAGCTTTGGAAAAAGCTAGTAAGCAGACCTTGAGTTTACAGTACTACATTTATATTGTTTACTGTCATACAACACATGCAAATTAGATAAACACAAACATGATTGGAGTGAATATTTGTTCAAATATAAACAACATTTTGATATTTTACAGAAATAAATAAGTCAATTATTATTATTATTATTATTATTATTATTATTATTATTATTATTATTATTATTATCATTAAAACTGTTAGTGCCCTGAGGTTGATTCTTAATTCTTACATAGGTGAAGGAAAAAAATAAACAATGAATGTGCGATGTACATTTTACATTTGCTGCTGACGTGGGGATTAAATGTATGATTTGATAATAATAACAAGGAAAAGAAAACCCATTACCTCCATTCAAAAAAAGAGAGTGAGAGCAAAAAAATGTTCGGATGTAAGAGAAAAACGTGAAGAGAAAAGTAATTCCTGTGATGCTATGAAATCAATATTTTAGGTCAGTCCAGCTTCTTAAAAGCTGGGCAGCGTTCAGTCACACAGCATCGTATGATTGTTTGGTCTTACATGTGGTGTTATAGAAAAAGCTGATACAGTACCAGGATCACAGTGTGAATGTACAGTAGCAGGTGAACCGGACGTGGAGATGGAGGGACTGGACAGAGAGAATGAATGAGTCACGATAGGGAGAGAGGGATAGAAAAGATAGAGAGAGAGAGAGAGAGAGAAAAAAGAGGGATGCTGGGGAGAGAGAAATGCAGCAAGACTGGCCGACGTAGAAAGAGGGATGTCACATGGCAAGAGGGAGGTAGGATGAGAGGCAGACACGCAGCAAGAAAATAGGAGGAGGGAGAGTGTGAGGCGGTAAGCCGGTCATTTCCCTCATGAGTTTGCATGTCGGGCAGCGCAGACAGCCCTGCCTCTTTCTCTGCTACGTCACAGCAGAGCAGAGCAGAGCAGAGGGAGCAGGACTACCCTGATGCTGACAGGAGGAAAGAAACACTCCAGCCTGCCAGGAGCTGGCTGCTGCATCTCGTCAGTGGACCTCTCGCATCACTTACTGACATTATGGAGCTTTTTTCGTCTTCCTCTTCACTCCCAAAAGAGAGGAATGGGCCGGAATGACAAAGACATGAAGGGATCCTGCCGCTTCTAACTCTCAAGACCTTTTGGACAATTCTTCATCCTCTTGCCGCTGTCAATCATTTTGCTGTCACGGCAAGCGCTGCTATCACTTACAGGATACAGCTGTGCCTTTTACACTGGAGGTCAAGTGGATTCCAGACAGGATTAAAAGGATTCAGAACGACATCCAACAAACATTAAACTCAACTGAAAGGGCTTTGAATCACATCAAATGGATTCTCATGTAGATCCGACTTAATCAGGACTCCTTTGTGAGGTTCATTCTCTTTAACCTGTGTGTGGACGTCAAACCCATCTGACTAACCTTTACTTAAAGAGACTGGTGGATGTGGAGTATCTTTGTTTGTAGAGAACGTTACGACCTATGAATCAGAAATGGTGTTAATGACTGTGTTCCCCAGTGGTGCTGACAAAAGGATACCTCATCACTGCTGACTCACCACTGGGCCAAAGATGCCACACTCCGTTGCCCTGAAGTTAGAGTTGAAGCCTTTAACTTTGATTTTGCCTGAGAAACAAAATGGAACAAATGGAAAATGAAGGGACAATCGTCTACACATTTACAATTAGATTTTCTCTTCTGAACATCTGAAGTCATGGCAGCAGCTGATTTCTCCAGAGGTCAAAAGGGTTTATATAAGCTGATTGTTTCACTTGTTCACAGTCAAGAATGAATCAAGAACAACCTTTGTAATCCCTCAAGAGCGGAGCAACCATTCACAAATTCTGTCTCTCAGCTCTTCAAGAGAGACCTGAGTGACTGCTTGAAACATTTGCCCTTGACCTGTTTTAAACCAAGGAAAACAACATTGATTGGTTTCTTCTTCAGCATTCACCCTGCTCACTCCTCGTCTTAACACCCTAACAACCTTTACATTTGGATAGTCGCACTAACAATGGGATAACAATACGTTTAAATAAGTGATTAAATAAACCTTCGTTCAACATGGTGGTGACTCGTCTGGAGCTGGAGCTACGCTACCAGGGCAAAAAGTTACGTGGCGTGACGTGGAAGTTGACTCGATCGGAACATGGTTTCCTACCAGAGAGCTCCTGGCTGATCGCTGCTCAGGTTATGGTGCCGTACCTGGTGTCGGGGCTCGGCATGGTCTCCGCTGGTATCGTTATGGACCTTATACAAGTATGGAAGTCTAACAAAGAATATGTTTTGAGAGATTGATTGACAGGTTGATGGATAGGGTTGGGTACCATCTAAAGTAAATGATATTAGTGCCAATACCATAACCGAATTTGATGCTGATACCAAAACAATATGATTTTATGAATACTTATTTGACATATACAAATTCAAATTTTTGTTTTGTGGCTTAATCCCTTTTTTTTTGCCAATTCCCAGTTTTAACATCCAGTACAACTTCTTGTAATTTGATGCTTTCTACAAAATGTGCACATGGCACCTACTGAATGTGAAGGGGAGGGAAAGATTGTGGTTACGACAAAACTGTGGTTAAGGTATGGTAAGGGCTGGGAAACACTTTAGCATAGTATGTAATTTTCTGCTGCTAGAGGTCTCTTAATCAAAATAGTAACAAGAGTTTGGTGACATCATGAAGTAGCGTGGGGTCATGGGAGTTGTTGTCTTCACCACCATTGCCGTCATTGCAGTCAGCTACTCCCGGTTAGGATTCCCTCACTGTCAGTCGTCCAGGAGGTTTTTACCGGTAGTAGAATTATCCACAGAGGTCTCCTCCTCTCCAAAACAAACACACTCGCTGATTAAACCTGGTAAAAAAACGCTGAATAAAGCAGTTACTCAGTGCTGTGGACACTTTTCAGTTGGTACCAAAGAAGCGTTGAGGTTATTGAGGGAGGCGTTATTGGGGGGATCGGCGAATGGTTGGTTGGACTGACTTTACATAAAGAGTTTATCATGGTGGCACAGATTGATGAATAATATAGAGTGTACAGACTTACTGTGTACAGACTGCCATAAACATTTGAATGGGTCATTGGAGTATTAAGAATGACCCAGTAACAGTGAAGTGGGAGGCAGAGATGGACTGTGCCTGCAGCCCGGGTGAGTGTGGTCTCAGCCGGTATCATTTCATATCCACAAGTATAAATTAGGGGTCAGTGACGTTGGCTTTTTATTACATATTGGATATTTGCCAGTCATTCCCATCTACCTTGTTCATGACTCAGGCAGCTCTCTGACCTCAGTCTTTTATGTGTGGAGGGAGTGACGAGGGAAAAGTGGCTGATGGTTAATGGAGGGAAGATGGAGCACAGTTTTTCCTTCAAAAACAGGCAAGACAACTGGATGGATAATCGAATCAATAGATGGATTTATCTATGGCTTGATGGAGTGATGGATGGATGGATGGAAATATTGAAGCAGGTACAACAGGTACAACATATACATTCATTTTAACGGTCCTGCTTCTCTCATTAGCAGTGCTATTTCCTGTTCAACAGACGGATCCCTGTGTAACATGCAGCTTTCTGAGCTTTCCAAATCTGATTTAGATGTGGGAGACAGAGGAGAGCCTTGGGATAAAAGTGAACAGTTAATTTAATTAGTGGATGAAGGATGAAAGAGAGGAGGCCAGAGAGAGGTAAAAGAAACCTTGATACCATGGTATCACTAAGAAAAGAAGAGTTGATTCTGCAGTAGAGGGAAACGTCCACACTGTTCGCCGTAGTTCCAATATTTCTTACTTCAGTGTGGATATAAAATACACATGCTGATGATATAACAGTGGTGTCTCCAGTGATGAAGAATTTATATCAGTAATTGTATTGACATTTAGAGCAAAAATAAAATCAACATTGTTTTTTTTTTCCTCCTGAGAGATCTTGAATAGATCAGTGTTTTGGCTTCTGGCCCATTACAGCCCAGCAGCAGCAGCAGCAGCAGCAGCAGCAGCAGTAGTATTAAGGCAGAAGTGGGCCACGTCCCAAGATAGCCTCCCAGTGACAGGCGTCAGCTAGACCTACCAGTCCAGAACCTTAGCGTGATGCGTATAAATAGATACACACACGAGCGCGCAGACCGAGGCACAAAAAGCACAACTCTACCTCCACTTATCCCTCCAGTCTCCCGCCTGGACTTGTCTGCCCCTCTCAAACCTCATCACTGCCACCACGCCTTTGACATGGTACAGCTCAAAAGGCAGAAATTATATTATTGGTAATGGAAATACGGCATCTATGTTTGTGTCATGTAGTAATTCATCACGCCACACAGATTTAATGTTTAAATCTGCCACATGTTTCATGGAGGTTGTGATTTATTCAACTGTTTTCCACTTTGTTGTATTGTGTTTTTAAAAACTTTTTTTTGCAATATTTCAACGTTTTTAAAAATGTCCAGCATTTCCACTCAAGCTTATTTATGTGCACATTGAAAGATGACATGCAGCATTTTTTCTGGTGCATTTGTTTGGGGGTTCTCCTAATGGAAGTGTTTTGGGCTGTTGTCAGCCAAGTTTTCTAAACGTAAGCTGTAAATTTTACTTCTAAAAATCTCTAAACTTGCAACAGCCACTCGACTCACTCGTTAACTCTGTTGGGATGGTGATATGAACCTGCAGTAATTTTGGGCTCATGGGAAATGTGTCTTTTTTCCTCATATCTTGGCTGATCATTGGAGCTAAGAAGAAGCATATCCACTGTACTTAGCTGTACACCTTGCCTTTGTGTTTTTGCTCCTCTCTAAAAGCAGCTACATCTGCTGCAAAAATGAATCTTTCCAGGTTCATACAAGGACACACTTGCTAAAAAGACAATTCTTCTGCAGTGTGCACAGGTGAACATGCACGATGTTTTTCACACCAGCCGTTAAATAATGCATCATGTCTAGTTATATGTGGTAGAGAAGCTCCTGGATCATGATTGTTGTTTATATTATACTAATATTGATCATTTATTCATTTTATAACAAACTCCTTATCTGACTCTTTTTCCTTCCTCCTACTTCTTTCCTTCCTCCATTTCCGGCCTGCTCTGTCAGTCCATCCTCTCATCTTTAATTCCCTGCCTCCCCGCCTGCCTGTGCTCTACATCACTCTGCTCTTGGCAGCCGCGTTGTGTTTTTTTTTTTTTATATGTGCATCTATTTAAAGATCTAAACCGTCTTGGACCTGCCAACTGGAGTTGTAGTTAGAAAATATGAGGCAGACTCTGTGAACTGTACCGCTTCTAAACCCAGTGAACCTGCGCGTTGTGGCGTGGCGTCAGGCGAAGCCCAGAGAGGCGGGAGCAGGAAAAGTAGGCTACTGGGTTAGTCCAGAATATGTTATGTGCTTATTTAACAGCATCAGGAGGGGACGAGGTTCAGAAAGTTCATCTGTGATGATGGAGATGACACTGATGATTTGTGGAACAGAAATATGTCGGTATTAAGATGGAAGAATCGTTATTGACTGAATTTATATTTGTGTGTTTAATGTTTTTGTGTGAAGTTCTGCAACAGTGTGCTCAGTATTTTATTTTATTGTCCCATGTGTGTCTTCCAGCACTGGGAGGTGTTTAAGGTGATAACGGAGGTTTTCATCCTGGTGCCTGCGCTGGTCGGACTCAAAGGAAACCTGGAGATGACCTTGGCTGCTCGCCTCTCCACTGCTGTAAGAAGGGCTGGCTGTTCTACATTTTCATGCAGTTTCATATGTGTTTCAAAACACACAAACTTTATTCAAACCCTTTGCTTGTTGAAACAGAGAACTGTATGTCACTACTACAGTCTGTCATGCACAGTTGATTCAGTTATAAAGTCACACTCAGGAGAATGTATATGTTGTCATTAGAAACTAATATTGTTGGCAAAATGAGGTCTGTTTATCTTAGTCCGAGCTGCACAAGGGTCACCAAGTAAGCTACTTTAACCTTAAGCTGTTAAATGGGCTTTTATAATGAGTAATGTGTAATGCAACATGTTAAATTATTCAGAAAGACAAGGGATCATGTTTTAGTATTTGGCTCTTAGGCAGATGCTGCAGCAGTTTGTAGTTTATTTTACAACCTGCCTGAGTCTAATTCTCAAAGTATTTATCTGTCGTCCGTGTAGGTTATGATCACACTTTACTGACCGACGTCAGCGCTGAGATGTGGGGACACGGTGACGCTGCTGCTGTAGTGTCCAATAGAGAAAGAAACACAAGCAACCAAACTATCAGTTTTGACTCCGGAAACTCGTTTCAACAAGCCCACACATTACAGTGTAATTATTTAGTACTTATGGGGTTTAAAACAACAACATACTTCAGTTGGTACCTACCAGTACCTCTTTCCCATTCAACTGAATGATAACATGGTCTCAGACTTTTGGACCCCGCTGTATATCAGGGCAAACGTGTAGGTACAGGTGGAGAAGAGACAAAGAGGGTGAGTGTAAGAGCGTAAGAAATAAATTACACATGCTGAATATTAACAGGGTACAGTAGTAACATTATTTTTTAACAGGACGGGAAAAATGAGGCAGCACTCCCCATAATGGAGCACCATATGTCAAATAATATTCCAAAGAAGTGCCGTTATATCTGTAGCAATGAGATAGTTATGCGTTTTAACAATGATGATGAATGCAGAGGAACAGTGATGTTGTTCTGAGGTCTGATGTGAAGCCCAACCTCGTGTCATAGCTGTAGCAAAAGGAAGTACTGACTAAGCCCAGTGGTACTGTATCCTGTAATGATTTAATGTGCACTGCATAATTATAAAAGTACTTACAGTGTGATGTATTACCACAGCCGACCTATATCCTTTGTTACTGCCTCTTATTTCTTGTACTTGTTCCCTTGTTCCTACTAGTAGGTACCAGGTATTATTTCATTGGTAATTACACTGTAATCTGTGGGTTGTAATTTAAACTGCTACCCAAAACTTTAGAAAAGATTTTCAGTTTCAGTTTCAGTTTTTAAGTGTCTGCTCGTCTGCCTGTTTAAACAATGAGCTATAATGTTCCATACTAACATGTTTCAATACTTAATCATGTCAAAACTAAATCTACATCTACTACATCTGAACAGTTGAACCTTCCTTATTGAAATTGGTGTCTCTTGTGTTTTTAGGCCAACACAGGTCAAATGGACGACCCTGATAAACAATGGACGATGGTGTGCAGCAATCTGGCACTAATACAGGTAACTTCTATTTACTGCACACATTCACACAGCTTACTGTTTTCCTCCTGGTGAACTGAACATCTTTGGGGTTTGGGCATTTTTTTTCTTATTGTTTTTCTAATTCTACTGTTGATTGGTGTACTGCAGATGAATGAAGTCCTCTGTCTCTCCTCATTCTCTGCAGGTTCAGGCCACAGTGGTGGGCTTCCTCGCAGCAGTGGCAGCCGTGTGTTTAGGAGCCATTTCCAGAGGAGGCGTTGAACTGGACCAGGCGGCTGTTCTGTGCGCCAGCAGCATCACCACTGCCTTTGTAGCTGCTCTGTCTTTAGGTCAGTGACCTGCAACACTTTCACTGTTTTGCCTCAGAAACATCTATTGCAGTATTTTACAGCAGAGTTTCAGTTTGCAGCACAGCTTCACTGCCACGTTCTTGCACACCAGAAAGTCTTAAATCAAATCTGTGACTATGACAGAACCAAATGCCACTCACATCCCACTGTATACGGTGTATATACTGTACATGCCACCAGAACATCTTCAGTGCAGCTTCAGTGTCTGAACTCTACTGGAGGGATGAACACCATTTTTCCAAAAGATATTATACTGCTGGTGCTGTTTAACCTGATGAAGGTCAGAGGACCTAGATGTTGTAAATAAAGTGAGTGACTTTTTGGTTCTTTCACAAAACTCTGAACACAAATTGCTATACCACTAACTCATGCCAGTGACTTAACAGATGAATGAAAGCGTCTGTATCACATTAGATAATGCATCACACACAGCCTCAAAATCATTTTATCACACAATTTGTTTCATTTTAAAACAACATTCACATCATTATCAGATAATGCTGTGAAAAGATCATTAATTCTTATCAAAACCGAGAACGTAAATAGCCGCAAGGAAGTGAGTATTTTATTTGAAATGACCCCTGAAAACATTCATATTATTTATTTAAGATGCTACATCCCTGTAAATATAGATAATAAAGGTTAAATTGACAGATTTATATTAAATGCTCTGTAATGCATTCACTACATCAGTTTTGTCTCTTGCCGTGTTGCTAATATGAGGTGTTTGTGTTCAGAGGACTTACTGTTTTGTTAGTGTTAGTGTTTTTACAATTGCAAAAGTGCAAAACACTATCAGAGTAGGGCAAAAGAAAATCATATTGCATTTATATTGACAGATGAGGTGTCATGAGTCACGATTTCAGTGGGAATAGTGATTTTTACATTTCCTTCATGACGATATCGTGTAGATGATTCAGATTATAAAACCTCCTTTTAATGCATAAATAGAAAAGAACAGATTCATGTCTCATAGTTATAGTAAACAAACCCAGCAGGTTTTTTTGCTGAGCATCTATTCTCACATTTTCCCTCACAAAATGTAATTACTGTATTATCTATAATTCATCCTCTCCACAGATGTTCTCGTGTTAATCAGGCTCGAAGAGTGAGGAAACTAAACTGGTTCTTTTTTTTTTGCAACGTTTCGTCTGAGCGAGTAGAACTCTCTGCTGACTCTGCCACTTCAACACGTCTCTATAAATCAGTTTTCTGATGTACAACACATTTTTCGTTTTGCTCAGTTCTAAATGCAGCTTGTCTGAATCTGGGTTTGTCCTTTCTGTGAGGCTGCTTGATGTTTTGGAAATTGTGTGTTGATAGAGAAAAACCAACAGACTTTAGCTGAAAGCGTTCATCAGCATTATGTTGTCTTGTTGCCCTAACGATTGATTCCGATTCTCATTCATCTTATTTTCTGTTTTTGTCTCGTCACACTCGCTCCACTCCCCCCGCCCCCGTAGGCCTGGTGATGATCGGAGTGATCATCGGCTCCAGGAAGGTGGGAATCAACCCTGACAACGTGGCCACCCCCATCGCTGCCAGCCTGGGGGATTTGATCACCCTGTCCCTGCTGGCCGGGGTCAGCAGCACACTCTACGAGTATATAGGTGAGCTGAACTCAGATCAGATTTATGACTCTGTGCCACACTTGTCAGTGCTGCTCTGGTGTGTTATGGCTATCAGTCAGTCAATTCAGTCACTTCAATATTTTGTGCACCGTCTGAATGTGATGAGAATTTATCGGTTCCCTTCAACTTGACAAATCTGGATTTATGATGTTTATTTGAGATCGATCTTATAATGTGACTTTATTACTGATGCTGAGTCAAACAAGAGGAAACATATTGACCATTACAGAACATCATGCAGGTAACCAGAACACAAGATGGCAGCAAAACTCTGATTTATTTTCCCAGTCATCTGTGTGTGTGTGTGTGTGTGTGTGTGTGTGTGTTCCTGCTTTAGTATAGCACTTTAAATAAGTGTGTTCATACTGTTTCTTCTCTTTGTTCCAAGCTTCTTAATGTATGTGGCCTGTCCCTGATCTATTCAAGGGCCTGTCTGTGTACGTGTGTGTGTGTGTGTGTGTGTGTGAGAGTCTCTTTGATGTTTGTCAAAGTGTTTGTGTACATGTGAATGAAAGCCTTGTAAATGTTGATTTAGATCATATTATTTCTAGTCAGATGTAGGAAAAACCTTTTTTTTTTCTTTTACTTCACACAGATATTTATGAGTAGAAAATTCCTGCTACAATTTCTGCCTCGCTGAAGCTTACAATAAAGATTTTTTTAATGCAATCCAATACAACAGCCCTGCTGGAACATTAAGCTCATAATGTTCAGTTTTTGTTGACATTGTTGGAAATGTGTAAATTAGTTCATATGATTGTTACTGAGGTCACGGTTACAGATGGTGGTGTAGTGGACGACATTATATTGAGACATTGAGAGTCGATGGCAGTGTCAACAAAGACAGAACATTGTTAGCATCACACAAGTTGACTTTACAGCAGAATAATTGTATTGAATCACATTAGATTGTGCAATTGTGCTTAATAAAGTGGACACAGAGTACATAGTCAGTTATTGCCTTTACTGTGTCCTCTCCATCTACTGGACCGTTAAACAAATGATACTACTTTATGGGTGAGGAAATCACATTGTAATTCATGGATTCATCTGAAAATCTAGTAAAGATGGACAATATATTTCACAGATGGACAATATATTTCACAGACGTTTATTTCTTCACCGCCTCATACCTGTTCCTGTTCCACAGATATATGGTACCTGTCCCCCCTGGTGTGTCTGGTCTTCCTGGCCCTGATCCCTCTGTGGGTGTTGGTGGCTCGACAGAGCCCCCAGATCAGGGAGGTTCTCCGCTCAGGGTGGCAGCCTGTGATAGTGGCCATGTCTATTAGCAGGTATAATATATAGAAATTCACACACTTTGATTTATTTAGTGGGAATGTATACTGAGGCTTTAAGTTCAAGATTTGTGATGAAGCTGAATCAAAAATAAAAACTGACAGACTTGAATAAAACAAAATTACTTAGACATTTGATTTCTATATAAGTGGTACTTTGAAACTTTATGTTGCAGGAAAAATCATTTTGTACACATCAATCTATTCTTTTCCCAGGAGTATATAATTACAAACTGCAGAGTCCCAATCTGTGGCTCATATGGTAGAAAAAAACAGATTGAACTGAGCAGACTAAATAATAAACTGTGTGAACGAACTGCTAATGTGAGTGCAGGCTTCTGTGTTATGCATCTGGAATCAGAATGAAACCAGGAAATAGTTAGTTATAACAATAACTACAGGGTGATTATAATTTCCCTGTTTTTAAGTAATGCAGTGCAGCATTCAATTGTCATACCGACTAGATGAAAGCACAGACTAATAACAGGTGTCAGAAAAACTGTGAAAATACAACAGTATCCAACACTACATACTGCACTGACTAAAAGGCAAGTCAGAGCTATTGTCCAGTTCCTCTGACTGTTAAATGAAGTTAGACATCAAAATATAACCTGGCCTGGATCACAGATAAATGATGCATTAACAACCAAACACTACTTGCACAGTGTCTTGCACTTTTAAGGTGGAATGTTTTCTTGTGTGTTACTCAATCTAAGATTGACATTTGGAAATCAATCAGTTTCATTTGTTTTTAGTATCTTTCTTGCATGATCGGATCTTCAAGCTCTTAAAGATGTATATAAATTTCAACTGGATTCTGTGAACTGTGGATATTTTATGTCATCACTGGCGGAGCACTGCTCCGGTGTGCTCCAGCAGCACTACACCTATGGTCAGAGGTCTTTTCGATCCTATGAGTGCAACTTGGCTGTCTGTCTGTGCAGATTGCAGATCTAAGAAATCCTGGTAGTAAGATGTTCAGTGAGTAAAACATAAGTCAGCCCTCTGAAGTGGTAATTAAACAGCTGAAGCAGGATAAGCTTTAATGTGAAAGGTTTCTGCAGGTCTGACATCAGGCTGGGAAACCCCGCCAGTACCTGCATGTGATTCTGATTCCCTCTGTGTTTGTGATTTCCAGTTTCGGAGGACTCATACTGGACAAGACAGTGAGTGATCCCAACTTTGAGGGCATGGCAGTCTTCACGCCCGTCATTAACGGTAAGCTGATTGGTCTTTAAAGCTAAATGAAGCCACAAGGAGGAATCACACAGAGTTACATTTGTATTTTAGCCTTTCAGTGGATGTAGTCCAGAGTGATGCATCGTTAAGATTAAAGCAGCAGTTTTTCAGCAGTGAGCACGGTAACCCTCAGGTGCATTCAAAGAAAAACATATCACTCATCTATGGAAGGATCATAATGAACATGGCAAAAGATGACATCACAACTGTATTGATATTGACATTATATTGATCTAAAAACAGGAATAAAAGAGGTTAGTGTGGTGGAGGTAGAGGCGAAGAGAGTGAAAGTTAAATCAAAGCAAAGAAAATACACATAAACTAACAACTTTCATTTCTGTCATATTTGATCAAATAGCCAAACCTGTTCCTGTCTCTAAATTTATACAATGACATTTGGAGGAACAGGTTGTTTATTCTTTGGGAGCTTCTAGTATGAATCTGAGCAGCAAATCAAACATTGAGTTAAAAATGCAGAAGAGCAGAATAGTAATGTTTCTTTAGATTTGGTGTTGAGTGTGTCACTAATCCCCATTAACACACCTAGGGTTCTTAAAATAACTTTTCAGATTGATTTCCTTCCTCCCACACAGCTGCGGGCAGCTGATTGTTGTTATTATTTATTTATCTATTTTTATTTATTCATCTTTTCTCACTCACAAGTTCTGTTTCATGGTCGTGCAGTTGCATACAGAAAGGATGCCTGACATGACTTTAGAAAGGTGCTGTGAAGCATTGTTTACATCAGTGGTGTAATCAGAAAACTAAAAACAGAAGACATACAATTATGTAACAAAAAGGTTCATGTGTATTTGATTATTTCTTTAATGGAAAAGTTTCCTGCCCAGCAAGTTCCTCTGAAGCCTTAAAGTGTGCATCAACAAGTAGGGGCCTAGGTCTGAGAGATAAACATGTTTATTAAAAAGAAAAAGAGGAAAAACATTTTTTAATTGCACAACAGAAGCAAATTTCTCAAATGTTTTGAAATAGCAAGCATCTGTACAAAACTGTTTCCTGAATAAATTACAGTGAGTAAATGGAAAAAATTATGGTTTAAAAACAGGAACTATCTGATCAAAATAAGTGAAAAAGACTATATCTCAGTCAGTTTCTTTCAATTTAATTTAAATTGCCATGGTGAAATGAACTGAAACCAGTGGCCGTCTGGAAGGTAGGAAGTCTTAAATCATATGTGATACTTTGGAAAATGTTTGGCTCTAATATTAAAGTAATACATAATTTAGAATCACTGGGCTAAAACATAAGGAGCTGCCAAAACGTCCAGTAAATGAAGCCTTAAAACCACTGGAACATTTTGAGAAGCACCATTTCAGACGCACCAAGGCCAACATGTGGAGCATCAAGCTGCTCTGATGATTCACTCTGAAGTTCCTGTTTTGCTGTCTCATCAAAAATGTATGAGTTGTCTTAACAATACAGGAAGCTGTAGAGCTCATCAGCTCAGCCAGTTTCATGGAGCAGTTATAGGAACCATTTGAGCTTTTTCTAAAATCCAACTTCAAACAGTGGTTGTCCAGTCATAGCTTAGCAACTGTAACTAGGCACAGTAGGTCTCTGAGGCTTTGGATTTCTCGACTTGGAGAAACTTAAGGAATAATTTTAGCAAACATTAGCATGTCAGTTTAACTAGCTTACTACCTACAGTAGCAACCGAACCCAGCATTACCTCCACGGCCAAGGAGCATTTCATCACACTACTGTATTTGGCTGGGTTACAGGTTATGTTACAAAGAAAGAAGAAGAAGAAGAAGAACTTAAAAAAAAGTTTACGCTAACATTAGCCATGCTGTTTGCACTCCAGAAACTCCAGCAAAATTAATTATTCGAAATAGCGACATTCAAACACATCAGTTACTGTTCAACCTAAAAGACTTTTTCTCTTGTAATGTTAAAAGTAAAACTTTTTTTAAAATACCAGCAATAAATTCAAACTTCTCTCTTACTTATTTGGACTAATTAGCGCTGCACTGCAATAAAAGACATCTAACATGTAGCTTTAGCCTCAGTCTGTAGCATTACTTTATGCATGTAGCCACGGACAAATGTAATAATCCTTCTGCAGGATTCTTGTTTTAAAACTGCACTGATCTTGTAAACTGACCTGTGTGCAGTTCCTAACAGTTTAATTTAACTTTTTGGATTTGCATGCATCTTTTTTCTCCATGAGAAAATCACAATCAACCGTAGAAATCAAGAGAGCGATGCTGTTTCAGACTGATGAAGAATCCTCTCAGACGTAGAGGAGTGGAGGCAAAGAAATAAGCAGCCTTCAGAAGAAGTGGTTTGGCTATGAGGTGATGCATGCAGGGATCCGCTGAGTATAAGAAAGAAGTCGATTTAAACCACTAATGGTGCACACCCAGTGCCCTGGCATAGCTGACAGGGCCTTTAATAACCAGACTCTCGCTGTCACTGTTTCTCATTTCATCTCTTCCCATCTCCCACTGTTTCTCTATCTCCCTCTCTCCATTCCTGTGAATTTCTAAATTCACCAATCTGGTTTGAATTTCCTATTTTTCCCTCACTGGCTTGCATATAAACCAGTTTTATGTTTTACTAAAAAGTTCCTCCAGTCTTTTCCATCTCACAAAGAACATCTGTGCCGTTTTGTGGGGTAAATAACTTGGAAAGGTGTTTGATGTAACTGAATTAGGCACAGATACCCTTGTCAACACTAAAATTAAAATGGACTGCAACCAGTGGGATCTGGAAAATTTGTTTTGCATTCAGAAGAAACTTGGCTTTGAAGAAGTGAAGCGAATGGCCCAACTCTCACTAGAAAGATAAAATCTTACATCTCTTAGCATTTAACCCATGTTAAAGCCTCTTTGGTTGCTTTGAAGCACGTAACATCTGGAAAGATTTAAAAATCTGAAAATGACTTATCAAACAGATCAGACATCTTGACACAAGGGCAGTTAGAAACAAGCTATTTACCAGAATTTGAGAAAAGGCACGTAATGATTCTAGCACTACCAGGGTCATGACTCATGTTTCACTGTCGGAACCATACGGCTGCATGCGGTTGACTTTCTTTCCATACGTACGTGTTGCTGCTTGGTATCAGGTTTGTATTCATCTCGGTTACTGCGACTCCACCGGCCAGGTCTTTGCTGTGCTTTGGCCTGTGTGGCTTATTAAGATGGACTCTGCTCTATCAACCGTGGCCAGATCACGGCCCAGCCAAGCTTGTGTCATTACTTGGCTTAATTTGTGTGCAGGCGATGATGAAGGAGATTAAGCGTTACTGATTTTAAAAGCTTGTTTACTGTCCCTTGTTTGGAAGAACTTTCTGTCTCATGATAATGACAGTAACAAATCAATATCAGCTTTTCAAATCAATGTGTGAGAAAACAAAAGGTCTTTGTCACTTTTTTGTGCTTTCTTGAGTACACAATAAATCTTTGCTTTTCTTTTATTGCAGAAATAAAGTTACAACCAGTCGATTGAAGTGGTTGCTCTGTATTGTGTCACAGCTTCATTCTTATACTCATTGATTTACTGATTGTGCTTTTCTTCCTCCCCCGTGTAGGAGTGGGTGGTAACTTGGTGGCCATCCAGGCCAGTAGGATCTCCACCTACCTGCACTTTTGGAGCATCCCGGGCGTGCTGCCCTATAAGATGAGGCAGCACTGGCCCAATCCCTGTATCACCTTCTTCTCCTCAGGTAGCCCTGCCATAATGGACACACACACTGTGGCCATATGCATAAAATCTTAGGTATTTAACCAAAGTGCTTACACAGGATGTCTTAGAATAAGAGTGACTGTATCTAATGTAATGTAATTTGAATTCTTATACAACAGATGTTCTGGTGCAAATGCATTCATCTCCAAAAAAGAATCTGTTCCTGTGCGTTATGAATTTATAACATGTGCAGACATTCTGCTCTGTGTTAGGGTCTTGAACAGTATTTTCATATTGGCAGTAGATTAAAACGGGGCAACTCCATGGCTGATTGGTTGGTTCACATACCACATGGGCGTAAAAAGCCCTGAGCAGCAGGTTCGGCTCAGGGCGGGCCGGGCTGTTTATTGCATGTCACTCCCCTACTCTCTCCCCCAGTGCTTCCTGTCTGTCTTCATCGTCAAATAAAAGCATATAAATGCCCCAAATAATAACTTTTAAACATAAATATGCCAAAAACAAACATTGATCAAAAGACTGTGTAATGTGAAAATTGTCGCTTGTGGTAACGAACACACAGAAAATTATCACCTGACTTTAGAGTTCCCCTCATAGTCTTGCAGGTCATTGTTTTGGTTGGATATTCTTTCAGCTCTCCTCTCTGTGTCTCCCAGGGGTGAACTCCAAGTCTGCACGCGTGCTGCTGATGCTGGTTATCCCCGGTCACCTGGTCTTCCTCTACGCCATCTCTCTGCTGCAGGGAGAGGAGGCGCCTATCTCCATAGCCTTCACCGTCTGCTACCTGTGTGCTGCTCTGCTACAGGTAAGCTGGTGCAGTTCCATACACACATGTTTGTGATGTTTCCATGTTCCTCTTTTACTGCAGTAAAACAGAAGAAGTGTTAACTACCATTGGCATCTTCCTGCCAGTGGTGGTCAACGCTGAATGGTTTCTCATGAACTCACTGGCCCTCAGTTGGCCCTGAAGTTTCACACGGCTTTCTGATACAAACTGTGGAAACCAGTCATCAGAAGGTACATTGTAAGACTTTGTACAGTCTGATAAAAATGGCTGCTGCCACCTGTTACCTAGCTGTGAACTGGCCGGTGCCAGATGTTGGTGTTTCAGCGGGTGAGTGAGATAGAGAGTTGTTCCAGGACAGAACCAAAAGTACACCGCACTCCTGACCTCCCCAACATAACATCACCTCAGCTGCTAAGTGTTTATACAAACCTGACACTCATTAAACACACAATGTTTGATGGTGGTGTTTGTATTCTTGCACAGAATTAGACGTTGTGTTCTTTGGTATCAAGTCAAGGACTGTTTGTAAATCCCAATAAACTCTTGGAGATTCAAACAAAGCTCAGACTTCATAGTTGCCTGAGTCCAGAAAAGTTGACTGAGACCTTAAAGGATTTCACTGCTTGGAAGATTCGTAGGAAGCTGCTATTGAGATCACTCGCCTGGGTAATGTGACGAAATAACACACACAAAACATACACAGGCGCAGTGAGAAGTACACCAATACCCTTTTTAAACTAAAATTAACGCATATATGTGGGTTTTTAAATGCACTGAGCGTGAGCTGCTAGCTGCTATGCAGACTTGTTGTATCTCATCTGCAGGCTGGTGCTCCTGTAAGTGTCAGAGCCTCTGTGTGAGATGCTTCAGTTGGTAAATGTGTGTTTTTAAAACTTATTTCAGGACTGTGCTCACTCCTGCAGCCCCTAACACAGCACACTCTCAGCGAGCTTGCATGGCGGCTAGCCGCTAGTTAGCAAGTTTAGCACAGCCATGCCGTGGGTAGCCTTTAGACAATGTAAAAATGAAGTGTAGCTGCAGTGTTTCTGGTTTAATAGCACCGTGCTGCGCAGGTGACAGGTCTGTCTACATGCTTACATCACTGCTGATTGGAGCTGGAGCCAATAAATACCCCTGACTACTGCAGAGTCATTTGACCCAGGACTGAATGCTGATTGTACAGGGGCTTCATCAGAGGAATATGTAGCAACTTCACATCATGGAAGCATATCATCTGTGCAGGCCAGCAGAAATGTTTTTCAGCGCTGTGAACAATTATTTTGGTGAAATTAGTTTGAACCTGAATAGAAGCATCATAGAAGAAGCTGTACTATGCATTAAGGCTAGAGGTTGTGGAGATTGATGTATTTCGTACACTTACTGGAATTTTTGTACAGCCAGATGTCATCGGATGTTAGTGGGTTTTCTGTCCACATGCAGAAATACCCCTGCTACTCCATCACTGAACTAGTCATGTGCTTGCGTATATGCTGGTGATTTCAGTTTTAAAAATCTTTTCTTTTCTTTTTTTTCTATATCATTTTTTTTCTGTTTTCTTCTCTCTTTAGGTGGCTATCCTCCTTTATGTTGCTGACCTCATTGTCCGCTTGATGTGGAGAAGGAGTCTGGACCCAGACAACTTCTCCATCCCCTACCTGACCGCCCTGGGCGACCTGCTGGGCACTGGCTTCCTGGCCTTGTGCTTCCGCTGTGTCTCACTTGCTCAGAGCCTGGGTCTATGAATTTTCCCCTGTACCATGAACTCTTAGCCAGCCACTGTCTTGTTGCACCGATTTTGTTTGCACAGAGATGCTTTTGATTGGACAATAAAGCATTTTCTAATCTTTATCACTGGGCCAGTTCATCCCAAGGAATTTGTCACAAATTCAGACCTTTACACTGGTGGAGAGACAGCACATGTGACACCCACCCACTTACACCCATCCATCTGGGTGTAAAGTTTGCTGCCTGAAAATGTCCGGCCCTCAGCTGGATCTGATTCTTTTATTCAAGTGCAAAAGACTTCAAAGTATTTGGAAGTTTTACTTCTCTCCTTCAGAACATCTGCTACACTTTTTTAGTTAAAAATCATTCCTCTTTATTTCTGTGGTCTAATTTTCCTGCACTAACAACAGTTTGGTGGGTCTGTGCTCACCTCGTCTCTTAGCTCATCTCTTTGGCTTCATCAGAGGAATATGTAGCAGCAGAACATCATAGCAGCAGAACATCATGGCAGCATATCAACTGTGCAGGCCAGTAGAAATGTTTTTCAATGGCCTTCACTGTGAACAAACGGTTTGTTTGTGGAAATTTGTTTGAACTTGAATAGAACAAACAGACTTAAAGCAGCCCTCATTTGGGTGGGCTGTACTATGCATTAAGGCTAGAGGTTGTGGAGGTTGATACATGTCGTACAGTAACTGAAATTTTCATGGATGTATGTCCAATATATGAGTTTGGATCCATCTTTATTTTTTTAGAACAAATGGGACAGATGGTTTTTGTCATGCACAAAAGTAACACATCACATGAAAAAAAAACTGAATCTCCATTATTATCCATATAATGTACTTCATGAGAGTCTAATAACCAAAATCCCCCATTTTTCTACAGTTTTTGCTGAATTAATTTTTAAGTTTTTTGAGATAGAGCTGTCTGACCGACAGATGGCAGGAGGTATTTTCATGGCCAAACCCAAGTGGCAGGTTGCACAATGGAAACAGTGTGATTAGGAGGAAGACTATTAGTAGTTGTGGTTGGAGATTGTATCAGTCATAAACATCATGCAGAGAACAGTGCAGAGCAGCTCCACCTCATGTACTAATAGTAAATGGTGACTGATGTGCAGGAGGTGCAGAATCATCATATCATTCTATAGTGTACCTGAATAAATAATGGCAGATACAGTAACATATTTAGTCGCTCTGTTTGTTGGAGAATTATTACATAGTGTTTTTTTGTGAAATGAGGTGAGGATCCAAACAAAACAAAACTTATCATAAAGACTGTTTGACTTCGGGAGGGGTGGAGGGCATACACCAGCAAGTTTTTGACAATTATAATTGATGTGTTTGTGTCCAGCATCCCCACTCACTGTGTCTATGATGGCACCTACTGGCATCAATAGTGAGGATTAAAAATTATTCCAGACTAGTGCAATAAAATCAAAATCCATGAAAAGATACTGTTAAAGAAATGATTTGACCTTTTGGAAGATAGACTTATCTGCAAAGAGTTAAATGAGGAGATTGATGAGATTGATAACACTATGTTAAAAATTAGTTTACGGCCAGCTAATGTAGTTTAGCACAAAGACTGGAAAAGGGGAAACAGCTAGCCTTGCTCTGTGCAAAAGGTAACAAAATCTCTTACCAACATTTACTAAAACATATGTCTCTTGTTTAAGTGTAAAAACAAAAATTCACTAATTTTTGTGGTTATGTGCAAACCTATTTTTTGGCCCGGAAGTTCAGTTTTTGTATGGATTAAACAAATGAGATGTAACGTGTTAATTAGTAAAATCTAGAGGTGCTTGTAGGTGCCTGGATTCTGACAATGGCAGGCTAGTTCTTTCCTCCTGTTTCCACTCTTCCAGGTTGAATATAAATTGGTATCGATCTTCTCATCTAACGCTTGGCAAGAAAGCAAATAACATTTTCTTCCAAAATCTCAAACCTTTCCTTTAATGGCCAGAAAAATTATTTGCTAAAGCTACAGTAATAGGCCTGTAAACATTGATGGCTGTTACTTCTAACACACTTCTTCACTGGGATCTATTTGATCCCAGTGAAAAGACTACATTTCTGACTTAAAGCCCCCATGATCCCTCACAAAAACTGTTTCCAGAATACCTAATATGCAGATGATGTATTGCTTTTTGTTGCACATAGATATACAATGCCATTAAACTGGCACATGCAAATGATACAGTAATAAATATAAATAAGCAATGAGATTGTTTTTCAGATTCTACATCATAACAGAAACTGTTTAAAGACCCAGATGTTACCTTCTAAAGCGCTCTGAAAAATGTCACCACACATCTCACTATTTGTAGAGCAATGTCAATATTGAACAAATATTTTGCAATATTTAATTTATTGTGAATTTTGTGCTGCCACTCAATCTAAAAAAAACAAACAGCAATGAACTTACACAGATGACTTCTACATGTATTTGTTTTCAACCATCAGCCCAGGTTTATGTGTTTACATTGATTATTTAGCTGCAGAGGATCTTGGGTATTCCCTCACTTACTGCCTTACTGCTCATTATAACGTAAGAACCATGAAACCTCATCATTACTGTAGTGAGTGCATATACATGCACACGTTACTCTTTAGTGTGTTCAGACAGACAGCGAGGTGAATTGACCTTGTGTCATCCGCACACAAGCTGGAACTCACCTTTAACTCCAGTTCTTTATATTTTACTCCAGTCTCTCTCCCTTTTTCCTCTCATCTTGTCACTACATAGCCAACATTAGCATTAACAGCTGTTTACTCACCAGTCTAGGAGAAAAGTTGTGAGTTCAGCATCAAACTTAATTCTTTTACTTACCAAGAGCTTTTTCCAGCAGTGGAAATCAACTCTTGCCTTTATCACGTCTTTTCTTCAACTGAGCGCGTTAACCAGCTAGTCGTGGCCCATCTCGTCACTTTGTGATAGCGAGTTAATGTAGCCTCCAATCTGCCCTGTAGACCCTGATTAACTCTTGCAACGATGGCCAAAGCTTTGTCAAGCAACAGTCACCATCACTTTCAGCGGCCGAGTCCCTTTAACACCGTCCTGGGCGAATTTGTGTCTCTTCTTTCTAACTAATTTCATCCTTCCATTGACTTTGTTTACAATCACATCATGTCTAACATTCACCTCGCATTCTGTTTGAAGTAACACCTATTATTCAATTAACAGTTAAAGTCATGTTTAAGCATCTCCATATTCAAATTGTGTATAATTTCAGCTGACATAAATACACAAAAAGATAACAATTAATATATAACTGCAAAAACCACAGTATTCTGGATTCAGAACTTAAATGTCTGAAGTACACTGGCCAGCTCTCTAACCTTGCTGTCATACTGGTGTATGAGCTTCATATCAAAGATTTACACTATATCTCTAAAACAAGAAAGAAATACAAACGTGTGTGTAAATGCACTCATTAAAATCACATGGAACATGTTTGCTGTTTGCTGTTACTCGTTGTACCTATTTTTAGAGACAAACCTCATAAACACTGAAATCTGAGGCACTTCTGAAAACAACCTGTCTGAATATTAGTGTGAGGTATTTCAGTGTTAATAGTGCTTTGCTAAAAGCTTTTATTGTGACACTGTTACACAGTACTTTCTACACTAGAGGGTAATGAAATCTTAAGATGTACTATTTGAGTCACAGTTTATTTCACTCGAGCTTACTGAGATTAATGTGTTAACTGTGATACTGTGAGAATTAGAGTTAAGGTAGTGTAGTACCAGCACGAAAGTGTGTCTTAATCGATTGGGCTGGATGATATAACCTGTCACATTTATATCGGTAATGGATGTAATCTTTTTTTTCTTTTTTTTTTTTTTTTTTTAAATACATCATTGTATTTATGTCCATTATTGTGTTGGGTTGCTTCTTATGTTTGTTCCAATATAATTAACAGTTTGACCAGTTAATAATTCTAGACCTTTGGACATTATTGATTGGTTAAATGTCCATTAGAAGTCACTGGTTTCTGTTGCTATTCTTAAACTAAATATATGGAATTTATGGTTTTATAGCTTGCTTGAATTTTTGAGTTAGTAATACTTAGTTTGTAATAACGGTGCTCATTTAAAAGGAGTAGGCTAGTTCAGTGTTTGGGGAAACATGTTTATTAATCTATTGCCAAGGTTTAGATGAGAAAAGTGCAAGACGCCAAAACAAAACTGGTTCTATTCCAGAAGTAAAAAAATCCCATTGACATTTCTGACATTTCTAAATCGTGCAAATAACTAAAAGTCCAGTGTTGGAACACGTAGCTTTTAGCATACTGTATGTCATGTGGCTCACTCTATATGTTTAGATAAGGAAAGAAAAAAAAAGATCTGATGGCCATTAAAAATTTCTGCTTTCAGCGGCCTTGAAGGAACACCATTTCCCAGAAGCTTTAGAGCACCACGGACTCATGCTCATAAAAACAGTAGCACCACAGGATTAACCATTGTAGTAGTTTTTATATGGATTGTAATCCCAAGAATACTTAAGTTTCCTAAAAATACACATTAAAGAAATACTGAATGGATGAGTTACAGAGGCTACTGTGCCTGATACCTCGGGTTTCTATACCTATGTATGCTAAATCTGAAAGTAAAGCTAAAGCCAGTGGACAATTAGCTGAGCTTAACTTGTTCTACAATCAAAGTAATTAAATAAAAGAGACAAGATGCTTTTTACATGGAGTTTCATGCTGTAATGTTGGTGTGACGTAATGGGCCAGTAACTGTAGGACTGAAGGTAAATAGCTCCAGTGTGTAACTCCCTGTAAAACTACAACTGGTCATTTTTACTTAAAAAGATATACTGTATAAGGTATATAATAATTTAGACAAAACTATGCCGTTTCCCCCTGCTTTCCCGCAGTCTTTATGCTAAGTAAGCTAAGCTAACTGCCTGCTAGCTATAGCTTTATATTTAGCAAACACACAGGAGTGGCTTCAATCTTCTCACCTGACTCTTAGCAAGACAGTTAATAAGCATGTTTCCCAAAATGTTCAACTATAACCTTAAAAAAAATATCTGGTTTATCATCCAGCCCTGTTATGTCAAAGAGTGTGATGGCAAAAATCTCATTGCAAACTTGCACTTTTGGTTTAATAGTTGCCTTGAAAACAAAATCAATGTTTAAAATTAACTGTGTCTTAGCTAAAATGTCGTCATCTACAACCATGTCAATGTCAACAAATAGCTTTATCCGCGGTGTTGCAGCAGTCCTTTCTCTCTTGCTTTCTGTAGACAAAACTTTGTACTGTACTTCAATGTTGACACTGCCACATGAAGACTGTAGGGGCTTCTAAAATGCCTTCATTTTCTAATCTTTGCTGTGTTCACTGTCACCCGAGCTTCCACTCCCAGTGTGTTGTCTTATGTGTGCGCAAAGATCAAGTGTGGAATCAAAAACATGACAAATGTTTGGTGAGTGTTTGTGATTTTTGTGGCTATGAACAATTATATTTTAATAAAAACCAACAGTGTTATGGAATCTGTGTTACTTTGACACCATCACGTAATTTATTATAAAAAAAAACTGGACACTAAAGCCGTTATTGCTACTGTATGTGTATGATTTTATTATGTTTTTACTTTGGCTCCATCAAATGAAACATCAAGTTAGTTAGTCAGGTTTCCATCCACAAGTAGCTCAAATTTTAACCACATTTCCAGAAAATTGAGGAAGATGCAAAAAAGTTTCCATCCACTGCTGTTATATAAATATTAGGAATTGGTCTCGTTGAGATAAACAGCTCGTGGCGCTAACTGCAGCCAGTAATGTGGCTTTAAATCGGTAAGTCCCTCATCCAAAGGGACTTAAAAATCAAACTTAAGGCAAGAGTCAGAGAAAGGATCGGCACACTGTGCTAACAGCTTCCAGCAATTTCAATAAAGCAACGTTTGGATCTGCAGGGATCTTTATCAGACTCTGTCAAAGCTCCATCACAAAGAAGTCTATGTCTATATGACACTGAAATTCAGCCTATGTTTCAAGTTGTTTTTATTCTCTCTATAGAGGCATGCCCAGCTCTGCTCTGATTGGTTCAGCCTGAGGGCAATTTGACTCTCAATCATGTAGATCATAATCACCTGGGTGATGAATGTTTGTGTCTATATAAAGCCTGTTCTGCTTTGTGATGGTGCTTTGACAGTAGCTGATGAAGATCCCTATAGATCCAAATGCTGCTTTATTAAAATTGCTGGGAGGTATTAGCTCAGTGTGCGGATTCTGTTTCTTACTCTTGCCTTAAGGAGAAGAGGCTGCAGGAATATGACATAATTGAAAGTGCACCATGGAATCTCCTATGATAGAAAATAACAGGAACATGATGGAAACATGGCATTTATGTCTGTTTTGTGTTAATTTGAGGAGGGTTATTGCTCCACACTCATCTGCTGCTATTTTTCTTCAATGGATGTTTAAGTCACATGCTTTATGTTAGATGTGATTTATCCACTGTTTATCTGTTTCCATTGTACTGTTGGGTTTTGCTTTACCAACACCAACCTTTCTACATCAGCCTTGCTGAATTTTTTTTTGCAATACTTGAGTTTTTTCCAATTTTTTAAGGTTTCCACTCAGGTTTTTTTTTTTTCTTTGAAAATGTGCATAAAAACAGCAGGGTGGAAACTCTGACTGGCCACAATGCAACACTTCAACTACAGCATTGTTTGGGATTGTTTCACTTTCTTTTTTTTCTTTTTTTTTTTTTTATGAGCACACACACACACTATCAGAGTCATTTCAAATATGCTACACTAACCCATTAAATTGCAATCTCTTTTGATTACAATGACAGATCTGTTGAAACATGTCACTATCACAACTGGCATGTCTAAAACTCTACATGTAACACCCCTCCCACTGTCTTGGAGGTTGTCCTTGCCAACCTCAGCACGCAATTGTTTGACATTGGAGGGCCGTCAGCTGATGCAGTTCACCTGGGCCTTCCAGACTATAACAGCTGGCCCATGTGCTTACTTGCTTTTCCAACTGCTGACATCCATTTATGTTGGTGTTATATTTTGCTTTTACAACACATATGCTACTCATCCACGCGCTGATTTCATGGCTGCTTCCACACCCCACTGCTCATTTGTCTCACTCTTTAGTGATAATAAATTGTTTGTCTTCAGTACAGCCTTTGTGTGGACTCCCTTCTTATCACATTCACTGAACCCGTCTGTGACAGGGGCTATTTGTAAGTTTTCTCCGTGGCGAATGTGGTTTCTTGCCAGGAGCAGGCGGTGGTGATTGTCACTTGACAAGAGCTTCAGCCATTGTTGCATTTACAAGACAAGAGGTTATAATATGTTTCTGAGCAGAGCTGCATCATTGGTGAGAAAAGGAATGAAGTTTGATGCAGAACTCGCAGCATTTCTTCTAGACTGGTAAGTAAACAGCTGTTAATGCTAAGGTTAGCTGTGTAGCGATAGCAAAACTTACAAATAGCTCCTTTTTAAATACTCCTGGCTTGTTCATTCAGCACTGCAGGCAACCATAAGTATTGCACTGAGGATAGTAAAAGGTCATCTTTGTCCAGTATAACTCAGTGGAAATCTTCCTCTACCATCAGCAGAGGAAAAAAAAACCTTTTTGAGAGAATATCTTTATAACTAATATCATGAGTTTAACATATGTGTGTTTGTAAAGGGAAACAATATAAGACGACACACACAGTGTGTTGCTGTTAACAAACTGTATTTGTTGAAACTTCAACGTAACCAGACAGTCAATCATCACATTCACAGCTTCGTGGCACAAGTAAACTGGTACTTGAGATCCTCTCAGATTGTGCTGGGTTCACAGTGACTCACCATGTCACCAGTCTGACTAAAGGAACATCTCTACAGAAAATGTCTGACTAGCTGTGCTCATACACAGCAGCGTCTGGGTATTTGAGATGGAAATACAGCATGTGTAGTCTCTGTGAAAGAACGAGCTACTTGTTATTTGTATTCTGTATTTTCCAGGATAAAAAAAAAGGAAATTAAAAGGTAAAACATATATTTTGTGCAGCATGTCATTGAGCCAGTAGGAAGAAAAAAAACTTTAAGGGTGTGATTGGTTTTTGGCAAGTTGCAGCTTCTTGCAAATTATGGCTTAAATCACACACTGCTACAAAGGAGAGCATTAAAAATGAAAACCCTGTAATCCATGGCAATCATGCAATCATAGCCAACAGAAAAATAAAAAAAGTGGCATAAACTCGATGGCACAAATTTTAAGGCTAGAATAAAAACAGGAAGTCACTTATAAAAACACATAACTTTTAACACATTACCCACACTCAGATACACACAGATATTGCACCTTTCAAAGCAAGAAAAACATAATGTTTCCAGAATTGGCCTGCGCTGACCTGTCTAACAAAAAATGAAATATTTTATTTAAAAAATCTGGAAGATAAAGAGTCTAAGCTGTTTCCTGCCACTTTGGTGCCAACTTGTCTTGACATGCACTAGGATAATTTTTTTTAGAGCAAAACTGCAACTAATATCCGTCCTGTGGGACGTGTCTACTTAAATGGAGAAGTTGACTTTATTTGTTTGAGGTGAAATTCTTGTTTTTCTCAGGAATGACCCGCTAAACAAAGACATGACAGGTCCAATTCATCCAGGCTAGATTTGTTGTAGTAATTAGAGACAGTGTAGTTATTTTGTTAGACCGATGTAGTACTTATTTTTAAACAAAGATCCAACTGGGAATGAAACATAAACTGAAATCATAAATTATATTTAGTAGATGTAGACACAGGCTTCCTCACAAAACACGAAAATAGGCCACACTGATCATCAGATGTATAAGATGGTAACTGTGTCCATGCCACAGGCCAGATGGTGGCATTTTACAGCAACATTTTGTTTTACGTGCCTCTTATTTTCCTAATTATTCAGTAGAAGGTTTTCTGAAAAGAACTGTGTAATTTAGTACTAATTATAGACACAGATTTCCAGAGGATTTCTTCTTTGGTAAGACTGTTCTTTTGGACCCAAGTAAATATTTATTAATTAATCATTTATGATTGGAATCTTTGCTTTTCAGTTGAATCCCATGCTCTCCTGTACAACTGCACAGTTTCTGTGCAGTTTCACCGTTTTTGTTTTTAACGTTAATAGAACAAACAAAGAAACTTTGTTTTTTAGGAAAAGCTGGAAAACAAAACATTAACATTTATACTTTGGCAGATAATTTCAGGTCAGTTCTATATGCACTCCAAGTCCATTGTTTTCCTCAAACAACACTCTTTAATTCTTTTTTCTTGAAAGATGTTTTTCTGGCAGTCACAGATACACAAACAACCGACAAGTCAAATTAACTACACAAAGTTTTTTAAATATTGGTTTTGCAAATTGCCTGGCAGATATGACTGTATCAGTTTATATGATGTAAATCTATTGGATGATTTTACTTCTAGTTTCAAGAACACTGGCGAGCTCATGAACAGTTAAAAAAAAGTCTGTGATATCACTTTTTTTTTTTTTTTTTTTTTTTTTTATTCTACGTATTCTTCCTCCTAGTCAAACCTTGGCACCTACATTACCCACAATGCAACTCAACCACTGATACTTCGATCAGAGACTCAGATATGTTATACTGGTAGCGGCTAATGTGGCATTGAGTGACAAAAGGCTCTATATAACTTTTCTCACAACACCTGCTAACAGACTTTGATGTGTAAAAACTGGAATTTCTCTTTAAATATTTCAAACTCTATGAAGCCATTTGTTAAAACTGACACTTCTGCAGCTCAGGTCATTTATTAAACAGTTTCCAACATTAACCTCTGTACTTTTAGCTTAAATTCACTGACACTGCTGAACAAGGCCGTTCAGTGCAGTGGAGATGACTGGAGGTGGATTAACCCCTCGTGTGCCTGCTGTCACCCTAACAAGGGGAGCTCTGAGCGGCAGTAGTGCTGGTGCTGCACCCAGCCCCGACCACAGCTATGTGGTTGTTTGTTCAGCCTACCTGCCCAGAGCTAAATACAGACAGCGATAGAGGAGGGATGGCAATGAGCTTTTACTGAAACTGAGGAGTGACTGCAGGTTTCCCTGGAAATAATTCTCGCATACAAATTTAAAGACGGAGTCAACGAGTGCAGAGACGAGCAAGATAAGACCTGGATGTAGCTTTTCAGCTCGGGTCTGATCAGAGAAGTTACAAAAAAAAAAAAAGAAAAGTGTGATATGATAAGCACAGAGTTGCTCAGAAGAGATTTCTATTTGGCATCAGTATATGTGCAAAAGCCAAAACAGCAAGTAACTTTCCATGCAAGTTAAAGTTGAAACCCTTATTCTTTCATATAAAATTAATCTTAACAACATCATGAGCCAAATCCGCACACTTCCACAATAAATACTTTATGCTCTGACATACATAAATAAAGGCCTTCCAGAGATACTGTGCTGTAGGTGCTTTGAAATAATCCGCTGCGTTCAGTTTCACAGTCAGCATGTTCACCTGTTTACCCACGCCAGAGGAGAACCTGCTCCTCAAGTGTGACTTTAAGTTATGGCTCAGAAAAAACCAAAGCCATGGGAAATCTGTTTTTGTAGTGGGCACGGCAGGAAGGCTGGTAAGGCACGTTACACCAACTCGACGACCACATGTAAGGAGTCAAAGAAAGGTTTGCTCAATTTGACAAATTTCTAGGCGAGAAATGGCAAAAATAAATACTGATTTCTAAGTGAACCTAAAGCAAACAATTTGTCTATTCTGCTAAACATCAAAACATTCAAAGGTTCCTCCCGATTAAAACTTTTCACACTTGGCAGAAAATCTACAAATGTGACATATTTTTGGTAGATTACAGCACGAACTGTCAGTCTTTTCCTTCTCAGGAAGAAATTTGGTTCCATTTAGAAAGTTCCATTCACATGAAACCAGAAAATCAAGTCATTCTCCACAGCCTTCAGTTTCTGCTTGAGAGTAGTAGTGACAAGTCTGTGCCTGTGATGGACCACCCGACGCAGGGGTGAAAATCGTCCGTGGCAACCGAAAAGTGCAAAATTGTCATTGCTGAAAAAATATGAATGGGATGTGAAAGGAAAGATATCAAAACCGATCCAGTCACGGCACTGACGCCAGTCGCTGTCTCTCCGCCTCTCATCGAGTCCTGAGATACTCTGGTGTGGAGTAGTTGAAGAGTAGGAAGTCCATTCGATACAGGTTGAACAGTTTCTTCTGGTAGAATGGATTGATGTTCTTAAAGAAGCTTGCTGCCATGTTGCCATCAGTTCTGGTGCTTTTACCAGACGTTGGAAATTTAAGCGTCCCCTCCACTCCGGCCAAACTGAGCACAGCCTGAGCGTCCGGCTCCAGAGTCTCGTACTTCCCCACCACATCGTAGTGGATCAGACAGGGGTGGCAGAGGGAGTGCACCCGCTCCCAGTGCTCATTCAAAGGTTCCTCTCGCTGGGTCCGAGGATCCACAAGATACTGGACAAACTCTTGGAAAGAAACGTTATTGCCTTTCTCCAGCGCTTCAGGCTCCGGGTTGAGCCGGTGCCGGCGGATGATCTTGGTTCCGTAGCGCTTGTGGAAAGCCGTGTTGTAGCGGCGTGTGAACTTGTTCCTGTAGGCGGACACCAGGCGCTCGAAGGGCTCCCGCACAAAGATGAACTTGAGGTAGCTGCGAAGGCGCTGGTTTATCTCGGGGACGGAGAACTCGGAGAGTGTGCGGAGGTTACCGGCTACGTGCGCCTCGTTGGCAGGGATGGCAAGGGGGTCGGTGTAACGGCCGTCACTGGTGAGGACCATGAGGACACGCTTCCAGTTGGTGCAGGCTACCTGGAAGTCATAAAAGGGAGGAAGATTTTTCTTTTAAGCAAAAATACACATTTGTGCATAGAAATACTTATAGGGCCAAATCAGTGGTCAAAGTACAATAACAAATAACTGTATTCTTTTATCTTTTTAATGCCCCACTCCACATCCCCCCCCCCCCCTCCCCCCTTCAACCCTCCCCTCCCTGTAAGACAAACTCTGAAGAGACTGAAAACCTCTAGAATTTCAGCTGCACTAACTTAAAGTAATGGTAACCAACCTTGGGTACATAGCAGTAAATAAGGCTGTGTTTATCATCCACAATGAGGTGTTTGAGATCCTCAGGCGAAAGCACCCGGCGCTTCCTCGTGTGGCTCAGACACTCCTGCTCCAACAGCTCCCTGCGGCCTTGGAGGGACCTCTGAGCTGCCAACAGATCCAGCTGCTTGTGATGAGGACGATGTAGTACGGATGACAGAGGGAGCAAACAGGCCATTGAGGGAGGAAGAAGCACAAACAGAAACACCTCCTAAAAATTGCTGCAGTGCCAGTTTTCTGTCCAGAGGAAGACTCAGATTTTTACACAGTTTTAATATTTTGAGACAAGTGGATTGCATCAATATCTTGAAGCAGTTTACAAAAACTGCATACTGTAATATTTTATAAAGTTTACGGCTGACTCAAAGGCAGTACACTTAGTATGGTCCTTATTAAAAGAGCTATTTGTCAGTTTTCTCTGCCGCCACACATGGTTTCTTGCTGGGAGCAGGTGGTGGTGATTGTTGCTTGACAAGAGCTTCAGCCATCGTTGCATTTACAACACAGGAAGTCGTAATACGTCCTCTGAGCAGCGCTACGTATTCAGGACACACTGGATGCTACAGTGACTCCCGGAAAGTGATAGGATGGGCTGGTTGGTCTGGGGCTAGCAGGTTAGCAGCACTTCAGTAGAGGAAGAAAAAAAAGTTGTGTAGTGGGTAACAAATATATTTACATAAAAGTAAACTAAATACAGGCGGGCAGCGTTAATATTATCATCATCGTAGATTCACATTCTAAATCATTTAATATCATCATCATCATAGATTCACATTGAGCCAAATAATGGGATGCCTACAGCGATGTAGGATAGCTGCTAGCTAGCTAACATCAAGATGGATGGCATAAAGGCAAAAATAGTCAGTGGTAAATATCAAAATGTGGTCAATACATCGTCGCAGGCCAAGTCGAACATATGGAAAAAATTTGGTGTGATCAGAAACTGTGAGAATAACGCTGTCATTGACTTCGCTGCTTGTGAAAAGTGCCATAAGGTATTAGCTTTTGATAGCTGCAAGCTAGGCACACTGTTACTGAAGAAACACACTGACAGTTGCAGGAGTACAGGTGATGTGACATTCTTCCAAAACTCTCAAACCGCCAACACGATGACAGGAAGTTCCATGACCCAGTTAGTGGTCAAATTTGCGTGTTGGGACATTAGATCGTTTGAAACTGTGTGTGGTGACGGTGTCAGTGAAAGTGGACAGGACTTGATTGTCATCAGTGCCCGAGGGGGAACGGAGGAAACCGTTGACTGATAGCAACAGGGAAGTTACTTTGGACATGTGGACAGATGATCGGTTATCTTTGTGTCACTTTGCATCATATCAGCAACAAGCGGGAGCTGACTGAGCGAGCGCAGATCTGAAAGGGACAGCACATAAAGCAAACAGACCAGTCATCATGTAAGCACTAGGTAAATACAAAGTGATGTATGTGACTGACAGAGGTCTAGACATAGTTGCAGCCCTCTGCACTGTAGCCCATGTTTAATCACGGGTCGGGTCGTTGGATTTATATTAACAGGTTGGGGCAGGTCCAGATTTGACTTGGAGATTATTGCGGTAACGGGTCCACAGCTAGAAACAGCTCTTGGCGAGTAAAGGAATGAAGTTTGATACTGAAATCGCAAAGTTTCTTCGAGACTGGTAAGTAAACAGCTGTTAACGCTAACGTTGGCTATATTTTAAAAGCTAAAACTTACATATATTTAAAGTTAGAAAAACAAACCAGTGGTATCTCTGCTGACTTGACTTGTTTATAGTGCAGGGCAGCTTGTTACTGTATGTGTTTGAAATGCAATCACTTCACTACACTGTATGTCACATGACAGGCTGCAATGTGACCTCAGTGGCCTTGAATCAATTCTACAAATCATATCCAATCAGCCACACACTGTATGTGACAATAAGCATCATCAGATGATCAGTGTTGAGGTTACTGTGACCTTCACGTGTTGATGTCCTACAGCGGAGACATGCACTGAGATGCCAAAACTGTCATACAATTATTTCCAGAGAAATCTGGGAATAGTAACTTTTTCCCCTTTCAATGTCAATAAATGTTCCACAGGAAAAGTAATATATTTGAGTTTAACATCTGCAAAGACTTCCTGGCAAAGACTTTTACACTACACAGTGTATATAAACATGATATAGTGTGCGAATAAGTGAGCTTTAGAGCTGCTGGTAGGCTAAGCTGCTGGCTGTAGCTTCACACTGAGAAGCTACAGATATGAGAGGGAGTATCTACCTCTTGGTCAGAATGCAAATAAGCCTATTTTCCAAAATTTTAAGCTATATCTTTAAGTAAATATGGTTTTGAAGTGGACAAACCCATTCAGTGCAGCAGCAGATGTCTGCATAGGTAGCCAAACATCAAAAATGAAAATCATTCTGGTAAACAAAAGACCCATTAAGCGAAAATAAGAATGTTTTTCAGGGGTTGTGTGGTGTTGTGTTATCAGTAATTATTCAATCATTACGCTCTCACCTGGTCTCCATTGTAGAGGGTCTGCAGCGGACTTCTCCTGATTTTCCCTGGTCTGCTGCCAGTCTTCACACCATATTCTACAGTGAGACAGGGGGAGATTAAAATCCACATTACTCTGACTGAGCTGTGCAGCAAACGAAGACCGTTTAACAGAAGACGTGTGTTTCTGTGATAACTTTATGAACTCCTGCTCCAGTTCATTTGACAGGATTTATGTGAAATGACTAACACCACAGTAAATCTGTTACATGTTGTGGGTTTTTATGTCAACAAGGGAACACGTCTGGTGAATTTTCACTGCGAGGTCTTTGTTGGCTTTGTTACCGCTGATTTAAGTTGGACCACATTATTGTTAGTTTACATAAGCCTTTATGTAGGTCACAAATGAGAAAAACCTTTTTACAATGTATTATATATTCACACAGAGGTTTGAATTACACTGTAAAGACCTCCAAATAGAATTATAAGGAAGGTCAGGCAGAGCCAACTTTCCAGCCCTCCTCTGGTTTTCTTTTGTCATGACGTGATTCTTTCTTATAAAAAAATCCTCCAACTTTCCATTTATAGATTTCATAGGTACTAGGTTTGGGCAGTGACTACCGAAATGGCATATGATGATGTCTACATTGCAATGGACGATGACAGGGAGGAGGTGAGGTTAAATGTGCAGAGCGAAACATGGTGAAAAAGGGTGAATAACAGACAGGAAAGTTCGCTCTGTAGGTAGATTTCAATCCTCAGTTTTGTGACACAAATAAAGACTTGCCCCCTGATTTACTAAGGCGACGCAAACCAGGTGGATTTAAAAATAAGTTTTATATTTGCGCCTAAATTAAAACATACTCAAATAAGCTGTTTTTCAGCTTATATTTCAAGCACAATGACCTATAGTAACTAAAATAAACAAGTCCATCATTTTTGAGCTCTGACTGACACTCAAAATATACATATGCATATATCAGTTCTATGGCTGATCCCCGGGGGAAATCCCCACAAATAAGTAAGAAATAAGAAATACGTTCTCAACACATTTTTCTACATTGTGGCAGAGACACTGGAACATGTGTGGCTGGGTGCTCCCTGCTATCAGTGTGGACCAGGCAGGGGGACGATGGCATTGTCCACTGGTCCAACCCTAATAAGAACAGTGTGTTCCTTCCAAACTCTCTCTGTAACCCTTACATAAGTTACACTTCTCCTCCTTTTAGTCTCTCTTTGATCTCACTGCAACTATTTTCTTAATCAGTTTTTTATTTTTTATTTGACTCTTGATTTGAGGAAATGAATCTATCCATAGCAAATTAACTGTAGAACTCAGTACAAAACAAAACAGATTTGGAGACAACCCACTGCCAATTTCCTAACATAACAGTACCAATGACTATAACTATGCATCACTGATAAGCTGTGGGTTTGAACAAAGCTTGCTTGTATGTACAATAATGTACCTGCTGGAGGCTCTGCCAGTTTGAAGAAGTTACAATATCTAGATGGAGACTTTGTCATCATCATCTCTCCTCCCTCCTCCTCCAGTCTTTTTTTATAAACACATCTGTCTTCTCCTTCCACCCCATTTCCACCCATTCCCATCCCCCTCCCCTCCAGGCCTGATGACAGTCAGTGTTGGTGTCTGCAGCTAATGGTACTAAGGAAGAACAGTGAATTGTTTTGCACATGTGGCTAAACAATGCGTAGCAGGGCTCGACAGCGCAGGCGTTTCACTAAAAGTAAATGTGTGAAAACTGTAAATGAGCATGTATGGGTACCACAAAATACAGCCCGAGCAGCCTCTATTTTTTTTTTTTTTTCTTTTCAACAAAAAGTTGATAACACAACAACAATGTTCATCATGTGATCCACTCAGTGCAAAGGGTCCCAAAGTCTGCTGTGGACCGTTGGTTGAGCTCAAGCTGCTGGACCAGTAATATGTTTTGTGTCTGAACAGACTGAACAGATTTTTATGGCATCAAGAACTGAGCAGAACTACTTTATTCCTGAGGTGTTCATACCATTCATGTTGTTTTATACAGTTCAAAATCAGTTTAAACTGAGTTTTCCATACATAATCAATCAGTTTCAAGTTAGGTAAATCTTACATTTGAACTTCTTATTTCACTCTTTTCAAGCTCATGGCCACACACTGTCTCAGTTGCGTACGCTGCAGTAACCGAGAATGGCTTCTCTACGAACAGCCGCCTACCTATCATCTACCAACAGCCTCCATTTCTGGAGCATCAATAAACTGTAGCAGGAACAGGAAATTGGACATCTGTAAATCGTAGATACAGAAAATAACCTGAGTTACACTCTCCCCCTCTAAACTGCATGAGTCTCTACATGCACATTGGTCACATGCCGCACCACCCACCACCACAAGTAAATTCTACACCTGTGGGAAACACTGTAAGAAATAAGAAGTAATTAAAAACCTAGTGTACATTTTGTATTCAAATAAGCTGAATCATTTTGCTTCTAAATGTCTCCTTGTGTACCTTTTTTTTCCTTGAAGAAAAACACATTTTTTGATAAATTTTCATTCCACACCTTTAAGTTCTTTATGTGCTCCTAAAGTGTCAGGACCTGCCTAGGATCGCTTTGCATCTTACACCAAGCTGAGATGAGAAAGAGGTGCAGCAAGATGGGGAACATGCTTTGTGTAGGGATTTGCATGAGGGAAACTACTTGAAAGAAAGCCTCCATACCGTCATATGGAAAGCATATCAGTTGGAACAAAGAGCAAAGTGAAGCGTTATTCTATGGAATCCTGATGGAGACAGAGGCTGTTTGCCTCCTACTGTTTCTCTTCCTGCTGAGGTGGCATCAAGCACATGAAGTGAAAGTTTCACTTTTGAAATGACACAGAAATATAATAAATCTCTGTCAGTTTGACACTTTAGTATCATGCTCTAAATCATAATGGCTTCTTGCTATTTTGAAGAAGAAAATAAAAAAAAAAAGGAGAACAATTACAGCGCTGGTGAGTCAGCAAATGCAATAAAACATGTAGTGAAAGAAGATCTGAGATAGACAGTGAGTCTGAGAGTGCCGTGATACAGCCTCTATCTGTCCCTCCTCTGCGTGAGCTCACATGAATCACCAAAAATCCTAAACTTCCTCTGGGTGAATCTGTGCCACATCATCTCAACACACAGAGATAGGCATCTAAGTCCTGCTGGACCCTGCTGAAAAGCTCTACTTGATACGTACAAAATCCACATCTTCAGCCATGTGTGGACACAGAGCACACATACAGTTACATCTCACCTCTATGTGCTATTTTATGAATATGATAAAGTATACATACATAAAAATGGTGATGAAAGAGTTTGTTACAATCCAGACAATCGCTGTTTGGATGAAATGATGAAGAGGTCACAGAAGCTGCACACTGACATCCCAGACATCTGAAACATAGAAGCTCATCATACACAGAAATCAGACTGTCTAAGTCCCAGGTACCACTGAATATAATGAATGAGGTGTCTAATCTCTCAGTCAACAGCACTGCCGTTCACATCCTAAGCAGCAAAGCCTTAAGCAAACTCAGGACGCTTCCTCAGGAAGCTGGAAAGTAGGTCAGGAGACACTTTTGGAGGCTATACTCATATTAACGGTTTATTGTGTTTTCAAGTATAAACACGACATGACAGAGAGGAAACATTTCATCCATTCTGATATGAGGGGAAGACAGGAACAGGGGACAGTAAAAGTCAAATACAGAGCTAAAGTCCTAAAACCTTGAAGTGCTGTAACTCGTTTAAAAAGGTCTGAAAAGATTGAGTGGTTTCAGACAATACACCATTTAATAAATCACATTCTGTTTGTATCTGCCCTGTAAAGGTAAGGTATAGGTAACATGCCAACAATTAGCTAATGGCTAAAAACTGAACTACACTGGTTTTGTCACAAAATCACAACGTGACTCCACTGCAAAGACTTGAAGCTTTTGTACCCAGGCTCCTGCCCATTAACTGAAGGTGCTCTGTTAGATTTCTAACTGAAGTTTTCTTCATGCTCACGCTGACAATTTGGGAACATTGTTTTACTTTCGAAAAGGCTGTGAGATGGCGATGATGGTCCATCAGGTTGGTAATCCACCATGTTGGTCCAGACTGAAATATGTCAACTTTTAGATGGACTGCCATTACATTTTGTACAGACATGAAGGATTCATGGTCCCCAGAGCCTGAACCCTACTGACGTTTACGATCCCTGACTTTTCCTATACCACCACCAGAGGGTCCAAGATAACACTTATCCAGTGAAATGCCACGAGATGTATTCGGTTAACTGGCACCAAATAGTGCTAATTACCAACTGTTAGCATGCTGCCTAGTTTACTATGGTAAATATTAAAAATCCCCAATGTGCCTAGATGCTCGGCTGGTATCATAATCAGAATCATCTGCACACAAGACCATTTGTTATTTGTGTGAGTATACATGGGTGTGAATGTGTAAGCTTGTTGAGGGGAGGATGGCGTCCTTGTTCTGAAGAGATAGTATTTCTTTCTGACATGCTACTTGATTTGTAGATCTGTCACTCTAAAACTTCAAGAGAAAAAGATCAGTAGAATGAGTTAGCTGGAGTTTATAGTAAAGAGTCTCTGTCCACTGGTCCTGTACGACATCAACCAGCCTAGAGTTTCTCTTCCATTAGCAGTGCTATCTTTTGTTGTGGATAAAAGGTTTAACTCAGGAATGATTTTCTGATTCGTTTTAATGCACCGAAGCTTTTACCTGCACCCACTCTGTCAGTGTTTTTCTCTGTCAAAATGAAAAGCACATGACTACTCCCCTTCTGATCATCACAAACCACATCTTTTTCTGTGTCGTGTGCTCTATCACATTCACCAGAAAACCACAACTTCCTCTCAGACACAGGAAGTGACACAACACTGACAGTTAAAGAAGAGCAGAAGAGGCCCAGGTCTTACTACACACACCAACAGACCCATTTTGAACCTGGATCTGACTGGTTTAACAGTCTGCAAAGCACGTCAAGCTGTGCTGTTATATTCCCAGACAAACAAAGTTCCATTAAGTCTATATACTGGTCTGGATCTTTATAAACAGACAGCACTATCTTGTGACTTATCAGCTCACAGAAAGACAGGGACAATGTTTGTTAAGAAGTTAACTAAAATGCTTTCACTGTGTGGGCCCAGTACGTTCTAACTTTTTAACTGTTGATGATTTTTTTTTTCTTATCAAGACAAATCTGTGCCGTGAAATGATCTTCTCTTTTTTGAAAAACCTCTTCCCCTCTGTGACCATGATAATCAGCAGAGAGGATCCTGAGGCATCAATATTGTAAATATTTACACAAAGAAGTAAAACTGTACTTAATTGCACATAAAAGGAAGCCCTATCTTTATAAGGGCCACGTGATGGAAGTTTCCATGAGCTGAAACAAAAACCGCATTGTAATTTGCTTTGATTGAGGTGGGTACAAGTCTGTTGCATAAAACAACTTAACGTGACTGAAAGAGAAATTAAGATGTCACAAATGAAAACAATGGAAAGCAGGAAGAGATGATGGGGATACAGGAAGTAACAGGCCGCCAGACTTTTTGTGTTAAGAGTACTGAGTGTAGCTTGATTTAAAAGTGTCATAACATCCAGATGAGAGCTGCAGATGGTGGTAATTAAGCCAAAAGGATGGGGTGACTTTACGATCAGTGATATCCTTTGTAATTGGGCAGGCACTTCCTTTTTACCCTTTACCCGCTCTTACCCGTGTTTTCCTTATGTTTTGCACAATTCTTCAAAATGGAAAAATGCAACAGAAATACACCTGTAACTGGAGTAATTACTACATCAACCAGCTATTTTCTCACTTCAAACTAGAATTACCGCCTCATGGTTCAATCAAGTTGCATGAAATTTGGTCACAATCTCCCTTTCCTGAGTTATAGCGCTGAGTAACGGGCGGAAGTGTTTCTGCAGAACAGTATGATGTCACAGTGAAGTTAACCTTTGACCCTTGAGTACCAAATTCTTATCAGTTCACCTTTGAGTCCAAGTGAATGTTTTTTGTACGCTTCATTTTCCTTAGATACTGTGTATTTTATTATTTCAACTTTTATAGCCGTTTTTTCTTATCTGCTTCCTCTTTCCTAACAGTGATCTGCAATCTTAAAAAAAACAATTTCCCTGATTCCTTTAAGATTAAAATTTATAGTAGCAGAGTCAGAAGCTGAAGACTGATTGTGTGAGCTACAAACATAAAATCCATTTAAACAAATCAATTATACAGAAATAAGTTAAAATCTTCAATCAATCTAAATCCAGATATATTCTGCAAGGTAACATGTTTACAGCTCTTATCAGCTCTCTGGGTCAGTTAGGTTCATCAGTTCTTGACAGCACCTACTGGTACTATGTCTTTTGCCTTGCTACTCATTCCCAGTTTTCATGCTGCTGATAGTGTAAGTGCTTGCACTCTGCATGCTTTATTGTATGGTGACGCTTGAGGGGAGGTAACCTTCTGTTTTCAACCAGTTACCAATATGCACTACATCACCAGTCTGTTTTGTGTTGGACTTTAAGTACACTAGCCCTGTTTGGGAGTGTCTCATCAACCTTTTGGCCACATGGAGTTATTGCCAACCTATCACCACACCACAGAGGACAGCTCTTTCCATTACCATCTAACTATCTGACTTTTTCCTGCAGACTTAGATTCTATTTGTTTGATTTACAAGACAAAGAAGATATTAACAAATAGACTTTTAGACATGGACCCCACAGAATGAGGCAGGATAAATAGCCAGCTGGCGTAGCATGTGGTGTACAGCGTGATCTAAAGAGCTGCCGGCATTGTGGGGACCTTGAAGGCATCGCAACATTTTTTGTTTGTTTCACAACAGCTGCATTGATGTCAATGTCAGATGATAAATGGCAGCGTGCATGAAATAGAACTGATGTGTTCAATTATAGGATTATACTGCGTATGAATAGGCATGTATTGGGATGAGCAAGTGTGTTTGTGGGTAAATACATGTGTTCAACGACAGATTACAGTGTGTGTTTGTGTGCCTACAATAGGTAAAAAATGAACACTGTGAATTGTGGACAGACTGTGTGTGTGTGTGTGTGAGAAAGACACATCAGAGCAGGCCTTGATGTTGCCTCTGTTTAGAGTCGTGAGGTGGAATCCATCACTGTCACAGGAGCCAGCTGAGAGAGGAGAGTGAAGAGCATCTGTGATGTCTGGCAAAACAATCTTCAAAAACCTGCCAGTCATCTGTGGCAGCTTATTTTCTTAACTCAACTCAGATTTGATCATTATGTGTGACAACAGCTGTGACGGAGCGCTCGAGACTTAAAAGAGTGGCACGGTGTAAAGCAGAACCACTGCTATAAAATGTGCCTGCGGGCAGTTTGGCTTGTTGATTAGACAATTCGCTTTTGTCTCCCATAATTGGGGGAGAGAGAGAGAGAGAGAGAGAGTTTTCCCACCCTCTAGCATGTGAAGTTGTGTACAGCTACCCAGCAAGTGAAGTGGAAAAGTCAGAGAGGGTGAATGTAGAACAAACAGCACCATGAACACAGACAATGTTCATGGTTCAGAAATAATTATTTTTGCCAAGGGCAATACCCAGACACATTCAAGTCCTGCTAGTGCTCGAGGGCCACAGTTCAGTTTGAATTCCATGCCATGATAAAAACAAACCATTTCATATTGGGGATGTCACAAGAATCCAAACCTCAGTATCAAGTCGATGCCAAAATTGAGAGAGCAAGGGTAGAAGGGTACCACAGATGTGGGAGGTACTGGAGATGTAATGGTTTCTTGACTGACGGTGAATTAGTCTGATGTCAAACACAAAGGAAAGAAAAAGGAGGACGAAGACAGACACAGTAAACAACAACAGGACTCGTACCCATCCCTGCTCTATGTGTTGTTATAGGGGAGGGTTGTTGGCATCATTACTCGTTTCACTGTTTTTGGCTGCAATAGTTCATCTCGGTTGGCGTTACATGCACCATGGCAGCCGTGACGGCTCATCATCGTGTGATGTTATTTTATTTTTTCCAAGTAATTTAAGTTTGAAATAAATGTTTTGTCAAAATAAATAATAAATTAACTTTGAATTTATGATTTAGGGTGTTGACTGAGAGTTAGCTGTGAAGCAATACACTCCAGAAGTCCATAAATATCTGTTGTTCAGTTATGAATTTGACATTGCACTTGGTTTCCATTGTTGGTTATTTATCTACATAAATGTGAAAGTATTAGACAGTAATGTTCTCTGACAACAGTAGGCTTGGTCGGGGAGGTCCATGTCCGACTGGAAACACAAGGGTTCCGCTTGTGTTTCCAGTCGGACACGGACCTCCCGTATTTCTTTTTTTATGGTAAAAATATATTTATATATATATATATATAATTTGCAAGTAATCGAGTACTCGTTCATAAGGTAATGAGTACTCAAATATTGAAATTACTGAAAATGCCCATCCCTAATATGGGGTGGCAGAGGCAAGAGCAGGTGCAGCAACAGGTCGGCCGCATGGAAAAAACACACACCAAGAGTCGTGTATGGAGATATAATTATACAGCTATGTGATATCATAAAATCTTATTTTAACAATTTCAAGTATATCTAATTATTCAGTCTGAGGGTTGATTAAATCAGCCAAAAGATCGACATATTCATTTCTTAATTTGTAATATCTCTCCTGTTTTCATCATGTTATAATGTTCCGTTTTTAGAAAAGCTGTTTCAAAGTTCAAATCCTCGGTTTTGGCGCTGAGGGTGACGATAGAAAATGGTTTCCTGTGTCAAACAGCAAGGCTTACAACCTGCCAAATTAGCACCATTACTACACGAGAGTAGATTTCAACTTTATCTTGGAAATCCTGACAGGTTTACTCCATCTTTGACGAGTACACACACTGTGCACCCCCCTTCCACAGAGCAGAGTTACTTGGCATAGTAACGCGTCCATACACTCAAACAACGCACACAATGATCCTGCGCCACAGCACTGCTGAGTCAACGCAACCACATAAAAGAAAATGAGAGGAAAAAGAAAGTGGGTGTGCATCTCTATTTTTGTCCAAATTACGATGTATCTAATAAGAGAGGCTGACTGGGAATAGCACATGTCAAGGAAATTTCCTCAGTAGGTCAAAAGCATTTTTACACTGGCTGGAGGGGCAAGAGTTTGGTAAATAAAACAAATCATGTCAAGATTATATCCCTAGTTTAACAGAATATTTTATTCCAGTATGGAAAGTCTCAAAAGTCCAATGCTTCTACACTCTACATGGCAGTGCATGAGGATGGCAAGGATTAGTGCAGTTGCTGCTTTTTATTAGGGGTTTGATATTTCTCACTAGCACCTACTTTGAATTTTGGTAACTTGAAAAACTGATTTGAGAGGAGAGAATCTCACTAATTTAAAAAACTAAATAAATCAACAGTTAACCGATAATAAATCTGATGTGATTTTACAACGGAGTTTATAATAACACACTGCTGAAGACTCGTATTTTTTCCTGAGTGCCAAACCCAGGGTGTTGGCACAGGAAGTCAGACAATGGAAGCACAACAATAATACTGTATGCATTGTGCTGTGTGTCCGGTATTAAACTGCAGGCATAATTTGGGAGATGTGGATTGGAAAAATGAGATCTACAATGTCTCTGCTCATCTAACGAGTACAGGACAATATCTATACAGCAGTAGGACGTGTTTATCCCCTTTTGGTGAGGGAGACCTTGGCTCAGTGTTCCATGCAGGTTTTATGAAAGGAATGAAGTGAGGTCGCAAAATACAAATCAGAAGAGGGAAGAGGAACAGATGAACAATGGGAAAGTAGTCCTGCAATGTAGTTGACTTGTAGAAAAAAAAAGAAGCTTTTATCATACATGACTAAAGTTAATCATCACCTGTGATCAGAGGAACCGATCTGCAGTGTAGGCACAAACAGGCACAATAAAAACAGCGAAAAGTAAATCAAACTCAATCAACGAGAAAACTAGGACATAGTCCACACATGGTAGAAAAATCTAGAATCTGCCTTATCCCGACTGATACAGTTGCTGGTGTATAAAATAAATAAAAGTGGAGACAGAACAGCCCTGAGGACAGCCCAAACTGAGGACTAGCAGCTCTACCAGCTGTTCACTTCAGTGTATAATCATTTTGTAATTCATAAGACTGGGACAGTTACCGCAGTACCACAGTAATACAACACCGGCCAGTGTTAAGCCCATTACCATCAGCGCTATTTTCTTCTCTTTAATCTCAACCTGGCTCCCACCTCTCCATCAACAATCAGGAACGTTACTGGAAGAAAGCTCACATTTCTCACTCTCTATATTCTGACGGTTGGGTGAACGTCAGACCTCCGACACCTCGAGAATGAAAAGCACTCACACGTACATGCTAAATCCCACCGGCTGATCGCGGCGGTGCAGTTATCCCAACTGTATGAAAATCTGGCACATGAACACACTATATAAATACACTTAAAAACCGCCAAGGGGTTCAAACCTAAAGGAAATGTATTCTTGACTCTCTCACTCAGTCTGACTAACCATGCAGTTTGGCGTGTGACATCATGTCATGGTCAAGATATTTCCAACAGGCCTACGTAAAAGTGTGTCAGTGGAAACCGTCTGACTTGACATGAGTGTATCAGGTGTTGCTGTCAGGTCTCAACTTCAAGGCCTCTTTCAAAAGTCCTTTTTAACTTTTAACTGATGTATATGCAGAGAATCCTTATACTGGATATAACTTATTCATGAGATTTTGACAGAAACTGATCTGGATCTCAAATATGAATGTGTCGATTGAAATGTCTTTGAAAATGCAATAAACAATATAACAAAATAAATTGGATTTTTGTCACTTAGGCATACATTTCCCTCATGATTTAAAGTTATAAAATATACAGCACATAGTGTAAAACATGGCTGGTTCCTTCTGTCTTGTTTCAATTCACTGTGCTCTTGTCAAATCGAAACAAGAGCAGAAGTGAGAAATGAAAAGGGATGGAAAAGGCTGTGAAAATACAGAACTAAACAAGAGACTTGGCGTTGGTTCTCAAACCAAGCCTGATTAGATACACAGTAATTACGGACACCTTGTGCTTTGTTGACATCCTATGAATTAGCCCTCTCTAATGTGACTTGCATGGCTACTGGTGGGGTAGTACAGCAGACAAGCCTAAACAGGTCAGGCACCTAGTTCGTGGAGGGGGGATCAATGCGTGTGCTAAAGTGTGTTACTTGTAGGTTTGGCAACACGTTTTTTTCTGTCACTGACAGCGCTGCATGTATTCAGTGTTTGATGGTCTAATGATTTATTGCTGTGGATTTGTACTGTTGCATCATGGGGTGTGTACTGGTGACAGGAGAAATGGTGGGTGTAATGATGCCTTCTTTTTTACTCATTCTGAATCACTATCTGCTGTGTCAGTACACGCTGTGACATGTGTTTATTGATACCAATGCCATTGCTGATTTTGCTTATTGGTCCGATTCTTTATCGATTCCCATAACAATTCCTAAACAATTTTCTGTGAGGAAAAAGAGTAGGCCTACACAGGTTTTCAGTCTCAACGCAACTGTTTAATCTCTAAGTCTGAACACAGTGTATGAGCTAGCTCTCTGTAGCCTCAGAGCTAGCTGCAGAAACACGTTGTCATCTTATAAAATATATTTGTACAGCATTTATTTTCATTTAGGTTTCATTAGTCAGAAAGAAAACCTGTTAAGCCTGCATGTGTGGCACTAATGTGCTAATAATATAGAATTTGCTCCTAGTAACGGACTTGTTGCTTGGTTAGGAAGCAGTGGCACTCATGTGTACAGTGCTAAACACGTGGTATTCCTGGAATTTGTTGCATAGAAAGAAATTTTAGCATATTTCTGGTGTTTCCACCCATACTAAAACTCTGGCACTGTCATCATCTTTCTTCGTGACATAGCTCTTTCTTGTCGCAGGTTTCCAGCAACATAGACGGATTAGCTTGATGTCAATGTTTTGCAACGCGCGGCTGTCAAAAAAACATGCTAGCATTGATATTGATAAGCTCTAAGGCATACAATGCTGATTTTTTTGACAATTTTGAATCGGTTCTTAACAGTAACCGTTTCACCATTGTTGCAAAACGTCATCCTGAGCATACCGTGCAGACTTCATCTGAAAACTTTTCCATTTCTACAAAAACCCATATTGACCAATAAAGTTCCTCTTGGCAAACTATATGACCAAAAACTGGACACCGGCTTCTCCTCTCTGCACCATTCTCCTCCTTCTCTCTTCTTTACCAACCACATCCAAAATTTTATCAAATGCTCTTCCTCCTTCTCTAGACCTATGAACCACTTTGCTTCAGCTTGTATGGTCAGAGCAAATCAATCACCTCTTTCTCTTTGACTGAGCTCTGACTTCTCTACTCTGCAGTCCCCTGGGGGCCAATCTGTCTTTCAATGTTCAGAATGGGCTCAGCCCGGGAAACAAAGGGAGAGGAGAGGTAAGACGAGGAGAGGAGAGGAGGGTTACAGCAGAGGAATGCAGGAGGTCTCGGGGAGGGGGTTTTCAAAACATTCCACTGTTCACAGTGAGCTTATTCATACATACGTTCACATTTCTTTATGTCTGTCCACATGCCCTCTGTTATGTGCACACACACATACTCACACACAAAGGTGTGCCAGTGTTGCTGTGTCAAAATGATCGTTTACCAAAGATGCACAACCCTTGCAAGAACATGGCCCAATTTAAAAGCCTGAATGCTGCATTAAATGTGAATACAAGGCTACTACACAATATGACCTACTAGATATTACTTCCATATTGTATGCTAGCCCTTTAACATTCTTATAAAGCAATATATTTTTATATATTTTTTCACAACAGTTATCAGCACATGATAAGAGGTGTCTATCACTTACAACTATAAATAAGATAATCTGGATGTGAAATTGGATCCTATAGTTTTACTTTCTTTGTGGTCACTGCACTATATTCCAAAGCAGTGTTGCTGTGGTATTTAAACATGAAATCATAATTTTAATAACATTACAGCACGGTTAATATAGTTCTTTTCCTCAAAAGGCTGTGTGTGCATGTGAGTATGTGTGGCTCTCACCTGGCTTGGTGATGCTCTGAAAGTAAAGCACAAGAACGAAGAGCGAGCCGAGGCACGTCGCCAGGAACAGGCGTCCTCCTCTGGGCATCTTCATCCTGAAGCCCGGCTCGGCTGGCGGAGCCCCCGACCCCTCGTCGCTGCCTCGACACGGTTCATACGAGACCACCCGGCAGAGGATGCGAGACTCTCCGAAGAATTAGGAGCCTATTAATCAATTGCGGGGAAACGAAAAATAACGACAGCCCATCCAGTAATAACGTTAGCCGGACTATTGAACGAAACAGTTTACGTTAGCCGTTAATTCTAACGTGACTGGGTCATAAATCCAGAAACGCTCGATGTGGTCTTTGTCGCGTTTTTAAATTAACGTTAACTTAATGATGACAGATTAGGTAATGTTACCATAGATAAAACATTAAATAATATTATACAGACATGACAAGCCTCAATTCAAATTTTAAAAAGTTATGAATAGACTGTTTTGTTTCGTTTTAGCTCAGGTTGTTACCCACACCAGTGGTGTCTACAGTTTGTCGGAGCAACACAAACTTCTTCTCCGCCAAATATGGACGGGGCACCGTGCCATGACGTCACACCCACCCCCCCTCTCGCGCCCTCTGCCCGTTTCAGAGGCTGTTGTGCTGCCTTCAGGTAATGTCGAACATATTGAAGTTAGACTGAGAAAGTCGGATTTTCCTCGTGAACTCTGCTCTACTGTCAGGTGTTTTGTATAGAATGAATAGTACAAACAACACATGTCATCTTTTTGTGTTTGAAAAAATACAGTCAACATTTTGGCCTAATGGTGAAAAAAAAACAAACCATTATGGTCTGCAGCTAAGCAGTGCTATAGGTCTGAGAAGAATTCTGATGAGGAACACGTGAAGGCAGCATTAAAGTCCTTCAGAGATTTCAGCAGACTGAGGTACAGCGTGTACTGTCTCGTGCGGCTATGACAGCTAGGGCTGTTGACGTAAAATGAAATAAATGAGAAAAAAAAACAAAAAAAAACTGAAACCACGTGAATCTTCCACACTAATACACATTTAATGAAAGCGTCATAAACACTATGGATACCAACTTACCTGCTGTGAAATATGTCTGCAGTCCATGTTTTATTGTCAGTCACATTTGAAATTACTAATTGCAGTTGCAAGGGACAGAAGTGGGTTTCTGCTGTGTCACTGAAGCTTAAAATGGCTGCAGTACTGACTGACTCTTGCTTTGAGCACCCTTTTAATATGACATAATAGGCCTTCTCACAGCAAATATTACATTATAGTGCATGTACAGATGCTTAGCTATTAGTGTAAATGTGGAACTGTGTTTTCTTGTATAGTATTCTTTGACGTTTTTTTTTATGCATTTCTTAAACTTCACCACATTCACATGTTCAAATTCCACTCTGCTAGACTTTCTAGATGTCAAATATGAGTTCTATAAATTGCTTTTTTTATGCCAGAATCAAAATCCCCTTCTGAACAAGAGCACATTCCCGTGCACACCAAGTCTGCGAGATGTCAAGCAATGCTTTAAATCACATCATAACCAGAGGGAAACGTTTTTTGACAAATTGGGAGGTGTTGCTAATGGAGGATGATGACAAATATAGAGAATGACCCCAAAGAACTCAATGTGTGGATTCAAATCTGTCAGAGTGATCAATTCTAGAAATGATCTAGCTGTTGCTTCTGTTTAAAGATTCCAAACAGTGTCTAATGCCAGTACAACATTTACTCCCAGCATTATCTGTCAATTTTATTTACTGTATAGCACAATTCTGAGACAGACTCAGCTTGCCTCATTAAAGAATAACAGAGCCATAAACATGCAGCAATGCACACATAGGATATAATGCATTCTATGTATAGATGGTTTGAGTGTGTCTGATTCACACAAATTCTGCACAGGGAAAACATCTTCACCTACTTTTAAATGCATTTGTCCACAATTGCACCAATTGAAGGTGCTATTGATCAAAATAGGTTATACTGTTGACTGCTGTCACACTCATAAACATTTGAATGCTGGTTGTCAAACTTATTGAATGCAAAGGTTTCCAACCGACTATCAATAAAAAAAAGATATGAAGTATAAAAAAATATTTGGTACTGTTGTATAAGGATGAAAGGAGAAACAGTGAAATGATAGGAAATTTCAAAATGCTATCAGCCTGAGGCCACTGAAGAAGTTGAATTTCATCAAACGTTTCCCTATAGAGAGGAGTCATTTTCATCAGTGAATGAGTTGTACTTTAGTACTGTAATGCCAGTATTATGGATTTTTCCTGCAAATTACAGTACATACTGCTTCCTCCTGAGGCGAGATTTAATCTGATCAAAGTCTAGAGACGTGGCAGAAACTGAGCCACTGAGGAAGTGCCAGGTCAGCGTGTGAGCAACATTCATGCTGCCGTATCTGAGAATACCATAATTATCCACATGCCCATCATTAGACCTACAACATGCAATGCCTCCTGGGTTTCTTGGAAACACTTAACAGAGATCCCAGACTTGAGAATGAGAGAGGCTCGGTTAAGGATGACTTGGCAAATTATGTGGTTGTTTGGGGCAGTGTTAGCTTACCACACAACTCTCATCAGTGGATGGTTTTTCTGGCCACCCACAGGTCTTGATCTACTCCCTACTCCCTAAGAGTTTTTCATCACCACAGGTGATCACTGACTTTCCATGTATTCATGGATTGTTTTTCTTTTGGTTTTGAAACATTTTAGTGAGTTAATTTCATATATAGTTTGTGCTACACAGTTAGAAACCACTGTAGGCTTGCACTTTCAGTTGTGAATGATTCAGCTTTTAGCTTAGCTTAATATGCTAATAAGAGTACTACAAAAGTGACCAAAGAGGAAAAATGCTGAGTGAAATTAAAGTTTAATAGACCTTTTTTACAACAAACATTTTGAATGGTCAAACACATGTGTAACCAATAACATTACTACATGTTATTGCTGCACTGCATATTGTTGGATTCAGTCGTCAATGTGGTTAGTTCCACCTGTGCCAAGTCAAAGCATCTGCTGCGAAAAAGATGTATGAATGTGAAACTTTTGGGAACAATAAGTAACTATCAAGCTAGAAGCAAGAAGCTATCAAGTTTCAGGTTAGCATTAATTACTCTTAGCCTCTTGGAGACTATTTTGGGAATTGAGATTTTGTCAAGGGAAAGTCCATTGTAATCTCCACTGGTTTTATTTTCTTTGATTCTGTCCTGAGTTGTTTTACACTACACAAAATTCAATCTGCTGTTACTGGAGTGAGGGTTTTTTGTGCCAAACATGAGTTAATAACCAATAAAATATTATAAAATGTTCCACATAACAAATCAGTCAGAGTGGAAAAAGGGCCTAATCACTTTATCACATAGTATTTTAAAGAAGACATCAAAGACTGGATATAGTTTGTGATTTTGTCATTCAAGAGCACTGATTGCATGTAAATGAATCCAAGCTGGAAGAAATCACTGTCTTAAAGTGTATTTAATTTATGTCTGAACCTAAGGGAAGTAAACATTTGCAATTTTCCATCTAGCATATGTGCTGTAAGACCTGCAGTAGGCGGATAACTTCATTAACGTCCTTTGATCTCATATGGTTTTCTGTCAGTGGCGCTGGGATGGGCGGGGTTGACTGGCCTAGTGTGGAGACATCCCATGTAAAACTGACAGACAATAATAGGGCCTTAAAATGTGCTGCACAACATGAAGGGACATTTTCCTGGACATGAAATTGAGTCAGTTTTTAAGTCTTAGAAAAGATTTAATCATAAGCCTGTGAAGGCAGCCTATAATACTCCAACTGCTTGTTTCAGACAGCCATACCCAAATGAAATGCTCCTTTTGTATATTTGTCATCATACTGTACTCTGTCTGCTGACTATACTTTCTCTCTACATGCATGCTCTTGCTGTTATTTGATACACACTGCTCCAAAAGCAAGCCCAAATCAGTTTTATGTGATCACATTCCTTGTCTCAAACTGCTTCAAAACCCCCAAAGTATGAAAACAACTGAAAATCATCCTCCCTCAACCTTATGACCTAAGTGAGAACATGAAAAAAACTCCCACAAAAACCCCATGACATGAACAACCTTGCTTGTACTTTCATGTTCACTCTATAATGACCATGTGCATTTTTAAATGCATAGAAGTCACTAATCTAGGCAACATCAATACGACCAAAGGATTCTGCCTATCTAAACATGTAACATGCATGTGGACCCTGCTGCACATGTGATTGTGGTGTTCAAACCCAAGCAGAACCTTTTTTTGTATGTCATGTGCTTAAATCTGTCAAGTAAAGGTTATAAGTCTATCAAACACATGTCATATATAGGTCTAATCTTCATTTTTTAATTTAGTCTGTGTGGTTTTAATCGTAGGAACATCATCACTATTGAAATGACAACATTTCCATTTTGTGATGGACTGTGTTTGGGATTCTTATCGCAAGAGTTGGCCATATGCCCACCATGGATGTTCTCTATCTTATGGGTTCCCATATTATTTTGCTTGAGGTCTATTAACACTTGCAACCTGTCATCACAGCATTTCAAACAAAGTGATTTTCCCCTCTGAGACTGTTTGATTTTTATATTTTTAGAGTAAGTGTTAGTGGAGATTCATGCACCACATCAACCTATTTGTAGATCAGTTGGTACTTATATTTACACCTGCTAACTTCCAGGTGTACCAGCAACCTAGCTAACTGAACCAAATGACAAATGTAGCATTAACTTGCTGATATACAACCTACTTTTATTGAAGAGTAAAAGAGGCAATATAGTATATAGAATATCGTCTGACCTTACACTTGAGCAAAATGTTATTTAATGATGATGCAAACTGGAAAGTTTTTAAGTTGTATTTGAATAATTAGTTTAACTCAAGGTACAAAACAAATACCATGACCAAATAATGTTAGCATTATGCTAACACTGAATGTAAGTATGAAATCCCCACTCAGTTTTGTCAATTAATAATTCCAATAGAGTGTATTTCAACAACATAAGGAAATCCTCAGGGAGGAGAGGAGGGCCTTACTTGTACAATTCTACTATGACTGCAAAGTGAGAAGTGAAAGAGAAGTATATAGTTAGGAGGAGGAGCTGGAAGGTGCAGACAGTACTGTCTTCAGCAAAGTTCCTTTTTAGCCTGACTCACAGGACAGTATGAGTCAGGACAACTGGTTCACTACAGTTTATAATGCATCTTTTGACAGCAGCCATGAGGGAAATAACACTGTGGACGTGATCAAACCACAGACAGCCAACCACAACTTCTGATCTGCCAGGAATTCAACTGACTGTGTGAGAACCAGATCACTGATCCCTCAGGCAGTAAATCAGACACCGTGACCCCCTCCTCCCCTAAAACTGCACATCAAATGACAACTGATCTGGCAGAAATCTGACCCAATTAGTCAGACAAAACTAATTTGGGGTTAATGTGTACCGTGTCTGCCCAGCTCAATCAGATGTATCCCACTTGTTATAATCTGCATAAATACTACTATGCACATTTCTTCATTCATTAATATATAATTAAAATAATATTATTTATAGTATGAATGTTTTTTTGTATGAGTTCAAAAGACTGACAATGCTACAGGTGTTTCTTAGGAATGAATTTACTTATTGATGAGGTCTTCACTAGGGTTTAATGGTGCCACCTGATATAGTAACTCACTAGTTTAAAACCAGCTAATAGTCACTAAATACAAAGAAAGACTTAAGTTTATGAATACTCAGTATAACCCAAGAAGCGTAGCAGAAATGTGTTTTCCTTTGAGACTTCTTACAGTAGATTCATCTTGAAACACTTTGTTGTGGGTCCGACCCCGAGGTTTGGAAACCTATAGCTGCTCTTGCTTACGCGGCTGTGACACTTGATCTCTTTTCCCTCTCTCTGCTCCAGCTGATGGGGCTGGTTAGTCACCCTATAGGAGATTATTGGACTGTGAAAACACTTTTATTGAACCATTACTTACACCATGGAAAGCATGAATCACTGTGTGTATATGTGTGTGTACACACACACACATGTGTGAATGTTTGGCCTTGTTTTACTATTTTTGTGGGTTCTGAAAACCGGGAACCCACTATACTTGTGGGGTCCGCCAGCTTTGTGAGGACCAAAATGCATAATGTCAATGATTGGTGCAAACAAATGTAGTAAAACAAGGATGTGTGTGGTTGTGTGCCTACTTGTAAATGCTACATAGTGGGGACCAAAAAATAGGTATTTTCCAAACAGAGTGAGGACATTTTGGGAAAGTGAGGACATTTTGGTTGGTTTCAGGGTTAGAGTTAAAATTAAGTTTAGGTTAGCGTTATGGTTGGGGTTAGGAATTCAGTTGTGATGCTTAAGGTTAGGGTTAGTGGCTAGGGAACGCATTATTTTAATGAGTGTCCTCACAAAGACAGACGTGTGTTTGTGTGCAGACTCATTTCCTTTCAGCTGTTATGGGTGTAATGGTACATGTTAAATGCTGAAGCAGAAGAATTTCAGCAAAAAAGCTCCCTAGACGCTGCAGCTAATAAAGCCGAGGGACTTTTCTCTTTAAGGCTTCTTAAACTCCTCATGTGTTTATAACTGCCAAAATAAAGCTGAGTAGAATTACATGTTTTAATAGGGTGTTGTATGATGACAAGAGGCCAGAACACCTTCAGTATGTCTGAAACTCAGTTGGAGAGAAGCGGCACCATCCCTCTGCAAGCCATGACATCATCTGATGTTATGTTGATGACGGTGGAAAATATCGTCTCTCACATGGCACAGCAGAGTTTCTCTGAAGTGTTTAGCTGGGTCGAGAGCTGAGGTGCCAGCCATATGTTTCTTCTGTTTTGTTTTCATGGTCATTAAACCATTTGGTGACCATTTGTGGCCCCTGCAGATTAGGGGCAGAAGCTGACTCCCATTAAAACTCACATCGCCTCTGAAGGTGGTTAGTGAGAACACAGACTGGCACTGTGTTTCCTTGTCCTTTGAAGAAGAATATATGCATGAATGGTTTGTTGGGGAGGGAGGTGTGCAGGTCAAACGTTGGTAAAGTGATGTATACCCCACAGACTGACTGCATATTTATTGTAAACGTGTGAGACTAGGTATAACAAAGGTGGCAGAGGCAGATGTACCATATAGATGAAAGAGTTGACTCTCAAGAAGGTTTATTGGAGGCCGTTGAAAATGTGAGCAAAACAAAACATTTACTATTTAAAATTTCCACATTTCTTTAAACTTTAAATTTCCTGTGTTAAATGTTAGCAAACAGCCTATTTACACATCATTAGCCTTAGTAACATTAGCAGTCATTTTCATTTAGCAGTCATTTCTGGCCAAATGGCGAATGCATGTGGCGCTAAAATTAAATCTCACTCTATTCAGCAGACAAAGCCCATGTGGGCAGGTCGAATACAGAAAGTTTATTGGAACAAAGCTCCCTGCTGCCTCCTGCTGATGAGAGTGGTGAGACTCAACTGAAACAGTGATGTTGGTATCTGTAAAACCAAAACAATGAGCTGAAAGAGGTTAAAATGCTCCACAGAGGAGGAGAGCTGCAGCGTCGAGTGATAATTCTCTGTTTACTGCACTATGAGCGAAAACTTTCACATAGCAGTCATTTAATTCATTGTTAATATAAATTATAGATAAGAGCACCTTTAAATTGTAGTGTATAAACATACTTTATGGAATAATTATTCTTAAAGGAGGGACAGAACTCCCATTTTTCATGAGTCTAAATAAAAGAGATAAGCCTTTTTTATAAACACAAAAGACAAACACACAAACACACAGATATACCGTTACAAGATGCTTAGGCCCTCATGCCATTCATTTAAAGTCATGTGAAATACATGGTTCAGTGCCGAATAAATGTCTTTTTTCAAAATAAAACTACACATTTTAAAGTGGTCTTCTAGTGTGAGGACACACCTGTGCAGTAATCATGCTGTGTAATCAGCATCTTGATATGCCACACCTGTGGATGGTCTTGACAGAGGAGAGATGTTCACTAGCTCAGATTTAAACACATTTGAGAGGAAGAAGTCTCTTGTGTGCTTAGAGAAATCTGAGAACTTTCATTTCAACTCATGGAAAATGGAAGCAAAAACAAAAGTGTTGCATTTATATTTTTGTGTATATATAGTGTGACAACTGTGGGGTCGCCTTATATTGTGCTTCAGGGAGCTTGGAGGCAGAGTGAGCAGCAGGCTCGTCAGAGGAGATGAGGCACACCTGTGCAGCCTGGCTCACCTGTACTTAAGAGAGCAGCTGGGCTGTGCTCTGTTTCTCACTCCCCCCATGCCACAGCCTGTGACAACAGCTCCAGCTCACCACATTGCCATTGTTTCTCAATTATATTACTTTTTCCATATATGCCTCCATAAGATGCTGACACTACTGATATTACTGATTTTCTTGTTTTGTTGTGTTAACCTGCTGCTTGGCCAAATAAAACCCTTGAATGGTGACATTTGCATGAGCTTACGCTTTTGTAGCAAGGAGCCAACTTGAAACAATACTTAAACTTAAATCAAAGACAATGTTTTGATGAAGTGTCAATGAAGGTCCACATTTGTCTAAAACAAGTCATTCTTAACGCCTGCTGATCAGGGAGGACAGATTAATTGCCTTTGATGATTAGATCTAATCAAACACCCTCCAGCAAACTTTACCAACTCAAGTTGCTAAACTTATGTGAGGACAACAGCCCTCTGTTTGCTGTTCCTGTCACAGTAACCAGGGCATTGGGTGAAGCATGTCCCCTCCCATCTCAGTCAGCAAGAGCGAGCCAGTGTAAAAAGAAAGGGGATGTACTGTATTGTACGTAGAAGTAGCAGCATTTGCACTGTGCACACTGTGTAGATTGTTAGGCCAGGGCAATACAACTGTTTCTTACATTAATATTTACAGTATTAGTCTCTAAACGTGCTTTTTATTTTGAGGAAAGGGGAGTAAGGAGTTTTGAGGTTAAGAGTTCCACTTAGCTTTTCTACGAAAACAAACCCAAAACAGCTGAGTGGTGCTCAGCGTGCAGCAGAGGCAGGTACAATAAGCCAGTGTGAGTTTCACAGACAGTTTTTGATGTAAGGAAATGAGCTCAGTAGGTCCATCCTGTCTGAAACGAGCAACAGGCCAGTCCAGCTCTCCTGTACCTCGTCATCCTCAAGACTTCAAGGATGAGTTAAAGAAAGTAAAAGTTTAATTTTGACAAACACTCAAGCTGGACACCATATAAAGAATGCAGCTTATGTGCTTGCATGATCCTTTGTCTCCAAAGCCACATATTCTGACACTAAATGAATGCTTTTTTTTTTTTTTTCTTCCACAAAACCCCAGATTGCATCCAGTGACAATGTGCCCTCATGCAAGAACATTTTCAAATTCTTATCTTAAACCTCTTAATTTTGCTGTGAGATTTGTTCGTGTGATCGCCCGACTCGGATTCAACAAACGCAAACGTGTTGCAAATTACTCGTTTTCTGCCTGACTGATGCCACCTGTTCATGAGGAGGTGTCTAGTCAAGACATTTGGTCATTAGCATAATTGAAGCCCCTGAAATTCCCATATAGGTCTACCTGATGTGCTGCATCTGTGGGCAAGTTTCATTGACATGATTCTCCAAAGAGTATTAAAAAGACTTTCACACTGCAGAGCTTCTAGTCCTACTTTTTGAAATTGGGAAACAAACCCATAAGCGGTTTAGCTGGATATTGGCTGCCAGCATGTGATAGCTATTTATATGCATTGTTGTTCCCATCTACCCAAGCAGCTTCTGTTGAGATTATATGTACCATACCTTTTTTTAATATGGTGGATGTTTGTATTAAATGTCCTGGGTTGGATTGTTCTGACTTGGCTAGATATGCAGTAATGACCTTCAACAACATCAGGGCCTCTCAACCTTGTCGGCAGCTTGCGGCTTCCTGTGGTCTGGCCTAGAGAAAGGGTAACCTTAACCTTGCATTACAAATTCAGCTTTGGTGAAAGCTGAATACAGGTTCTTCTTAAAAAAAAAAATAAAAAAATAAAAAAAAAACCCAAATAAAGCATGAAGGCCAACACAAGTAAAAGTTAATCTTGAACTTGTCAGCTGTGGTCAGTGGACACAGTTCTTCCAACATGAACACCACATGTTCCACCATCAGTCCGTCCTGTGCCATCCTTCGTCATCCTTGAAGCCTGGGAGCCAGTGTTGACCTCAGAAATATGGTATCTGAATTGGTGTTTCAATGCTTGGTTAATTTTGTTATCACAAAGTAAAGGGTGCAAAAGAAAAAAACTGCAATTCTTTGCCAAGAGTTGCATGATGAGATTTACAGCATCTAACTGTAAAAGATCAAGCTGGAGTGAGCAACTAGTTAGCTTAGCATAAAGACTAGAAGCAGAGGGAAACATCTAGCCTTTCAAAAGGTTGTCTATCCATACAAGCACTGAAAAGTTCAGCAATTAAAAAGTTATATCTTGTTTAAAAATTGACATTTAGGAAAATGTTTAGTTGTTACGCTAAGCTAACACACGTAACAGACAGATGTGAGAGTGGCATCAATCTTATCTAATTCTTGGCAAGAAAGCCGGACTGTTTTAACTTTTCCTATGACAGCACTGAGCAGTGTCTTACTGGTAAGACCATTTGATGTCAGTAGCCAGACCAGTCATGATTTCTTTGGATCAAGGTTCATTCTCTCATCGGGACTTTGCTTGGCCAACTGTTCTGCCAATGCTGGAGGTTTGGCATGAGCCACAGCAGGAGGAGATCCTCTTGTTTGACATCTTTCCTATGTCCTCCAACTCATAGTAGTGGAAAGAAACCTCGCCAGCCTCTAAGGTCCCTTTTTGTTGTTTCTTGTTGGAAGTTTCAACGGCCTTTTCTGTTTGTAGCTTTACTGATACTAAATCTGACATAGGAAAAATTCAAAGCAAAGTACACTGGAACAAACCAGGTTCAACTTGCAGTTGGAGGCTTTGTGCACCACAGCCCTCTCAGTACAAGCTATCCTGATGATCTGTTCTAGGAAGGTGGAAAATTTTCCCCATCACAAATGTTGACTGCCCCTAATAAAAGGAAAAAAATGACTTTCAATTTAAACAATTTTATTTTAGAAGCAATAAAATGCAGTTGCCTGTGAAATATTTATTTCTGTGGCAGCACTGGTGTAAAATGTTTTATACTGTATGTGCTACACTTAAGATAGGTTAAATATTGCTGTTGAGGATTTGTAAGTTAATTTACTGGCATTGAAAACACAAACTGATGCAGTCATGCAATTTATGTTTGTACTGCACTGTGTGAAGGAACAGTTTATGGGATTCAACAGACTGTTTTTCGGCCTTACATCACTTCAACAAACATTACCAAAGAAAATAATACCAATAAATAATACCATGGCCAACCATTTGGTATCTAACCAGCATTCTTAAACCAGGTGCATTGCATCTGCCAAACCTGACCTCAACATTTTACAGGCCAGTGATTCTGCAGCTGGAGCGCCAGGATGCTAGATTAAACTATTAACACTTCTCCACCAAAGATGTTGCTCACATCAGTGAAATGAATTCAGACACAGTGGGGACACTTATATGATGCAGAAAAACAAAAAACAGAAAAAGGTAAAACCCCTAAATCATCATGAACATATTACAAGTCATGGACAACCCGTTTCATTTTAAAATAGAAATGCAACATTTTTATTTTTGCTCCATTTTTCATGAGGTGAAATAAGAGCTAAGACTTTTTTTTTTTTCTAAACACCAATCTGTTAGTGAGCACTCATCCTTTGTCAAGCACATCCATCCACCTGCCAGGTGTGGCATATCAAGATCCTGATTGCACAGGTGGGCCCCAACCTTCTCACAATAAAAGGCCATGCTCGACAGTATTAACGACTTTCCATAAGAGCTATTTAATGCTAGTAGAATTAAAAATGACCAATATTGCAGTGTTGCTATGATAATGCAAGAAAAGGAAAACACCAATCTTTTAAGACCAGCCACCTCAACTAAAAGAAATCCATGAAAAGACCAAACCCAACTGTGTGTGTGTGTGTGTGTGTGCGCGTTCACTTTTTTATACATCTGTGCCAGCAACAGCCAGAGCCGGAGGCATATTGTTTTTGGGTTGTCCGTCCTTACGTCCCCTTATCCTGAACACACCCTGAACATTCAACAAAACTCATGGAGGAACTGATTAGATTTTGGTGGTCAAATGTCAAGGTCACAGTGATCTTACATTCTTGTGAATGCAAAGTTATCAGGAACACCCAGATGGGAATTTCATTACGTCTGGCACACTGTGACTTCACAACACACGTTTTTGGCCATAACTCACAAATTCATTCACCAATTGTGACAAAATTTAACTCAAATGTCTATAAGGATAAAAATGAAATGATGACATTTTATATCCAAAAATACTTCTGACGATTACTCAGTGCTATAGCTCAGGAAGGGGGAGATCGTGACCGTATTTCCTGCAGCTTGGCTGGTTGGTGGAGGGATACAAATGCGAGGCGGTCATTCCAGTTTAAAAAGTGACAAAATGAAACAGCGGGGCACTGGACTTATCAACAAACATTACTCAAACAGGAGTAATTGGTCTATTTGTTGAGGTCAACTGTGAATTAATACACATCTGGTGCTCAAGTAACTATTTAAACCACAGTGACCATGTTTTTATAATGAAAGAACATGTCACACAACAGCAGTGTGGTTCAGTGCTGTGTCTTTTTAATAGTTTGAACAGCTCTGTGGCCCAGGGGAACACGTATTATTATCAGGCTTTGGATACACACACATACACACACACAACACTTGTTAGCAGGATCAGTTCATTGTTAGATTTGTTGTCAGTAAGAAAAAAAAAAACACTTATCCTTTTAAAAGCCTTCCACTGATTGTCTTTAGGATCCCATGTTATCCTGTCTGTCTCATCTCTCCTTTGTGACATTATGAAACGAGGGATTTTCCTCCCAGACAATGGTGCACTAAAGAGAACAGATGTCACAATGAATAAATCTGTGCTACCTCACATAGTTTTGAATATCTCTCTTGCAGTAATTGCTGTTCTCCAGCAATGGTTTAGGTGGTCTTCAGAGGAGAGTCTCCCTAACACAGCCTGAGTACTTCCACATGCTGAAATCTTAGCTAATGGTTTGGCACATGGCTTTTAATGAGAGCCCGAGACTTGGCAATCTCGTCGTGGGTACTTTTCTACGAAGCCACATCAATAGCAGGACACGAGGCTTGTCATTAAATTGATCTGATTAGGTTTGGAGAAATTACAATATGCAGAGTAGGCCTGTGATTTCTCTGCACCATGGTCACCGAGTCCAGACAGCAGTGGGAGCTGTGCAGCGAGGCATGCCTGCTGACTGGGCCTTTATCCACACTGACACTGCAAATTACTGTAGCGCTCGTACCTTTTCCAAATGTTTGGAGGAGCTCATGGCCAGTGGAATGCTTCTGCATTTCATCCCCATAAAGCTTCAGCTTCTCCTGCCTCGGTCCAGCTGGAAGGTAAAAGTGGACTGAATATACTGCAAATGGTTGTCTAACCGCAGTGAAACCACTTGAATAGTTCCCAAAGTATACAACTTCACTCATGTGGCGCTCAGGCCCAGGCGATCCCGACTCTGCTGAGGCTGAGTCATTTCAAACCCCAGGGTGGTGGCGTAAGTAGAACAGAAGAAATATTGATTTCTAATTATATTCATCAGGGAAGAAGAGACCACAAAGGACGGACTGATTACACACTAACATTATTCTGCTTGAGTGTTTTCCAAGCTCTCAGTGGATTGTTTTAAAAACTACTTTAGAGGAGTAAGATAAATGGAAGAGGTAGAAAACTTGAAATAGGATACAGGTACAGTCTTTTTTTACAAATGAATAACTTTAGAGATTTAAACCACGCTCCAGATAAAGAGGTTTAGGGGGAACAAAAATGTGACACCAACATCTGGTTAGAGGCATTAAAGCAATAATTCACAACAACCTGCCTGTATCCAAAGTAAAATAAGACTTTGGCATCTAAAGTTCACTCATTAACACGTGTCTCTTTGGATAGTCGGTGTAGCTGTTTCCCCCCTGCGTTCAGTCTGTATGCGAAGCTAAGATAATTACCTGCTGGCTCTAGCTCCATATTTAATGGACAGGTGAGATGAGAGTGGCAGAGTGGTGGTAATGATTTTTATTAGTTTTTTAACAAAGCTGCCTTGCAAGAACGACATAATATACTTGTTTAGGGTGTTTTTTTGACAGTGCAGGAGTTAGTTGAAGATGTTCAGGGCAAGAATAAAAAAGAAATTGTAAAATGTAAGGACACTTGTCACCGTTTAATGCACATTTTAAATTTGCACTTTGGTGCCATTTCAGCTGCAGTTTCATGTCTGTAGCTGGTGTGATTCCTGTCATCCTACTTCAGGCAGGAGTTCTAGTTGGTTTCCACAGTGAGACGCCAACAAATGGCAGAGAATGACTCAGTGAAATGTTTATTATTGTGTCATGCGTCCAGCTATGTCAAACCTGCATGGGTTTATAAGAAATCATGAACTCTTTTAGGCCAGAACCAAAGTGCTGCATAAACATCTTCATATCATAAACCATAACAACTATCACGATCAAATTTTCTAAACCTAAACATTTACTGTACTGATGAAATGAAAGTATATACTTGGAAGCTTGTAAAAGACGGCAATAGTAATTGAGACTGACGCCAACTTTAACATCAAAATTTCAATCTGTTTTTTTTTTCTTAGAAGAAAAATGAAATTCCTCTTCATCTCCGCTCCTCTTCAGTCAGAATATGTTTCATGATGTTACTAATTGTCGCTTGAATTTGATGAGGGGTTTTGTTGATGAAGTGAATCCTTGAAGTCATAGAAACATGAAATATTTTTGATCATCTGCACACCAAAATATTTTCTGGGGTTTATGGAGTCATTTCATGGAAAATTAACTCTTAAGTCGTGACAATTTCTTCAGTACACAAGAAAATGGAACCGACTTTCCACAAATCCGCTTCCAGTCTTTCCATTTACAGAGAAGAAACACCTTCCTTCAACTAAATTTTTTTTTTCCATCAAACTTGAATAAAAGCTTAATTCTAATAAGTTAATTCTGCAAGAAATGATTCCTGTAGATATACAACATATCCACCTTCTCAAACAGTCAGTGAATAAAACTCTTTGCCCATTGAGAACTGTGTGATTCACGTCACACAATCACTGACGTGAATGAGGGAAAAGAGAAGAATTATGAACAAAGCTTAGTCACAGTTTTCCCCAAAGTGAATCTGCAGACAGTTCTGTCCTATGAGCCATCTGGACTTTAAAGACACCAGCCCATTGTGATGTGCCAGCTTAATATTTCCCTAGTCTACCTACTGTGTGAAACACACACACAATGATCCATCCAGCAGAATTAAATACTCATTGATAAAAATGTGTTGAGGCTTGGTTTTGTAACACTGTAGGTGCCACTCCTTGTAACTTCTCTGATCAGCATCTGACATCATGTTACATACCAGATGTCTGCACTTAAGTTTTGTGGAGTTTACTCCAAAACAAAAGGCTGCTGTTAGTTTACGAAGAGGAGTTGCCAAAGTTACAGTTACATGGACTCCATGTGGTCTCAGGACCACCTGGTTGGGCCTTAGGGATCTGGCAGATCAGGGATTTATACCAAGGTAAATAAGTTACAAAACGCCAGGGCTTGTAGACTTGATGTGAGAGCTTGTAGAACAAAAGTCTGAACTCGTACGTTTTTAAATTTTCACTTGTATAATATAGTGACACATGACACATGTGAGGAACATTTACATAAACGCAACTTGATTGGCTGGCACTTGCAAAGCAGCGGAATCACAATGCAGTTTCATAACACTTGACACCCCCATTCAAAGTGAATGAGAAGCGTCTTGATCTTTTCAGATGTGACTTAATGTAATTTTATAATACAGAGGCCTCATGTAGCCACTGTACCGTCCACTGACTGACTTGTATTTTATCAGTGTGATCCTGGAGTGGAGTATATTAATGTGACAGTGTTAAACTCTCTGTATTTGCATGTTTTCATGTACATATAATTAAGTTTGTGTGTGCATATATATTATTTTGTTTCCTTTTTCTGTTTCTCCGTCAGTGATGCGCTCTTATCTACTGGTTTGAAAGGTGCTGTGTAAATTGAAACAGAATCAAGCGATCATGGCTGTGATGTGTTCACAACAGGCACCAGCAGCTTCTGTGACGTCCTGCGTCAGCTACAACAGACTGGGAGAGCAGTGGTCTTGTACCCAGTGACCCTAACTCCAGTATCCAGATTCCTGAAATCAAATGCCCACTGAGCTCAGTGGAATTTGCTGGACTGAATGCTGCTGTGGACCAACAAGTCTTGTTGCTTATGTTTATTTAGCTGTAATCTAATACATGCAGAGTAAATTATATACTATATTGACCTCACAGACCATAAAATAAGTTTCCTGCTGTTGTATTATTTATTTTTTTTTTTCAATCTGTACATTTGTGAATATATTTTCTGTAACTTCACTTCTTTTAGAAGCTGCTGTGTGAATATTTTAAATTTCATCACACAAGTTAGAATTTTTTCTAAAGGTTTATAAAATGTTTGTTTTTACACACACACACACACACACACACACAGAGAGAGAGAAAACCTAGTGTATGTGTTTCATCACACAACAAGTGGAGCATTTTACTTTCTGGGGTGGACTTGGGTAAACTGAGCAACAATGGCCATTATGGCTGAACAGGCAGTAGCGTCACTGGCCACATCTGTCCCATGTTAAACGGACTCCGCGGCCAGTAAAGCTGTCAGTGGTCCATGACATCCACACCTCCTGCAGGACACCACACACTTAAGCAGTCACACGTGTTGTTTGTAGTTTTTGTTTGCACCACAGAGGCAACTTTTCCTTTCTTCTGACATTGTGCTCTCGCAAATAAGTGGGAAAAACAACCTGTTGGCAGCTTTTACGCAGTGTGCATCTTACAAATAATATATGATTAAATTTTCTGGAGATGGAGATCGTCTCCCACATGGAAAAATTACATGACAACCAGGGGCATCAACTCAAGATATGACGACGTCTCTTAATCTAATGCAATTTTCGAGCTGCGGTTTCAAATCCACTTATTTTATGGGACAAATGGAACAGAAACTGATAACTGATCCGATTTAACATCAAACATGTGTGGGTATTAAATAAAACAAAATTGATATTTTAAACCTGATTTTATGAGGGAGGAAACATGTGTTCCCAACATGTTTACCCCATTTTTCATGAACTGAAGTCGACATAAATGCCACTACACTCTTCAAAGGCACACATGCAGTTTAACGGAGAACATAACTGGGAACATACAGAAAAAACTATCAGTTGACATTAACTGTGGAGACTATGAAGGAAGCTGGTGCCTGTGCTGTGAATCTACAGGGACCCCCCATTAAAAGAAAAGTATTTAAGACTCTGGAAGAAAATTGACAACATCCTCCTCTACTGTAAGCAGCAGAATGAAATCTGAGGAGATTGAATCTGATGAAATACACTGTCAGTTTATCAGTAAAGTAATAATTCAAATCACTGAGGGAAGGCTAAGCAACACACACACTTTGTATAACACAATGCAGTTCAACAGCACCACAAACTACAGCCTCCAACATGATCACTGAATCAAAACCTCCTTAACACAGTTACAACAAAAACTGAACATTGAAAACCTTTATGAAGGAGGAACTGCTGTGTTTCACTGTATTAGCTTTAGCACATGTTGCACCACTGAGTATTTGAACCAGCACTGTGCAAATACTCAGTGAAATCAAACATGAAAAGTTGTGACCACTGCTGTCAGTCGTTGCAACAAAAACCAGAGCCTGTTTACATAAAACATCCTTAAATTTTCACAACTGGTCTGAGGCCAGTTTTACCCAGTAAAGGTGGGTAAACTCTGACCTCTGCTGATCACAAAGAAAACAACCACCAGTGGGGAAAAAAAAAAAAAAAAAAAAAGAATTGCTTAAATGACCCTGTTAGATAGTAAATAACATTACTGTCATGCATACAATGGCATTATCACATAAATAAATGGATCAGAGGCTGGGAGCTGAATTCAATAGGTTTTACCCTCCACCAAATCCATAGTCATTCCTAATCACCTCGTGGTAGATTGGTGTCTGCCGACAGAAATACAGAAACCTTAGCAAAACGGTGTTCCAATAAACTGTTGCTTCAGGCTCACAGCCGGGGGACATTTTATGCTGAAAGACGGCACACAAACTGTTCTGTGTTTTTAAATAAAACCGCAGATGGTTGTCATGTCGTGTTCAGTCTGGGCCAGCAGGTGGCAGCAGCCGCAGGTCCTGACTGGCTCAGTCGGTTGTTTGACTCAGCACTTCAACAAATTTGACAAGGACCTTTTTTTTTTTACATTTCCTGTCTAGTGTCTCTGTCATCATTCTCACCCGACCTCATCTGTGCATCTGTGTTGACAAGACACTGTAGGAATGAGATCTCCACCACCTGTTCTATCATCACATGAAGCTGAAGCTGTAATCCATGCATTTGTATCGTCCATGCATGATCATTGTAATGCTCTTCCTTGTCCTACTGCAAAACATCCCTTTTGTTTTTAACATGATTGTTTTTTATTCTTTTTAATCTAGTATTTAAACATCTTTCTGACATTGGTGTTTTTTTAATGTGGTTTTTGTTTTATTTAAAATTTTTATTATTTTATTAGCTTGATGTCTGTTTTGTATGTTTCTACCGAGTTTTCTCTTTAATCGTTAAGTGTATTGGGACCATGTTGAATGGTGATCCTGCACATTAAATGAAAGAGATTGTTTGATTTAATGAGAACAAAATCACATAAAAAATCCTGGACACATGCATTTTGAATTATTGATTAATCTGCCAGTTTGTTTCTCAATTAATCATTTGATTTATACATCATCCGAAAACGGTGAACTAGAATTAACACGTTATGGTCTTGGCCTCTGCCAACCAGTACACGGTTGATTAGTGTGTGAATTCTTGAATTAAGAGTGTTCAAAAGGTCAAGATCACTGTGACCTCCCAAAACACAAAGTTCATCTTTGAGTACAAGTGAATGTTTGTACCAAATTTACAGTTCTTCTCTCGAGGTGGCCTTGAAGTATCCTTTTCACAAGACCAAAAACATGCTGTAAGGATAGGGTCAGTAATCCTGACCTTTGACCTTTAGCCTCCAAAATCTGATCAGGTCATCTTTGAGTCCTGGTGAATACTTGTGCCAGATTTGAAGAAATTCCTTCAAAACATTACTAAACTCGTGTTCACAAGAATGGGACGGAAAGACAATAAGGTCATTATTAAGGGTTTTTATTAAGTGTCTTGTTTTACGTCTCTTAGTGGTCATTCTGCGTCACACAGATATGTGTGGAGGATGTTAGAGGAACAGGGGCCCAAATTCATAACATAACAATCTTTGCAAATACTTCCAATACAATAATTCAAACCAAGAAGTTTGTCCATTCTCCTCAGTATCTTTTTATTTCTGAGACATTGTGAGAGTGAAGGAGCTCTGACGAGGGGACAGCGAAGAGAGAGGCCTCTGGGGGATTCAATTCCCTGGGCAGCATGGGGGTAAAAACCCTCTGACGGGTAGGGGGTCTTAACCACTGTAACATCACTGAGTATGACTCATCTATTCAAAGAAAATAATGTGTCAAAATTGTTCAAACACAAAACACAGTTTCACAAGGGAAGGAAAACCCAGAGAACGAGACTCTACTGTCACATTCCTTCTAGAGTGCAGCTCCGGCCGCAGGAGTCCAAGAGAGTAGTTAACAGCTTGCCTGTTCACCGTGATTACACATGTGGGCACCTTGTAAATGAACATCAAAAGGCGTTATAATATACAGGCTTATATGTAGATTGTTAATACAGACACATACGGGCTCAGTTCAGGTATCCAGGGAAGGAATCAGTGCCAAAGCTACCTATTAGATTCAAGTGTTTGATATTAATGATCTTTCTGTGTGAACAGTTACATATTGCAGGTGTTTGTTTCTCAGACTCCCTCTCTGCTACTTGACAAGCCAGATCTGTCCTGCCTCTTAAGTGCGTCCCTTTTGCAAATGAAATCAGAAAATGGAGCCACTTGTCACTGGTGAAACTCGTCTCTGCACTCTATTAGCAACTTGCCAAAAACAATCTGTCACTTCCCTCGCAGCAGTCACAACAACGGGAACAAGGAGAATTATTATCTGCTACCTGCCTGTCACAAACAACAAACGCTGAAGAGGAAATTTTTAATATTTCCAAGTTTAGCATAATAGAATGTCACAGCTCTCCAGTTTACAAGATGTCTCTAAATCATTTATGGAAATAGGCTGCATTGCATTTTTACAATAGTTAAGATTAAGTAATTTGTAAAGATGGGTGTTTTTATGCTGCAGCAGTTATGTGCAGCATATTTTTGTGGATTCAGACTTTCTCTCTGTTCCAGGTGTTTCATGCCTCTGTGTCTTTTTTGTTCTGAGGCAGACAGGTGAAGCAAAAGAGATGGAAGATGCAAGATATAGGCAGGGTCCCCAAAACTGGCTTTGTGCCCTTTTTTTGCTGGGTGTTTTCTTCTTTCTCAGTTTTATCATGAGTGATTCATTTTTGATTGTAGTTTTGAAGTTTTGAAGAAACTCCTCAGAATCCCGTAGTGCACAGAAAGAAACTGAGAGGAAGTAAATGGAAAAGGGGGAAAGCAATTATAGGATTCAGTGCCTGGTGATGATCGAGATCAACAACTTGACTTTCGCAATGTTCTCTGACTGTGCACCACACAAAGGCGTCTTACAGAGCCAGCGCACAACAGCTACATAAGATTTGGTATTCTCTGATGTTTTGATGAACTGAACTGAACAAACATTAGACGTTGAAAAGTCCTTATCCACATTCTTAAGAAGCTCAAACGTTGACCAGGTTGTTCCCCAGCTGCAGATATGAGACTGACTGCAGTAAAAAGGAAAGTTTGTGACTGAGACTAACGTCCACACTCCTTTTTTGATACAGGTTAATTGATTTTATATGGAACAGCTGCAATCTGTACTGAAGTGAAAGTGATAATAATGCTAGCTTATAATAGAATCACCAATAAGATGGCCACACAATAAAGATCATAATAAGAATATTTTACTTATCTATTGTTTGTCTATCGTTTTTTAATTTGCGTTGCTGTGACAATTGTGTTGATGTTCTGTGTTGGTGCAGTTTAGTTTATTTACAGTTAAAAACACATAAGTTGTAGCATGACAGTAGCAGAAATTAAAAAAAAAAATAAATAAATAAACCACAGGCAATAAAACTATTACCAGTAACCGGCACTAAAAGTTGTGTAGGATATATGAGAGTCAGGATATCTGCCAGCTAACAAGCTAACTATGGATTCATTTAGTTAACTGGGGGCTACATATTTTAGCCTGTATTTGTTCACATTTTTGCAAATTTTTTTCTGGTGTACAGAGATAGGATGCAAATATGGAAATGAAAAGTAATTGGCATTCTTATTCATTTTCTATCTGTAATGTCATGTATCATCAAATGTTTGATATTTGACAATGAGAGCTAACAAAGACGCATCAGTGATAAACGGTCTCATCTTTGATTTCTGCATGTGTCCAGTGTTGCAAAAGGAATCAAAACAGATCGAAAATCTAGCCGGTGGTCTTGCACAACAAAATAAGAGTTAAAGTGGTTGCTAAGCAACAGATATATCACTCTGGCCTTCCTCCAGCAGCAGATGCTTTTGGAGGATGTTTTTCAACCCATCACAAAAAAAAAATCACAAGTTGACATGACTTCGTTCAGCTCTCTTCAGTCAACAGAAATATGACTCTTCACTGGTTCCTGTGAGACACTTGCCATATAATTTGGGAAGTCAGCAGATATTCCATCCAGTTCCATGTCCAACATCCAGATGCTGTTTTAAAAGTCCAAACAGATGAGGGGGGGTTTCATCATCAGAGCAAGATATTTGGAGCCTAAACTGTCATTTTACTCTTATTTGCCAAAAATTCATTTCTAATCCATTTCTCCAACTTTAACCGTGCATGAATTCCACCAGACTTATTTTTCTGCATCTGCTGGTGGTTTAATCTTCTATTCACAGAAATAATCAGCCACTAATCTTCAGTACTTCTGCTGTCCATGTGATGGCGCCATTGATTCGCATTAGACACATCCTTGCAGCCGGAGCCTCTCTCACCCACGTGAACCTCTTTGCAGCACACATGAAAAAATAACTCTTTACATCAGTATGATAATGATGGGAGTTTCTAAATACGGGCTTCAATATGTACCCTCACACTGTGGCATGAGGCACTTAGGCTAGTTGATCCTTTGATGTCCCAGAAATAGGCTTGGAAGCAGGTATCATTAGGGTTTTTAGAGAGGGAGCGAGAGAGTAGCTTCTCCATCAAAGCATGCGCGCTCCCCTTTGTAATGGAAACACCGGATGAGAGCTGCGCTGAAGGAGTCTAGCCACGAGTTTCCGTGTTTGAAAGGCAAATACAAAACACGCCACACAGTGCACACAATTTTTTCACATGTTGGCTGTTGAGTGTATGAAGCAGAAGTGAAATGACTGATTTAAAATGTATGGGGGGAAAAAAAAAAAGTTATATGTTGCACTTTGTCATAATGAACCAATGAGGAACACATGAATTTTCTGTTTAGTAGACGACGACTACTGTATGATCCTTTTATGTACCATGTGAGTCCATATTGGTCACGTATGTTTTGAAAGCCTATAGCAGTGTTTTAGTTTTGATATTGTCGCCTACATTTTACCCATAGTTCTAGGCAGCCACAGGTTTCAATTAGTCTAGAAATGCATAATCCATCACACAATTAAATCTGCATTCAATGTCATCATGGTTCCATGGCCATTAACTTACTTACCTTGCCTTGGTTTGCTTAAAAAGTAGCATTAATATAGTTTTCATTGTACACTAATTGTTACTCCTCTTGAGATTAGAGCTGAAACAATTAGTCGAGCTACTGATTAGTCAAACTCCAGATATGAAACATGGAAAAATGTAGCAATAATTTTGAACAGAACCAGTAATTGTTAGTTGTGTTTTTTGTTTTTTTGTTTTTTTATATAACCCTAAATTGAGAAATAAACAGTGGTTCCAGCTGCTTTTCTGTCTTTATCATTTCCAATTGAATGTCTTGGTCTGTCAAACGACATTTGCAACCCCTGTCTCCTAGAAATTGCATTTATACTACATTTATTACCAGGTTGGAAAAGCCAGATATTTTTTAATAAGGAAACATTTCTGAACATATGGCATGTCGTAAAATGTCTACAACTTTCTTTAAATCTTTTTTTTTTATGGTTATCTTTTGGCCCTCAGAGCAGTTTCGTAAGATTAAGGAAAGGTTGTCTTCTGGCTTATTACAGAAAAAGTCCAAAAAGTCTTAAAGCACGAGACATGATGAAGTTGTCATTTTTATTATCAGTATATTTATCTGATATCCACATCTTTCCCAAACCTTAACCAAAGTGCTTTTGGTGCACTGGTCTCTGGTGTCAAATCTCTGCACTTCACCCACAATCCACCTCAACCACCTCAGCCACCTCCGTACGTCTAACACGTGATACTAAAAAATTGTCCAAGTCCTTTTTTTTTTTTTTTTTTTTTTTTTTTTTTTTTAAGTTTTATTTCATAGACAAATAACCAGCTAATCAGACGGAATGATAGATTCAATAGAGTAATGAAAAAAATGGTTAGTTGCAGCCCTGTTTTAGGCCGCCCAGATGTGATGGTGAACCACATCACTGGCGATCATTTTTAAACATGTTCATCTGAGGGAGAACCGAACTGACTCAAAGGTTTAGATCAGTCTGGATTTATGGCATGGATTCAGGAGGTGGAGCGGGTCGTCCACTAATCAGACGGTCAGTGGTTCGATCTCCGGCTCCTCCAGTCTGTATGTTGAAGTGTCCTTGAACCCTAAATTGCCCCTGATGGCTGTTCCATCAGTAAATGAGTGTGTGTGTGGGTGTTATGTATATATGTGTGGGTGAATGTGACAACTATTTTAGAGCAGTTTGAGTGGTTGATAAGACTAGAAAAGTGATATAAGTGCCATTTTCATCGATTACCTAATACTTACTACAAATATGAGGGAATATATTACATGTAAATTTTGCAAAATTAATGCAGACTTCATCTCCACTGTGATGGATTATACAGACCTTTCAGGATTCAAGTATGCTAACTAGAATGGTATTCAGTAGAGCACATACCTCTGCCAAGATTATTATTATTATTATTATCATTATCATTATTATTATTATTATTATTATTATTATGTTGTTGACATCTGAGTCAGGATCTGACAGATGTGTAGGGTTGTTTGGACCTGACGGGGTATATGCTCTACTGAGTGCCATTCTACAGTAGTTCCTGATATTGTTAACTTGTTAACTCCTGCACGTAATCACAATTCTTAAGTATTTGTATTTTACTTGAGTATTATTCCACTTTCCACTCCATATGTCGGGGGGGTGGGGGTGGGTGGGGGTTGTACTTTATAAAATATAATGCATTGTTACAAATTAAGCTACCCAATAGTATGTACAATACATATGTTAATGCATCAGTAAGTGTAAGTAAGTAGTCACCGCCCTCAGCCATGCCCCAAACCCAGCTCACCTGCATACCACCATCCAGCCTTGCAGGATTTGGTCTCTTTAAGTGCTAACCTAAATCTGTTTTCTGAGTAATTGAATAAAACAGTCAGCCAATCAGAAGAGAGGTTCAGAGCCAGAGTGTGACTTACCTGTTGTTACTAGAACTCGAGAGAAACGTGAGAAAGGAGATGTAAAACTACATTGAGATGGTTTTTTGGTTCTTGAAACTACAAATATATCTTCTTATGGATCAACACTTCAAATAAAACACTGGAAAGTGTAAAATATGGGACCTTTTTTAAAATACCTCTCCACCATTGTCTCACTCCATCTGTATTTTCTGTTTGGACATCCACACTGTGATTCCTCTTACCTCAACAGGTTTCACCACTTTCCTGGATTTCAGTAAACAGGATTTCTTAATTAACATGTGAACAACAGAAGTGATGAATAAGGGTGTGTTTATTATACATGGTAAGAAAATATAATGAAGTAATTAAAGAAAAGTAATTTGCTAGTCTGTCTGCATAAATGGAAAATAATAATGTTTCCGGAGACAATTAGATGAATAAAATTTGTCATTAAAATGTTTATAAATGACTTCATCTGTTCGACTGAGGTGGATATTACAACGCTGTGTTCATTTTTCTGAATGTAGCATAAGGTGAGCTTGCACCTTGCAGGTAGTCCACTGTATTCATATGGATTTTGTACCCAGTAAAGTCCTGCATAAGCTGCCCCAGCAACATTTTCAAGATCCAGCTGCCCTTAGATAACACTAGATAAAAAAACTATGACAAGGCAAAGTCTGCAGAGTTGTCTGTGCCTTTGTGGGCTGGCCTAATTAGGCTTATAAATCTGGCCAAAATCTATGCAGTAGCTGCTTGTTCCTCTCCAGACTGTGACTTGACATATTCCAGGTTTTACCCCCCAAATCACTAGGGGCATCTCTTGGAGAACATAATCCTTAATGCTCCAATTCATCAAGTCCCAGCACTGTAACAACGACACAATGGAGAGAGGGGGGGAAAAAAATAAATGAATAAAATGCAGCGGAGAGAGTGAAAACTTTCAGGTTGTTAAAACTCTGAGCTTATCCATTTGGCATCAAGGCCCTTTCTGCTCTGCACTCACATTAGTCCAATCCCTTATCGCTCTCACGGTCCAGACACACTCAGATCTGGGCAGCGGTGGGAACATTGAGTTTTATATAAATCAATACTATGTCCCCAACACTTTGCTGCTCCCAGCACCCCAGGGAAGATTATAAAACGCTTGGCCAGATCATCTCTCCCCCATCATTTCTCTGTGGTAGAAACTAAGAGTTGAAAGAATGAATTTTTTTTTTTTTTTTTTTTTCTGGAGGGGGGGTGACTCAGAGACAAACACTGTAGGGCCCTGTCAGCTCTGTTGTCGTTACAGTCAATCCTCAACTCCTGGACACATTGCTATGAGTGAATGTTGCTTCTGAAGTCATGAAATTGTTGCCTTTGAACTAAATGCAATCTTCTCCCCACAGTCCTGCAGTCAGACCAGTTAGAGGCAGCTCCCACTGTAATGTCGATGAATAAGCCAACACGGTGTTATTGAAATCTTAGGTGAAAATGTTATTCACAGAGACTCAAAGCTAACAAGTAGTGAGCTTAGGAAGCCTTTCAATACGTCAGGTATTCAGACTTTGGGGAGATGGGAACAGGTTGGATTAGATGGGATAGTCTGTTGCCTAAGCAACTGCTACACTCCACTGTGTTCGAAGAGGCTGCTTTATCTGGGGGGATTACACTGGGCGCAGGTAGGGAAAAAAATGTTTAAAAAAAAATAAATAAAAAAAGCTGTTTGCCTGGAGTCAAACAGTTCAGCGCCGAGGCCAAGAGCTGTGTCACCGCAGGGCTAAATCCTCCGTTGGTTTAAACAACAAAACAAAAGAACAGAATCTGTCAACAAGGCGCGAAAACAAAGTCAACAGAATCAAAGAAAAGGTGACAAGGAAGAAGAAGAAGGAAAGATAAGAGGCGGAAAATGAGGTTGATGTATGCTAAGTCCACTCCAGACAAAAATTATCCTGAAACAGCAGCACCGCGTACCTAAGCCCTGAGGTGAAAAGCAACTGGATTAGTTTTTTTTTTTTTTTTTAACCTGACAAGTGGAAACAGTGAAGCCACGTGGGATGTGTCACAATCCCCCCCAGAGCTCCACCAGCTTTTTTTTTTTTTTTTTTTTTCCCCGGCGAGGTGACACTTGTTAATATTATTTATTTACATCATTTTCGCCGCGCGGCGCACCTACATCGCTGGAGCTCTGGCCTGTGTTGTGCTTCTTCTATAATCTCCATAAGGAGATTATTGAAGTTGTGTGATGACAGAAGGATAGAAACAACAACACAAAAACCTTCTATCAGAGAAGACCAAAACAACAACCGTGCTTTCATCTCTAGAGTTCACTGGTGCCTTTGACAGGAGTTTGACTAAAGCTATTCCTACTTTAGCTTCACCCACGCACACACACACAGGAGCACAGCTTCTGCTAATGTGATGAGGATTTAGAGACTGTATGTATGTAGTGTGCATGCAGATATGTAAACAGGCAGGGTTACAGTGTAGACAGACAGTATCTTAATGACATTTATTAAAACTTTTTAAAGTGTCTATTTGTTTGATCACATTATTTCCAACAGGAGTCACGTGTGTCATCCTTGAAGGCTTTAACCCGACTTATTCATACTTTCATCCATTAGCTATGCTGCTTATCCTTTGAGGGTCACGGAGGGGCTGAAGCCAATCTCAGCTGACATTGTATGAGAGGCGGGGGGGGGGGACACCCTGTACAGGTCACCAGTCTGTCACAGGGCTGACACATACAGACAGTAACATTCGCGACGATCTGGTCATAACATCATATGACAATCTTTTTCAGTACAATTTTTCAGTAATTTCGCAATCCACTATCTGAACGATCTGTGTCCTATTTCTGCTCTGATTTTTATTCTGAAAGTCCTGACTGGAAGTTGTGATTCGTATCTTTCCACCACTTTGACACTTTTTTCAAAGCAATGTGGGTGAAGAATAGCGGCAAGCAGACAGTTTACAAACTGTGTCACAACCAATCTCACGTTGCTTAGTTCATGCAGAGTATTTATTTATTATTTATTCATGAGGTGCTATATGTAAGTGTTTGTTGATTTGAAAGTTCTGTCGCTGCTAACCAGCTAGCACCTGCTCGTCCTGCTTCGTGGGCTAAACATCCTTGAATCTGCTTAGAAATCATGGGGGGGAAGACACTTCTACATCTTCAGAACTTGACTGAGAATCATCAGGGTTTTTAAGTTTCCAGTGACAGTTGTCTGTACATCCATGGGTACATTACAACAGAAACTGCTAATAGCTAATTGTGTATACTTTAAATGGTGCCAACTTGCCTGAATCCATGGTAATGGGAAAAAAAGAGGAAAAAAGAATAGGATTCAAAAGGTTAATTGAGATTTTTAAAGCAAATGAGCATTAAGGTGCTATGTATAGAGGAGATTGCTTTAATGACGACACTTTCAGTCATCAGCCCTGACCTTGGAGCAGCCAGAACTCTCTGCAGGGAGGCTTTTAACGAAAACCATGCAGAGTTCTGCACCAGATGGAGTCGAGCTATAGAGGATTTACCAAGACAGGTAAACAAGAACTTTCTCATTATCTAGACTGAAGTTCAATATTGCTCAGGTGAAAAAAAGTTAAACTATAGAGATTTTACATGGAGCTCATCATTTAGATAATTAATTCCAAGATTTCTATTATACTTTGGCAAAACAGAAATTCTTCTTAATTGACCCATTATCCAATTTTTTAACAGTCAGCTTGCAGAAGATTGAGAGGTATCTAATACAGTATTTACTCTTTTATTTAACTTAACCTATTTAATACAAATTCTTTCCAAGACCTGAAACTATATCCAAATCATGTGTCATTAGTAACTCTTTTATAGTAGTAATCTCTTTTATGCAGTCATCACAATATTCATATCCCAGCCCAGTAATTAAGACATTTAACACTTTGTCAATGGCAGTACCCATCATTGCCACTATGTGTTATCACATTCTCAGGACTATGACTTCTAGTGCTAATTTTACATATCAAAAAACCCCTATAAAAATACATATAGGTATATACATTTTGTAGAGCTGAAGGGGAGAATGTCGAAAGTTGTTCCTGTCATGTTTGCATGGGGTCAGCCTGGCTGGCAAATGGCTTGTCTCCTGCACATCATCCATATCTGACCCATCGCTATCACAATCACTGAGGAAAGCATCTTTCTCATTTTGAGGGATAACAGCAATGTTGTCTGCGCGGTCACCTAGATCCAACACATCTCGACTCAAAGTGAAACTAGAAGAAAAAACTGTAGAAAGTTTGGTAGAATAAGAACTATGTGTGTATCAGTACGTGTCTACCTGGATGCAGTGTTATCCAACTGCTCACATTTGTTGCCATCAATACGTTTACTCATTCTATGATCACACTGAACAAAGTTGAGTAATTGCAAATGCATATATCAAAAGTAGACACCTTCAAGATGATGTGTACCAAAAATCTTTGTCCTGTTTTCATGTTAACATACTTTTACTAACCTTATGTTTGGGAGCTTTGCATCATGAGAAGAGACTGGCTGCATCAACCAGGAAGTAAACAGCACAAGTAATGTGACAATTTACACTTAACATGTGACAATGCACATACTGAAATAATGATGAGTCTCAGTTAAATATTTGCTGGACATGCATTGATAGAAAATTCAGAAACATTTTTAGAGCCTTGTAACTGGAAATATCTTTTTTCAGTTATGGGGTGCGATTAAATCCCATTGAGGTTAGCGACCTCTTTCAAGGGAGTCCTGACCAAGACAGCAGCACTACAAGTTTCAGACAGCTCTTTTTGTGTTGTTTTATTCATGTGCTTGATGTATTGTCCTAAGAACCAACAAAGTTACAAAACTATTGATAATATTAAGAAAGCTACAAACAAATGATTAGTAAAGGAATAATTTACCATATGAATGAAGGAATTCAAACTGGGAACGCTCCTTAATTTACTTTTCCTATTCCAAGTGACGGGAGCAGAAAATATGAAAGCTTTCTTTCCCATCTCTGTCCGTACTCCAGGGACAAACAGCACATACTGTATATGTCTTTTGATCTAGGATTGTGACTGGAGGATGAACTGTTCCAGCAAAGATGTGAGAATGGCTTCGTGAATAAAAAATATACCAATGACTGACCTGATGCATCAAAAGAGGTGATACACTGCACTACTGTTTATCACAGAGTCCAACATGTGAGGACACTGCACCTCATGCAAGAACTTGTGCGCACGAGTGTTTCAAGTCAGATTCACCAACTTGTAGTAAACCGCTCCTTTCACACTGATAAATACCACCTGTTCAAGAGGAGTTGCGCATTCATGAGATTTGATCATTAGCATAATCAACACCCCTAGAATTGCCATATGGCCACCTGTTCCGCTTCGTTTGCAGGAAAGCTTCATTCACAAAAATGTCACGCAAGAGGTAAAAAGAATCTCCCAAATCCTGCTGTCAGAAACCAAGCAAACAAAAACAGAAGAAATTAAGCAGAGTCACTGGTGGTATCAGAGCACCCAAAACTATTAGAAAATGTTAATAGTACACCTGTCGAGAGCGTTTCACCAGAGCAGCGCTGTACTGAGGGAAACTGAGGGAAATACAGAGGGAATGGTTTAATGCTACATGAAGTTAGATGCTAAAATTGTCTTTCTAAAGCAAAGCAGTCCAAGATTAATATGAGAGGCAGTCACTGAGATATTAGACTAGAGGATATTACAGCCTACAGTATAGGTGATGTTACACTGTCAGGTGTTATAACGGTGGTGATACTCGACAGTGACTTGCAAAAAGGGCCTGTGGCAGTAGGACTGAGAGCAACTACTGAAATGCTTAAGCTGTTAAATAAAATAATGCAAATCTAAAAAAAGATGACGGTGATTAGAATATTATTAAATCAATTTGAGTATCATATTTAACGCCAAATTTGGTCAGATTGAGCTGCGAGAAATTCTCAAGTCAAACTAGTGTTTTCCCTCTGTGAAGAATGGCAGTCCATGATGCATACAGCACTTGTTCATACTTAAGAGAAAATTCGAAGTAATTGAAAATCAGTGAATGTCACAAATACTCTTAACTCGCTTGTATTTGCCACTTAATAACACAGAGAGCAAGTCACTATAATCAAGAAACAACAAATTCGGTTACACGAAAGGTCACTAATCGTTGTCACAGTAGTAATAATAAGGTTGTGGAGTGGTCACGGTTTAGTTAGGTTAAAATAAGTACTTCCTTAAGGTCAGAGGATCTTTGTCATCATGGTTACAAAAAATGTTGACTACCAGTTTGGAATGGGAAGGAAACAATGCTTTTCTCTTGCGTTTTGTCAACCCATCCATTTGGTTGAACAGATTTATTCTTTTGGCCTTTTTGATGGGATTTTATGAGCAATTAACGTACTGTGATCAACAGTGAGCAAGTCTGCTCATTATAAAGTGAGAAACCCAGACCAAACCAGAGTTAAGACGTAAGTTTTTAAACCTGCATTAATTAAATCTTTTTAAGTGGGAACCAACAGACTTGGCTCTGAGTGCCACAGTCAGTCAAAACTATGTTAGTTTTGTTCACCCTAACATATTTGTTGGTTTTGGTCTGTTCCGAACAAAAAACCAGAATAACATCAGCCTTTTCCATCAAAAAACTATATTTTCGTCCTTATACAGCACTTACACATTTCTGGTTAGCATTGGTCTAAATTCACTGTCTGCCACTTCTATTCTACACTTGCTGGCATGCGACAGCTTTGTATTTAACTCGTATATGTATTCTTATTTATTTTTGTTTGTGTCACTTTTACTTAATCTCAGTGTCCTATTCTCTGATTTATTTCGCTTCTTATTCCGTTTCGCTGTGCTGCATCTCCAAGTCAAATTCCTGAATACAGATTGAAACTTCTCTTTGAACTTCTGTGACCACAAAAAAACACATGTTGACATTTTAGAACATCTATTCTGAGTTATAAGTATCCAGTTAAGGCAAAGCTCAGAAAATATTTTCTAGAGGTGCGTTCACAGTAAAAGCTTTCCAGCAGCTCTCATGTTTTTCATCTGTTCTTGCATTCTAGATTAACTGTATGTTTTTTTATTTTTATTTATTTTTTTATTTTTTTTATTTAAACTCCATTTAATGACATAACAGAGAAAATGTGAATCCATGTGAAATAACCATTTAAATATTTTGTGGAATCATGAAATTTGAACTGTCACAGTTTATTTTGGTATACTTATGTTTTTAACACCTAATATAAATCTTAGCTTAGCGCTTTCGTGACTAAATGCCACTGAAAAGCCGTCAGTGTTTTCACGCTGGATGTGAGATTAAGAACAGCTAACTGCAGCCTGGAGCTGTGGTGTGAGATAAATGCTCCTCTACATTTGGTAAACCTTCTACTTCAGGAAGAAGAAAAAAAGAAAAAAGAGTCCTTCTCTGACATTTGGCTCATCAAGCTTCAATTACAAGTCTTAGCTGACTAATCTTATAATGGAAATGGTCACATATGACACTTAACACACATGCAACCGCAAACATGCAACAGCAGCCCGAATAGGAATGCTAAAGCCGAGCTAAATGGATTAGCTTCCTTAGAGGTGATCTCAACACAGAGACTGGTGTGTGTGTGTGTGTGTGTGTGTGTGTGGGTGTGCCAAAGCTCTACTGCGGGGAGCAGAGACACTGCAAAGAGCTGCTTGACTCCTGCCATGTCTTCACAGCGGAGACTTGGATACTGCAGTAATGAGTGGTGTGTGTTGTGTACACAACTCCGCTGTGATTGGACTCACCAGAGAACAAACAAACCTGTTACGCTACACTTGCGGTGTTGCACACACACACACACACACACACACACACACATCCGCACACATCCTCAGAGACACAATTATAGAAACAGAAATAAAGAAATTAAAGCATCCCTAATGTAAATATGAATACAGTGCACGCTCCATTAGTGTTGTGATAAGGTCTCCGCTGAGTTCAACCCTGCTTGTTGTGTTTGTTTGGTTTTGTTGTGTTGTGATCTGGCTGCAACAGCGGGACCTCCATTTACCCAGGGTTCCCGGCAGGTCAGTGCATTAACGGCAAAATGCAGAGCGCTGTTGGATACGAGGCCAATGGGAATGGCGAGGAGTCATCTCATGTGGCACTCAGTGGTGAACGTGGGAGGACTTCTTGGAGTAAACACTCACAGACACACACACTCACACACATATATTCAGAAAAGAAGATAGAAGTGCAGCTGTGACACGCATTGACTGTCTCTGTGTAGCTTTGGTTGCGACTGAAGAGAAGCACTAATGATGTGTGTGTTAAGGCTGCATAAGGTCTGTGTGCTTCATAGCGTGAGCTTCATGAAAACCTAAAGGATGAGAGGATGTCAGTGAGCCCTGCTTTCGATGGAGCGAGTGCTCACTTGCTGCTGTTTAGGAGACTTTTTCAATGCCTCTCTGAAGTTTTGACCTTATCACCTCCTGTGGATGTTAGAAGCAGGGGTTTGATGTGATGCAACACTGGGATCACACTTTGATGCACTCGCAATGTTCGACACTGTCTTCTAGATGTTATGTGTATCTATTACTGATCTGTTTTCCCGTATACATTCTGCAAAAAAAAACAGCATGTAAACTAGCAGTGATTTTTCCTGCGAGCGAAGTGCTACACAGAAGTTGTAGGGAGGTGGTCGAGGTGGATGGTGAGTGCATAAAAGGGCTGGACTTTGATGCCAAACACCAGGGTTAAAATTCTGAGTCCTTTTTGTGTGGTAGTGTGGTGTGGGTTCAAGCAATAAAAACACTTTGGTGAAGTCAAGTCACTGTTAAATGGAGCTATTTGTAAGTTTTTGACATTGCTAAATAGCCAGTGTTAGCATTAACAGCTGTTTACTTACCAGTCTTAGCAAGAGCTTCAGCGATCATTGCATTTATAATACAAGAGGTTATAATACAACCCAGTGTTAAAGCTGAATTAGGAGAATACAACATGCTTGTTTCCTATAATTTCTCTTGTATTTCTTTTTAATATCCAAAGAGAGCAGATCTCAGTGTGAGTCTATTGTGGCAGGAATGTCTGGACAGGATTTAGACAGACACTCATTAATAGGGTACAAGTGTTCAGTCAGCAGCACTTCAGAGATGTGGTTCTCCTCCAAAATGCCACTGAAACAGATGCAAAACGACGCTCTTGCTCACATTGTTCGGTGCTACAACTGAAACTAATGCCTTTAGTGTTTTTTAATGGAGCACAGTGGGGCGATTCTGACAGCTGTCATTTCAGGGGCAAACATCTGGATTTACAGCTGATACCTAGTTAATACCTAGTAATCAACATGCCTGCCTCAGGATATCATTTACATTACTTTCATTTCATTATCGCCCATCTTTTGTTAAACCCACTGACTGTTACATGACACACAGTGGGTTGCAAAAGCAGCATCCAGCAGGTTAAAAGAGCGAGAAACAGACCTTCTACAGTCTGTCTGTTGTCTCATCTCAGTGTCGGGGGCCACAATGCTAGTGGCACATTTGACATCAGTGACAGATTTTTAAAAGACTGGGCTTCAATTAATTACACAATATGTCTATGCCCACTTTGACTTTGGATGTAAATGTGCCTAAGTCATCAGATCCACATAGAGTCCTGCTGAAAAAGATCTGATGTTGAACTGTTGTGTTCACTGCCGCAGCACTGGGAATAAGTGGGAATAAGTGTGTATTTGTCTAGCAAGAAAAAGTTAGCATCTATATTCTCTTCCATTTTACCTGCACAAATCCTTCAGCTTCAGGCCTTTGGTAAAACGGACTGTGTCTAAAAATGGCTTAAAATCATTTGTACGTACTGTATTCCCTATAATCTACTGGACCTGTGAGGCCAGTTGGGTGTCCTGGCAGACAGTCGTATACCTTTCATACAGGAAAGAGTTTCACACTGTACAATTTTAAATATCTGCATATAACTCAAAATGCAGAATTTGGCTTTGGAAAGCTGAACAATTTGCAGTTGAATTCACCTTTGTCAACCCTCTTCCCCTGTCAGATTTGTCGGGAGACCAAGACAGAGGCAGGTGTGCTCCTGCCAATTAGAGACACAAAGATTTGGACAAGTAACTCAGGAAAACAGTCCAGATAAGGACTCTTCTCAAGAGAGCCTTGTAATTGCTGCTGAGCTAAGATAACCACCTCAGTTACCGCAGACACAGCCAACAAAATGTAACTATACTGCTGCTCCACTTTGAAATAAATAAAACATTAAACGAGGGAGAACCAAAATCTCCCAAATCTCCCAAATCTTTGTTCTTCCTATTAGTGTGTTACCTTTCTCTTCCTGGGGGCATGTAAAGTGGCCTGACAGAGTCTTACAGAGAAGCCAATGACAGAAGTGAAGCTGCAGCAGCATGCATCAGTAAAACTGAAAAACAGTGTCGTGCAAAGCATAAATTCTATCAATAGTTTGGGAAAGTAAAGTAGGAAAAACACAGAGCAGGTACAGAGTAGATGTCACATCATTCACTTCTGCATTAACAATTGAAATCCAAGCCTTGTGTTTTGATGTCAAAGTGGAATTTTCATCATCTGCCAAATGTCACAAGCCTCGCTCGCTTCTTTGAAATGGATCATCAAGAGGTGCTCCGGCATGTTGTCACAAGGTGGCTGTCACTTCTGCCAGCTGTTGAGTGCATCCTGCACAGCTGGCCTGCTCCTCGCTCCAACTTCCTCTCTGAAGGAGAAGAACAGCGCAGTGAAGAAGTCGAGGTAAGCCAGCTCCCGAGAGGAAACGCACACGGCCTGTTTTCCAAACAACGATCCTGAAGTTGGAGGAAATTTCCGTCTTAGAGTTGCACTCAGTTGCTGTTGTTGTTGTTTTTTTTAAATCTTTAAGATTTTAAGAAGACAGAGAGAGAGAGAGAGAGAGAGACAGAGAGGTTATGTGGTTAACCATGAGGCTACCCACGCACTTTGTCACAGTTGACCTCCAGGCCAAACTGATCAGAGGGGCATCGGGAATTCTTTAGAAACAAAACCAGAACCACAAAACTCTTCACTAGACTCTGCCAGCACAGACATGCCAGGTGCAAAAAACGTATATTTACAAGAAGCAGCTACAACACTGACACGCTGCATTAAGTATTTATTACAGGTAGTGTGACTGCAGTTCGTTTTTGAATCCGTGCTCCCCTCTGTCACCTGAAACGGCCCGAACCTGACAACGCTGTGCTTCTTCTCTTACCGAAAACACAGACAACTCGTACAATGAAAGTTGTGTTGTCGCACAAGTCAGGACAAGGACAGGTCTGTGATCCTGGGGTTGGAAGATGGAAGCACTGACCATGTTCTTCATGCTCACTGTGAGACAGTCTTCAGTCTTATGATGTAGCTTTGGACCAACAAACAAAACAGTGTTGGTGCATAAATTCAGCATGAATTGAGATGAATGCAAACAGAGTTAATGGAAAAATGAGGACAGACAGATGCACGAGTTGACCTGACCTGAGTAAACACGTGGTAAAAATGTTTTTGCATTGTTATGATCCAGGGTCAGATTTTCTTTTTGTGTGATTTTTGTCTTTGACAGATCTCTTCTCCTCACTGCCTAGTGTGCGTGCATGTGTCAAATAATTGCTGGATGGTGATTGACTAGATGATGACAGCGCTGCCATATTTAAACCACAGCTGACAGCAACATGAATCAGTTGTGTGCTTTAAATCGTGCATTTTAGTCTGAAATGTCGCTGTAAATTTTGAGCACAGCGTATCTAGAGCAGTAGAAGTTTTTCTTTTGCAAGAGAGAGAGGCCCTTTTAGTTTATCACCTGCATTTTTAGGGGTTTGATTCTGTCTGAAGTTTTTTTTGTTGATTTTGCTGACCTCTGTCGTGTGGTTGGAGAAAAGAGCAAGCAATTTATAACCTCTCTGCATATATTGACTGACTTCTTCATAAACAACTATATGTAAAGACATTTTAATTAGCTCTGGTTGGCTGCCGTGCATGTGACGTCCCATCTTGTAGAGCAGTCACACACCGACTCGGTGTTTGTGGTCATGTGTTGTCGCCTGGAGGTCAAAGACGGCTGAAAGTTCCCTTCATGTTGTACCTGACTGTGGGATTGAGCTTTATCTCTGAGGGCTGTGTTCACTGTTTGAGGGAGGATTTATTATCTTGATCTATTCCTCAGCACCGTGATGCATGATCATCTGTTATCACAAAATAAAAAAAAAATAAAAAATCACAATACTGTGAACTGCTGCCTTGCTAGCTGTCAGTCATCTTGCTGCAGCTCTAAATTTTCCTTCCAAAGTAGGAGCTGGAGTTATCAGTATTGCAGTGCCTATATGTAGGTCTCCACCCTCTCAGTTTGTCAAAGTAAAAACCAATCCACTGAGTAACTCCCTGACTCACTGTATTTTCTCTGGAGAAACTCAATTCCAGGTATTACCTTTGTGTCTTGTTTTTTTTGTTTTTTTTTGTGCTAAAACTGGGATGCATCTGCCTATAATCAAGCGTTATTATGTGACTCTGTTCCAATATTAACAGCAAACTACAGAATAATACACTGGATCGATACGCTTCTTGATTACAAATTTCTCCCGGGAACTGTGCTCAATATATATTGTTAAATTGATCGTTAACGTCACGCCAGTGTTGCTTATATGCCAGAGGTAGAAAGAAAAATGAAACTCTGGAGAGATGAAGTGAGAGAGAGAGAAGGGAGCTTCAGGGAAATAAAAGAAAGAGAGAGCATAAGAAGGAAAGAGAGAGCTGTTGAGACGTGTGAAGTGGCTCAGTGTAAAGGCAATCTATTTGCTACCACGGCGATGACAGGAGTGGGCGGGCATTCAATATCATAACAGCACTGAGGTGGAGTGGCAAATCCACCTTTCCGCTGTTCCTGCCATCCATCCACCCATCTGTCCATCTGTCTGTCTCTACATGAGGAGGGAGGTGGTTGCAGGGGTGGGGTGGGGGGGGGGGGAGGCAGTGGAGAGAGAAGCCTGTCAGTCATGGGAGGAGGGGGTGTGGAGAGGAGCTGTGGTGATGGATGGCTGAACAGGGGAGGTAAAAGGGAGAGAGGTGGGGCAAAGTGAAGGAGATTGTAAGTGGAGAGTGTGTTTTTTTTTAGAGTGAGATACTGTCACCCAGACCCCCATATACATCTGGTAATAACATGTGATTGCTATCTGGGTATTTACATGTGCTTTCCAGATGCACTATTACATCTTAAGGAGATTGCTGTGATGTACAAATCGAGGCTTGTGCGGCAGACGGAGCCGGCTAACGTTAGGTTGTAACTACATAATCAGCTGATCCTCGTCCCATTCTATGGTGTTCATTTGAACATAAGTGTTCCTGAAAATCAAGTAATAATGCGCTCTACAATCTGCAAAAAAATTAAATTAATCTGGCCCGTATACAACATGATTGTCAGATGCTACTTCCACATCTGGACCAACTCTGGCGCACACACAGAAGCTCTTCTGGCTAATCTTCCGGCTGTCAGTCAGTACCGGAGGACAACAGCCAAACCCTGCCCAGAAGTATATGTGTATGTGGGTCAGACTCAGGCTTAGGACCAAGGCATATGTTGGGCCAGAAGTTACAATTTTCTGTGTGGGGATGGCGGGGGGGCTGAGTGAATCAATACAATGAAATCAGGTTTTATCCATTTGAAATCGCAAAATATTTTCAGTTCGTAATGAAAACCAACTACTCTACTGAAGTCCTCTGACGGTGTGGCCCAGGACTCAGGTTCACACTGCTAAAAGAATGTGGCCAGATGTGGCACAGACCACCTCTGAATGTGGTCTGAGTGATCGGATCTCAAATGCGTCCTCTATGCGTCTTTGGTGCGTTCACACCTGAACCTTAGAACCGACCACTTGTGATCAGATCATCTGAGATGGATCTTAATGCCACGTCTGAACAGGGCCTATGATGTTCCCAGGGACACCACCCTCACCGTGTTCCAACATATAAATACAGAAATCAACAATCAGCAGTGTGAAGCTGAGAGCAGCTGTAGTCATATTCAAAATACTGGATTTTTTTTTTTTTTGTGTAATTTGAGAGGGGGCCATGTTTGAGTTAAAATGGGGTGTTAAATTGCTCGTTAAGGCCCACAGTCACACCAGCATTTAAATCAGCCAAATTACACAGTGAATAAATTCATGTCAGTGGAATAGTGTAGGGTATGTGCTTGCAGTGGCGAACAAAAATCAGTGGCAATCATTCACGTCAAGTTCAACTCTGCTGAACTTTGACTCTTGAATTTTATAGTGAACTATTAACAAAGCGTCTCGACAGTGCTCTGTGACCAGTGCTAGCTCCGCTAACCGTGTCTAACCACCACTACTGTATGAGTGATACTTATTTTTTCTTTGCAGAGAAAAGGGTCACCTGCAGAATGAGTCAGAGGTGACCTTTTAACTTCTGAGCTCCTTTTTTTTTTTTTTTTTCTGAAGAATGTAGCCAAACTGGACAGATGTAATTTACACCTGACTGAGATCCAATCGCAGTGCAAGCCAGACCACCTCCAGATGTGCAGATGTGTGAACTGCAGTGCGTTCTGTGTGCATTTACTGTTTTTGTCTAATCCAGATAAGATATACAGATTAAAAACACACCAGCTTTAGTGCTGTGTTTAGGTCCGCCGACTTCTATCATGTCAGCGGAGGGTTCAGGGTTGTCCGTCAACTGAGCTTCAGGATAAATGACGGCTCATCAAGATGAGTGTCAAGCAGGAAAGTGCAGACGTCTTAATCACCAGTAACTCGAGCCAAGTATAAGGGCATCCCCCAACCTACATGCACATGTGCACAGACACACACGTGCACACACACATATATACAATGTGAACATATACTATTTAAATTTGACAACCTTAGTTGACAGAATGTTTGTCATTCAAATGGGGGAAATGCCTTGTCTGCACAATCTGTAATTAGGGGTCAAAAGGTTTGACCACATTCGTTTTTCAAGGCGTCTCATTTTAGTTCACATCAACTGGAACTGGCTTTTTTTTTTTTTTTCACTGCAGCCAATTAATTCATATTGCATAGGTTTACTAAAGCACAAAATGAAAGTCTTTGCTAATTGTCAGTTAAGCGTTTTCTCCAGTGTGTGTATTATTTACACTTGGCCAGAGATGGTGTCGTGCAGTAGCCTTTTCCTGTCAGACTGTAAAACCAAGGTTGACTTTAGCTGCTTCAGTGAAGAGATGGAGGCAATATTATTGGTGGTTGTACTTGTGATTTACTATCTTGCTATAAATGAGCAAAAACTGCTCTGTTTTTCTGTAAAAAGATGAACACTTACCCTTGATGCTTTTTTATTTCACTAATTGGAATCTTTTAATGACATTATAACATTTGAATAACTCAAAAAACGTGTGATGTGTGTAAAAGTTAAGAGGCTCCATCTGTTGTTTTAGTGCGTCAGATACATATTTATTTAACAGTTGATGTCCTGAGCTGCTCAGGTCTCATTTTCAGGTTGTAGACACAGGTTGTGAACATTAATTAAGCAAAACATTAAAAAACTAATTTTTCTGTCATCTCGGCTGATTATACTGTCGTTCTCAGCTCAATCCTGGTGTATTTCGCAGTCAGAGGAAGGATTTAAATGAAATATGTGCAAATTGTTAAATGTCAAACTATACGGAGCCCAATGCATTTGATATTAACTAAAAAAGGACTAAACCAAAAATTGTATGTCAATTGTATTGTCAAAAATCTGTTTTTATTTCATAATGACATTTTTCTCGATGATAACCTACTTTTATGTCACCCAACTGTGAGACGGCCAGCTAGCTCCTGTTGGTTGCAACATGAATAAAAGAGAAATTATACAATAGATTCTGATGTAAAAGCAAAGACACCAGACAAAAGGTTTACATGGACACTAATATTCCACTATTATATGGAATATGACGATACTCGGAAGTTGTTACTAGTCATGTAAATAGCATATTCCAATTGGATAATCTGAATTTCGCCTTTTTCTGAATTTAGCATTTTCTGATTAGGATGTGAGATATGCCGATATTATTTAGGTTTTATGAGCATTTTTAAACATGTATGCAATGTGTGTACAATGTGTGTCTCAGTTAGGTGGTTGAAGTTGAATCAGACTATGTACAGCTGCATGTAAACAGGAATACTTGAATATTCATTTTCATTAACCATGTAAAGAGCTTAGTAGGAGTATTGTCTTTTTCAGAATAAGGGCTTAAAACTATAATATTATTCTTACATTGGAGTGGATATGTTCCCTGGTCCCCTGTGGTAATTATGTGCATGTCTCTCCTAATCACAACCACCACCTCCACCATCACTTCTTCACAGCTTGAACTGATGACTGCAGAAACATGTATTTATAAACATACCCAAACTAATTTTCAAAATTCACTTTTGAACTTTACCATGTTGGCCCTGTCTTTATATTTCACAACAGGTGGAAAGCATCTTGGGAAAAGTTTTGAAGCTAATAAAAAATTGAAAACAGGAAAACAGGGCTGTATTTAAAGGTGAAACGAAAGAAAGGTCAAAGAGTCAGAACTATGGGGACAATCTGACCTGAGACGTTTGAAGGAGGATAATGGTGACCCTGAATGGAAAGGTAAACTGAAGCTCAAACCAGGTGAGAGAGGGCAGAAGGAAACAAAGTAGGGAAGAGGGAAGCGAGGGCCAGAGACAGAGAGCAACATACTATTGAGTTTACCTCTAGTGGGAGAGAAAGAAAGCAGTTCACGCATCAATGAGCACACACACAAACATCATACCTGTCTGATGCCGAGGAGTGGTTGTACGTTGGGTCACGCCGACTGAGTGCTGCAGGTGTTATTTACCCATGCCTGTATGGCCCCGGCACTATGCCATGAAAAAAGCCGTGATGGGCTGTTTCAAAGAGCCTTACCTGCTCTTTCAGCATCAAAAAGTGCACTTAGGAGCCTCTGTAATTTTCCATCCCTTTCCTCAGCTCTGCCTGGGTTGTATTATGATGAGCAATAGTCTCTCTCTCATCCTCTCTCCAGCTGCCACTCTTTCATCATCACCCCTCCTCTCCATCCCCCCTCAGTCTATCTCTGCCCTGCCTGTTTCACATGCACTGAGGTGTTGTTGCATTAATAACAAGCCTTGACTTTTACAGCAAAAAAAAAAAAAAATACAATTTCACTTTAAACTCAGTATGCTCCTGGTGGTGATTCGGCTGCAATCAGAATTATATTCAAAAATGCAAAAGATTGATGTGTAAATGTGCCGCAGATGTCCTGAAGATGTAATCATTGGAAGCACCTCGGGAGGTGATGCATTTGGGCACATTAAAAACAAGGTGTAAACGCAGTGTGCTGCCAATCAACATACCGCTATGATTACATACAGCGGACAACCATTTGCATATTGATCTAATCAACACCATACGTGACAGGCAGTGCAGATACAATTTAGACTAAACATTGACAACAGGCCAGACTACTTTTTAGAGACTTAACATTTTCTGACAAAAGCAATTTATAATGGGATTAACGGTTGGGTTTAAGAGTATTTATTGACTGAACCCTTCAATCAAGAACATGAAAAGAGTGTGTAAAAATGTCCAAATATTTGCATTGCTCATATTTATATTCTATTCATTTTATATCTTTTATATTGGAAAATACTGTCTCCTTACATTATGTGTTTGTTATGGCCACAGCCGGCACGCCCCTGTGTACCTAGCGCTGTTTCCTGCTGATTCCTTTGCTAAGTGGGCTGCGTGGGACCCGCTTCATGACTGGCTGCTGTTACTGAAGGGGGCGTGTCCACTGTTTGTAGCTGTGTTGCTGATTGGGGCTGCTGATGCAGGAAAAGGTTTGTTGGTGCCATTTTGTTTGTTTCTGGAGAGGGCAAGAAAGGTTTTCATTTCTCATTTTATTTTAATCTTAGAGAATAAAATTGCCGACTCATGTTTAGTTTCAGCCCTCTTTTTGTTGATTTAGTTGATTTTCCTTTAGCAGCACTCGGTGGCCCTGTCGTCCTCGCACTTTGATTAAGTTTGTTTTCCCCCCTTACTACCCAATAAATCTTTCTTTACCACTTCCAACTGGTTATGTTGCTTCCCTCTTCCCCAAATGTGAGCCTGGTTGTAACAGTGTTTCCAAGTGTTTCTCAACTCTGGTATTTTACAACAATTTCTCCTCCAGCCAAATACCTGTGATACACAGCTGTTCGCTAACATGACTATATAATGTGATAATATGTCAATGCTGAGTTTAGCATTCTGCTGCCCTCAAGTGGCCAGAAAATTCATTTAATTTAGCTTCAAAGATTTCAATATTTGTAGCTGCAGAATTGATGGGTTACAAGAACATTAGATCCATTCATCTTCATTATAGATTTCATTATCTGGGAAACTACAGACTTTTTAAGAGCTTGCTAAAAAAAATATATATATATATATATATAATTTCATATTGTATAACAAAATGTTGTGTTCCATCCGTCTGTATTATCAAATCAAATTTATTTATAAAGCACATTTAAAACAGCTGTTGTTGAAGTGCTGTACAATCAATAACATAAAAACAACACAGCAAGAACACAAACTGGTGAAAACAGACAGAAATGACAACTGTCATACTGAGTCAAAGGCCAAAGAATAAAGATGTGTTTTAAGGCGTGATTTAAAAACAGGCAGTGAGGGCGACAGTCTGACATGTAGAGGCAGCTGGTTCCAGAGTTTGGGGGCTGCAACTGAAAAAGCCCGGTCTCCCCGGAGCTTTAGCCTGGATCTGGGCACAACTAAAAGCGACTGGTCGGCAGACCTGAGAGTACGTAGAGGTACATGTGCCACTAAAAGATCTGACAGGTAAAATGGAGCTAGCTCATGTAATTTATAAACGAAAGTTAAAATTTTAAAATCAATCCTAAAACGTACAGGGAGCCAGTGAAGGGAGGCCGGCACGGGGGAAATGTGCTCTTGCTTGCCTGTTCCAGTTAAAAGACGAGCTGCTGCATTTTGGACCAACTGTAGTCAGAGTTCTGGTTAACACCAACATAAAGAGCATTACAGCAGTCCATACGGGAAGAAATAAAAGCATGGATGACTCTTTCAAAATCATTAAAAGACAGGCAGGACTTGACCTTTGATGAAAGCCTCTGTTGGAAAAAGCTGGATTTCACAACTGAATTGATGTTTTACTTTATTTTATGTTGTTTGTCAGAAAAATGATGTTGCTGCCTGACTTGAACACTATTGCAAAATAGTTTTTTAAGACCAAGTGAGTGTCGAGGATGAACACAAATTTTACACAAACTTTTGAAACATTACTGAGCAATGTATTAACCACTAAAGAGCCAGCGCAAAGTACTTGTATACATTTTTAATAATGCATGTCTTATTACGAAGTGATACCCAAGAAGATTAACAGAGAAAGTGATATGTGGTAAATTGTGTGTTGTGAGGGAAATCCAGTTCGTGTCTGTCTGAGAGATGCTTTAAAAACCAAAAGTTAATTGAGTCTAAAAATCAGCATTCATGAGTAAAATTCCCTGTGTCTCTTTGAGTGAATTATATGTCATTACTAAAAAAAAAATAAAAGTTGATACAAATACAAAGACTCTAAAGAAAATAAACTAAAAAAAACAACAACTTTGCTGTAGTTTTGTGTTTATTCCATTTATGACTTGGTCAGGGAGGCATGAACATGCCAATATTTAAAGGCAGTAAACAACAACAGTAAATTTCAGACATATTAATTGCTTAATTGCTGACAGTATTTTATCCGCTATATTAACATAAGCAATTCCTTGGAAGGATAGTGCTAGCATACCAGAAAATTGGCCTGGGGGGCTTTGGGGAATTAGAAAGGCAGATTGCATGACGTGGTGGAGGGAGAAGTCTAAGCTAGCGGAAACCTGAGCATACTTGAAAGCGCCTCAACCCCCCCCCAATTCCCCCCCCCCCCCCCCCTTCTAATTATGATCCTTCTGTGCACTTTTTACTCCACTCTCCTTCCTCCAAAACTCTTTCAAAGCTCATTTCATTCACTTGGAAGGGATCTGTCATGTGGAAAATAAGCTTCAATGTTTGATTATTATTTTTTTGTGGACTAATGAAGAGACATCCTTTTTAAATGACATGACATCAAGCTTCTTAAAGTCTATTTTTGAGCTTTCAGAAAGAAGGAAAAATATTTACAAGACCCTCATCCTAATTGTTTCATTTGAATGCTTATTAAGGTCAAAGGTGTGTGACACAGATTTGTTTCCCATTTTGCATTATTTTCTCGGCTTCTCAGATTTCCATTATTTCAGATTCGGTTCAGTCTAACAGTAGGCTACATGGAGTATTCTTCAATCTCTTCTATTTACTTTTTGTATTTATTTCTCACAGTTGTTCTTCTTCCTTCATTTCCATCCAAACATTGCCCACCCATCCGGCATGAAACAAAGAATAAAACCTCCTAAACGAGATCACCCACCATGTAATCTAGCCAAACAAATGACGAACACCCGCTGCTTCAGAGAAACACTGGCCGCAAACGGCTCCCGCTGTCGCGATGGCGACTTGCGTGCGCGAGTAAGTGCACCACGCTGACGGCAGCCAAAGCATGGCGAGATGCTCCGCTTTCATTTCCATTTACCCTGCGCTGTTTGCTGACTCCGGAGATGCTTGTATTAATGGGAAATTGAAAGTAATGAAATGCTGAAGGAAGAAAAATAAAACTCCCCCACTCTCCCCTCCTTCCCTCCCTGCTTTCCCCTCTATCTTTCCATACGTGCTGTGAACATGCACATTACCACACCGTCGTGCGAAGCTTGCCCCTTGTCCATTCTGGCTCATTACAATGATAAAGGTCCGTGGAAAAGCCCCAATCTTTCATTCTCCAGGCTCAGTCCTGTCAGCACTTTCCTTGAGACATTGTTGGGGGGGGGGAATCTGCCAGCATTTCCCTCACATTTTCTCTCTTCTCTAACATAAGTTGACCTCTGTCACTTCATCTTCATGGTAGTCAAAGGCCACAATAAGAGCAGTTGTATTACAAGCAATTCTGACTCCAGACTTAAATGTGCTGTACTGCTTCTGGACTGTCTGCCTCCTCTGAGACTTATCATTCTTCTTCCTTTCCTTTTCCTCTCTTATCCATCTGTACCTTTCCCCACATTGCTCCTAGTTTTTTCTGTCTTCGTATTTGGCTCATCTACAGGAACAATGAAAGGGCGGTGAAAAGGATATTCTAATTAACAAGAGTCAGTCTGTAGCCACATTTCTGAGAATGAAATATGTACGCTGGGAGAAGAGTCTCTGTGAGTGCTGCCAATACTGGTCCAGTGTGTGGGCAGCTTGATGGATTTTTAAACTGATATTTTTGATATTTAGCTCTATTGTATTGTGAAATACTGAACTGTAAAGCCCTTGCTAGACTGCATTAGCTCAACCAGAAGATGGCTGATAATTGGTGATTATTACCACAGGAGCCTGGGAATTTTATCCTTTCCTGAAAGAGCATGTTGGTTATTTCCTCCCCACTAAAGTTTCCCTGGTGAAATGACTTCCTCTATTTCCGATGCCAAGGGATAAGTTTGCATTTACTCTTTTAAACACTTTCCAACTTATACAGTAATCTGTGACATACTCCTAGAGTTCTTTCTGACATGGTAACCAAACTCAAAAGCTGCAGTCTCATAGCTGCTCACCCTTTATGGCTCATTGTTTTTCGTTTTGTTTTGTTTTGTTTTTTTTCTACTTTTTCTATATGCCGAATACTAGATAGTCTCTGAAACTATATCTCTGAAACTATTGTGTAAATTGATGCGTATTTTGAAGATCTCTGGCCAGTTTTGGGGCCTACAACCCTATATGTATTATTACTTTATCGCTTATCTGACATCATCCCCACCAGCCTCAAAACTGCTGTGGTTATACCCTTACATAAACCACCACTCTCACCTACTGAAAGTCTTAGTTATCTGCATCTGTGCCTTATCAGTGTTTCCTACAATAATACTACATTAATATTTTCTGATGTGAAATATGGAGTACCCCAGGCCTGTATTCTTGGGCCTCTGCTTTTCCCTCTTTATCTTTAACCTCTTGACCTAATTATTTGCAGTCATGAAATTCATTTCTATGCTGATGATAGTTATCTGTATCGTCCTGAAAAAGCTGATGACCCTTTTCAAATTATCATCAGATGCCTGCTTGTAAAATGCTGGATTTAAAAAAAAAAAAAAATTCCTGATGTTGGCCTGACCCAACGTAGACACAGGTTTGAGCAAGTAACAGTCCCTGTGATAACTGTATGATTTCTCTGACAGCCAGGAACCTCGGTGTTATGTTTTATCCTACCTTCTCTTTTGATCAGCACACTAAAAACAACACCAAGACCGCCATTTTTCAACAGCTACAGTTTTTTCTCTCATTAGCAGATGCCTTTTCATGTCTTTGGTGTCACTGAGATTGGATTACTGTAACTTTTTCTTTTCAGGTCCACAATATGCTTGTACTACAAGTCTTCAAATGATTCAGAGAGCTGAGGCAAAAATTTTAACTGAATCCAGAAAATTCGACCACAGTACATAAATCGTAGATTCTCCTCATTGGCTTTCGTTGCATGTCAGATCAGACTTCTTCTACTGCTTCTGATACAACATCATAAATGAGCAGGCCTCATATACCTGTCTGATGTCCTTAAATCCTATACTCAATCCTGTGCTCTTCACTCTCAGAACACGGGACTCCTGTCTGTCCCCAGGGTTAAAAAAGTCAGCAGACCACAGATCCTTTTCTTATTGTTCCCCCTTCCTCTGGACACCTCTCTAAACCCTAAACCCAAACTTTCAGTTAGTGGCTTATTCTTTGATTATGTCAGGCAGAGTACCTGTTACCATTCTCCCACTAGCAGATTAGTCTCAATGAATCCATAATTCCTAGGATGTACAGTTTAGATAATTTTGGTTGCTGCAGATCATAGAATCTCTTGGGTCACAGAATACAGAGTAACGCCAGCGATAGGCTGAAGCCGAGCACTCATCTTTCTTTCTCAAGTTCTCAAAACTACCACAAGTTTTTACTTCAACATGATGCATGGTTGATTACAAGGGAGTGGTTGTTTCCCTTTTGCATTTTGCAGTTGTTTTGTTGACTTTGGTGAAGTGTATCCACTCTTTAGAACATTTGAGTTAAGGCAGTCATTCCTATTAACACTTGTGTCTGCAGTTTCTTTCTTTGCTGATGCCTGTAGAGATCCAAGAGAGCTTGTGAATTAAAGATTTGATAAGGGATTCGCTGACTGCAGAGTTTAACAAATCTTTGGATCCAGGCTCAAGTTGGTCAAATACAGAGTAGAACCAACTGTTCCCATCCCGACTCTCTACAAGGACACAGCCACTCCAAGAGAGATTCCCCTGTTTTGCTATACTCTTTGGCTGACATTGTGTGACGCCCTTAAATTGCCACAGTATACCAAAAATAATTGAACGGTCTAGATGACTGAAATTACCAGTTTGGATGGGCAAAATCAAACCAGCCTCCCCTGGCAATAACATTGTTGTCTCAACAGAGCAAAACAAATCTCTCCGTCCTCCTTTCTCTCAAACTATTTTTTCTTGATTACCAGATGACAGACTCACAAAAGGGCACCACCATAACCACCAACAATAGTTCAGCAGGGGAATGGCAGTATTGATCGAGCTGAGACTTATCACTCCCAGCTATCCATTATAAAAAATTTAATGTTATGACATTAAATGTTTAATGCCAGAAGGAAAAAAAACAGTTGCAGAAAAACAACGAAGTGACCAGAGCTGATAGGAGGCACATGGTGAGCGTTGACTGACAGAGTTGCTGCACAGGGATGCTGAATGTTGCTAATAGTTTAGCCTTCTGCTAACCGTAGCCAAAGTCTCACGGCTGCGGCTGTGTTGCATGAGCAGAGAGCTGAAGGAAAATGGCTACATTTTCAATTTATGGCATCTTTTTTTTTTCTTAATTTCTGCCCCTGCCTTAATATATCTGTTCTGATAAGTCTCCCATCCATTAAAGCTATGTAGGCACCAAGGGCCTTGTTAATGTTCCAATTTAAGACCTAATTATTTTTATTTTGTTTCATCAGGTGTAATTTTCCGACCTTGCTTGGAATTTTAAACATTTTCTAACTTTACCCCTGAAGCAATAAATTCTACAGAATATAGGATTATGTGCAGTAGAGAAAGCTTGGCTGAGTTTGTCATGCAAATATCAGAAAACACATTTATAACCAGTATTTGCTCTGAGTTAAGGACTGTTGACAGTGATCAGTACATGGACAGAATCCAATTGATGAATTCCCTTTGATTATGTCCTTCACGAGTTACACTGGAGCCAGTTGCTGTCATCAGATACTGAGAGGCCAATTTCTGGTGGAACAGAAATTTGTATTGTATTCAACTTTTCTCTCCATGGCAAGGCAGGGTAAGCAAATACTCACTATTTATATATATGAACACTGCGTTCATTTGGAATCATATGGGCTTTTCCCTTTATCCTCATTGAAATCAGGAGAGACTAATAAGAAGAACAAGAGAGTATGAGAATTAAAGTAAAATTAAATTTATTGTGAACAGAGGGAATAGATTTTTGGCGCTTAGACCCCGGCAGGAAGTGGATCACTATAGACAAGATCTATAGGTTTAAGGTCCTTCCAATGAGAGGAATCTTCCCCCAGAGTCTAGACACTGGTGGTGGTGATGAGGAATGAAGCTCAGGAAAGGGAACATCTTGATGAGGGAACTTCTGATTTGACGGTTTGATTAGGTGAAGAGCTAGGTGAGTGGGTGGAGCTTTTAGATAGTGGGAAATGATGCTTGTGATTTAGAAGGCATGCGCAAGGAAGTAGTCTTCCTGACTGAACTTTCGCTAAACTTTCCATCTTGTCCCTCTGTATGACTTCAGGGTTTTCACCTCGCCTTTGGGTGTCGCTGTTTGAAACATCTGTAATACTAAACTGCTAAAAACTGCTGTTCCTTGAATGGACTCCATAGACTCCCATGAAATACACGTTTACAGCCTAGTACAGAAAATGTTTTTTGTATCTATAGCTATTTTCATGACAACTGTACAGGGGATGAATTTTTATGTAACTCACCGGTTTAAATTTTATTGAGGCTTAAAGTTATGCATAATTGAGGGTGTGCTGCTTTGAGTGACAGGTGGGCGAGCATGTGCTTGACGGCGGAGCAGCTCACTGAGCTTCAAAACCGCTCTTCAGAAACCTATGGGTGACGTCCCAGACACTATATTCATCTTAATATACAGTCTATGAGCACATCACACACACTGGTTTGGGATACCCCAGCTTCTCATGTCTGTTGACCATAGCCACCAACTGTAAAGTCATCAGCTCTGGCAGCTATGTGTTGAGGCGATTAAAGTACTTGAAGAACCGGTTTTGCTTTTTTTTTTTCCCATTTTCCATTTTATGTGCAAAGACAAGCACATATCTCAAACTCTTTGGTTAAGACTAATATAGAGATTTTCACTGCAAAGCTAAAATCCCACAGCTAAACCCAAAGAACAGAGCACAGTACCATTCTTACATTGCCCAGAATAGGGGTTCAGTTTGCACTCGGGCCACTTGTGCTGAAAGCGTATGCACTCATGGTGCTGCGTGGCACTTTGGGTAAAAGCAGCCATCCGATGGCACGTTATTAGTTTCACCTATTAGACCCATTACGTCATGAGTAGGAAATGCAGCAGGAGCAAAGACAGGATATACTGTAGTGGAACTATTTAATCCATGAACGTGAGACAGGGATTGTGCTAATGGCTAATTAGGAAGCACTCGTAATATTTTGGTCTGATAATACTCCATAATGCACACCGAATATACAGACGTGGCACGATTAAAGCCTTCACCTTCACATGGAATTACATTTCTGCTGAGCGCACCTCTTCAAGCTCTTGACTGTCATACTGTTTCCTGTTTATATCCACCGACCTGATTTTAAGATCCCCGATTGATCTCAATGGAGTATAGTGTATACATACATAACCACCTTCCCTGTGACAGATTTGAATGCACGGAGGCGATGACAGGTTTGACATAATATGGGGCTGTTGCAGCTATTTTTGAATCACTGTTACTGTTTAAAGGGATTTATCACTTCTCTTTTATGTCTACTTTGGGTGAGTGAAATGTGTACAACAAAGAGAAAGATGCTAATGAAACTGAAAGGTGGGGATACAAATCCAGATTTACCACAGAAACATCGAAGCAATTTCCTCTCTGATTTGGTTATCTATCCATCTGTCCATCTTATTTTACAAAGAAATATATGAATGTTAAATTACCAAAAGTGGATTTTGTTAGTGGAATAGTATGTTGCGTTTGTCACCGTATCCTCAGATTATATTTTCCATCTATTTTATCCTTCGTTCCCACTCAAACAGAGGAAGAAGGGGGGGGGGAGGGGAAGGTATTAATTTGAAATGAGGGCGACCTCAAACACCTCCATTATCACAGAATTTGTTTTGGTGTTTTAATACTTACACAGTGGTAAATTCAAAATTAATTATGCATGAATTTGATGCATAAATTACGGGTAGAGACATGGGGATGCAAAACCCAGATGAAAATGGAAATCGGAGGCTATCAAAGGACAATGTCAAAAATCTTTCACTCTGTGCAGAAGATGGGAAAATAAATGTTTATTTTCGGGTCACTGGGGATGTTAATTAGAATAGTGTTTTTTTTTTTTTTCTTTCTCCCAAGCATGAATGGTGCTGGGCTCAGTGCTGAATGGGATTGCCACTGTTAGGCCATCTCTGATGCATTGTAAATGACGGCTCGTCAACTTAAAGGACATTTTCAATGACAGGTTGCCTGTTCCTCTAAAGATCATATCCTCCGACCTGATATGGCTCCAAGGAGAAGTGGGTACTATTAATGTGTAGACCTCACACTTCCTGGTGTTAACACTAATTGGATACACAGAGATTATGCTTTAATGACACCATGGTGCATTTAAAGCCATGAATACACAAGGTATAGCAGTGCGCTACATTATGTCAAGCTGCTAAAGCACAAAAAAAAAAAAAAAAAAAAAAAAAAAAAAAACATAGCAAGAAAAGAAATCACATAGACCTTTGCAAATGGTAACGTTGGTCATAGCTAATGCCTTCATGCATAGTGAATGACTGTATGGCTCCATATTGTGTGTGTGGCACTAAATGGCAGCTTTATTTCAATTTCCATCAGAGGCTCTGATTGCAGCCATAACCTCTCGACGAGCATCTGAGTAGCGCGCTTCCTCTGTTTGTCAAATGAAATGCACATTTGGGAGCTGACAAACTGCTCACAGCAGCGTTCTCTCCAAACGTGATGGTAATCACGCGACATGTGTTTCTCCCCGCTATGGCTTTCCGCTTTTGTCCTGCACCTGTAAAGACATTTCAAACCAAATCTCAGTTCTTCTGAGCAGGATAGCGTGAGAGTGTGTGTGTTTACTGTGTGTGCAGGACTGTAAACATGATTCACCGCAGGGGTCTGATTATATCTCTGCTGCAGTACAAAGCCAACAAAAAGTCCTGCGCCTCTGCTTGGCAGTGGAAGGTTAGAGTGCATGGACACTTTGTATTTTGCCCTGCATTTCTACGGGTGAATGCAAGCAAAGGTCTTTACATGGTTGGTTAGTCCAGTGCACATGTAGAGAATGATTTATCGAAGTGTGGAACTTCAGTTAGCCTTCCTCACCCACCTCCGCAGCCTTCTATAGCCTCTATAAGGTCAAGTGTTTAGATACGGCGGCCTTCCACCAACTGCTGGGCTCAATAATATGGAGCGTGTTGTGTTTAGAGTACGCCCGCAGATTCACCATCTGTTTCATATCTGCCACTCTGTTGAAAGCATTAAATAGGCTGATTATAGACATTATCGGTAAGTGCCACCCATTGTGACAGCAGATGTGAATCGCTCTAGCGATGGTGCTGTCCGTTTTTGGCAAAAATCAAACGGTTCAGCATCCTTTCGTTCATCATCTGCAATTGTAAGTCTATGAATGCAAAAACTCCAAAGTCATTATTTGGAGCATGCATTGGCCAAACAGGTGAGAAATAAAAGCAGAAAACAATGGTTAAGCAGTTATTATAACCTCTGACTATAAAGCAGATAGAATACCTGCCATTTTGACTTTTAAAGTCAATAGAATCACTAGCAGGAAAAACAACAACAACAAAAAACACACATCATGGTGTCTATCTCCAGCCCTTTCATTGGCGAGCATTGATTCAGCCACCTATCCCTTTCCAGACACCTTCAGCTAATTAGGCCCTCAAAGTACAGCAGGAGAGAAGTATCTGACAATTAATTCCAGCACTGTGCTCCTATGGCATTTAGTTTTCAGCGTGTTCCATTGTTAGGTATTGACTAAGTGCTACATGGGCATCGATCCCCCTCAACCATTAGCATGCCTCTGATTCTTGTTTCATAATGCTGGTTATATCGTGTTTACAGTCAAAACTATCGCACGGCTGCTGTTGTCAGGGTGGATGAAATGATGATGTGTTAGTGCTGCTGGCATATTAAGTGTCTCTTGGACATTGAAGAAGCCCCCCATGACGCCACCTCTATTTATCTGTAATGAGTGAAGCCACTGTCACAAATTGTTTTTTTTCAGATGCTGTGCCTGTGTGTCAAATAAAGTGGCAGGTCGCCAGACAATTTACTGAGGCATTCCTAACTAAAGACAAAACTAAATACTAACACAACAGACTGTTGGTGCCATTTTGACCATTTTCATGCATTCTAATCTTGTTTTTCTATATCTTCATTTGAACTGATATTCAGTCAGGCTGATACAATGACTACAGGCTGTAGATGTGGATCCCTGCAAGGGCTAAAATGAAATAAGACTAGTGTTGTATCAATATACAGGCCTCTTTAGCAGAAAGCTGAAAAGTAATTCTGTGTTTGGATGTTATAGTTTAAAGAATGAGTCAGTGTTTTGGGAAATAAACTTATTTGCCTTCTTATTATGAAGCTATGGCCAGCAGTCAGTAAGCTATTGGAGCGTGAGGAGACGGGTTGGGGCTAGCTGGCTAGCATGCTATCTTCAGTAGAGGAAAAGGTGTGATAGAGAGAAGAGTTAACACTGGTGTTGCTCTCCATTTCTGGAGAGAGGTCTTGGTGAGTTAAGGGATGAAATTTGATGCTGAACTCACAATGTTTCTTCTAGACTGGTGAGTAAACAGCTGGTAATGCTAACACTAGCTATGCATCAAATAGCAAAACCTGCCCCTTCTCCTTTTAAAGGAAAGTCAGCGTTTTGGGAAATACAAATTGGCAGCTAGCCTAGCCTGGCTATGCTCAAAGGGGAACCAAATCTGCTTCACACACTTCTGAAGCTCACTAATTGACATATTATATCTCAGGTTGTTTAATTTGTTCAAAAAAGCTAATGGTGTAAAAAGTTGTGGTTTTACAGGGGATTATGTGGAACTACTTAAGTAATTTTTCTTGAGTCTCAATGCTGTTTGCCTGGCAACCTCACAATGACATCAGGGCTTCAGGAAGCACTCGCAGACTGATTTACTATACACTGAACATTGTGGTTCAGGTTTATTGTCATTTTCACACATATGCATGACATACATACATATAGGGAAATTAAACGTTTTTCCTCATAGACCCCAGCATAGGACAGACATATTGATGTAAGTCTGGTTAACATAACTTATGTAGCTAATATTGCATATTCTGGATTCATGGATGATATGAATGGATTGACAAGATTTCTCACTGAGCTTGTAAAAGTAACCTCCACCTGTATGCAGTGATCACCACCAGCTCTGATATAAACACAGACACACTTTCATACTGTCGGTCTCTCTACCTTTGTTGGTATGCATACATAATGCTCTTGCTGTCTTTGCTACCACTACACACACAGATGCGCGTAAACAACTCGCAGCCAATTATTCTGTCTTTAATTATTTTGCATACTGCCCTTTATGGTGATTACTGTGACCTTTCCCTCCAGAGCATCTCCTGCACTCTGCCTGTGCCAGCCCACCATCTTGGAGGCTTTTAGCCCCCATGTTTCAGTCGCGCTCTCAGAAAGCCAGCCCCCATAATTGACCAGGCGAAAGACTGAGACCAATTAAAAGTATTTTACCCAGCACTTAGGGTTGACAGGAGCTGGCGCACTCAGCTCAGCAAATGCCATTTTAACAGCAAATTCATGAATGTGTAATTGTTGCGCTAATGAACCTGATGGTATGAGTGTTGTAATAGAGGGACCCCCCACCTGGGCCACCACACGAACACGCACAGACACACACTAGACACAGCCATTTCTGTTTTTTTTATTCATTAGACCTGTTTTTTTTTTTTGTTTTTTTGTTTTTTTGGAGACCAAAAGAATCAAACCGACATCTAATTTTTTCTGAGAATTTTTCTTATCATATTTACATCGCCATATATCTCTAGAAGAGAACTGTGTAGAAAGAGAAGCAAAGAATAGATTTAGAGCATATACACACTTACATAAAAGCAATAAACTAAATGTATAAATAATACATTATGCATGCAATAGTACATACATGCATTGAGTTTTTTTTATCATTGGGGGGTTTTAGCTACATTTAAGATGCAAGAAATTCAGAGAGCTGCAACATAATTGATCATTTGCTTTAGCCCTGCTCTCCATTTCCTTCTATAGGCTTCTATTATCGTATGGGACATAGTTTACTGTGATGTATTTGTAATCAATTTCGTCGATTTTACCAGGTGATATAACTCTGGCAGGAAGATTTTAACAGCTGAAGCTAGTAGAAACTGTCCAGGCTAACTTTTTAATGTTTACAGGGGACTAATTTTCAAACAAGAATCCTTTTTAAAGGAGTTTTAAAATGTGCATTTGGCTGCATGTGTAATATCGTGTGTAAAGACTGAGGTTAAAGCTGCATGTCCAAGGTGAAAAAGCATAGGCATGTCCTCACCAGTTGATGGACATGTAAATAAGAAACAGTTATTGCATTGCAGGATTGCATAAGGATGGTAGCTGGCTGTTCTCCCTGTTTCTGTGTTTGGGTTTTCTCCACATACTCCGGATTTCCTCCCAGATGGTGGTTAGGTTAATTGGCAATGCTAAATTGCCCATAGGTGTCAATATGAGCATGAATGCACGTCTGTCTCTGTGTGTCAGCCCTGTGACTGACGGGCGACCTGTCCAGGGTGTACCCCGCCTTTCATTTATTGTCAGCTGAGATAGCTCCAGCTCCAGGGCTGTCCCAGCAGTGGAAAGCAGCCTTGTTGTATTGGTTCTATTTCTATTATGTCTTCTACTGAAATTAGCATGCTAACCAGTCACTTTCTGATACCGAATCACTGTAGCATCGAGTATGCCCTGAAGAAATAGCATTGCTCAGAGGACTTAGCCATCTTTGGGTTTACAACACAAGAGTTTTTGAGGCTCTTGTCAAGACTGAGTAAGTAAACAGCTGTTAATGTATGTGTATATGTAGCAAATAATAGCAAACAATAGCAAAACTTGCAAAAAGCTCCTTTTTAAAATAAGGTCTGACCAATTCTTTTTTTATTCTTCAAAAACATGATGCCTATGAATAATCAGTAAAAAGGGATCAGCTGTGTGTCCATTAAGTCGATGTCTGCCTTTTATTTCTCTCTTTTCAGCTGTGTGTTCTCCCACCCTGGGGTTATTACACAGGCCTCTACCAGGCTTTGTTTGGCCTTCCACAAAGCTCCAGAGGGACCTAATGACTTTCATTATCAGATGGGGAAATTTAATTTGAGCTACACCGCTGTCAGAGATGAGTAGCCTGATACAGAGCCACGCTGGAGAAAATAAAAGAGTGAGTAATTACTCTTTAGGGGTGTGGGTGGGTGGGGTGGCTGCAGTTTGTGGGTGACGAGAGCACAGCGGGTCAAGACACAGAGAAAGAGCGGGAGAGGGAAGGAGAGACACCAACCGTGGTTTATGAAAGAAATCAATAGTGAGTTGCCACCGTCAGGTTATGAGATTGGAGTTGGGATCCGTTTCCTCATTGTGACTGGAGCAGTGGTCCGCGTTATTATCCACGAGGCCGCTAGACGGGTTAGCAAACAAAAGGGGAAGCTAGGTGAAGGCAAGGCGCTGTTTGCCGGGATACAAGAGCGAGGCCAGATTAGTAATGTGTGATTAGGAGGGTATTCAGTTGCAGAATTACTGCCTTCTACCTCTTGACAAACACGCCTCCCCAAATGCAACACAAACCTGATATGACTGACTCATTTCTGAAACAGAATGAGAAAATGACTGAAGAGAGAAATGATGGCAGAAGATAAATATTCATCAGTTTCATTTCAATTTCCCAAACAGTTTGGTACATAAATGCTACGGCTGTTTGTGTGAATACATCTGCAAAAGCTACAAGATAAAATAACTAATAGTTGATTGCAAAAGACGGAGATAAAATCGCTGTCTTTGTTATGTGACTCACAGACAAACCCGATGCTGTGACATTGTCTTCCTCAACTCACTCGCAGCTGACTTGATGAAAACAAGAAGGCTGTAGTGTATGGAAATCTCTCTCGAGGTGTGCTACTGCCAGCTCCGCTCCCTGCTCTTTCCTCATTCGTAAATCTCCCATCTGTCTCCACAGGTCTATCCAGTAGCAAGCCTGCTCTGCTGCAAAGCATCACTGGAGCTTGTGCTTTTTAGCCAAGTATAAGGCTGCCAAACAACATGGGATGAAAGAAGCTTATAGAGTATAGCTCTTTGCAACATACACACACACACACGCGTTCCTGCAAAGGAGAATGTTATAGCCTAAATGGTATAAAAAATAAAAAAAATAAAAAATCTGTTTCAGAACATCAAAGCCAAGGTCACAATCATCTAGCTGTTCATGCTTGAAATGTGTGGAGCCAAAGTGAGTCTGAATTAACCACCTAGCTGCTGGTGGTAACACACAATAATTCAAGCTGTTTAGCCTGTTAGCGTAGGTGGGTAGCATGTGAAGCCTAGTTGAGCAAAACAGAGAGGTTAGTTACTGTTTGTAGATAAATCCTTTATTAATCCCAAAGGAAATTCAGGTATCCAGTAGTTTACACAACACATAATTCCACTACCCACCACATATAATAAAAACAAAAACATAATATAAGATGGTAAGGTAAAAGTAAAAGTAAAAATAGGCATAAACAATTAAATAGTCAAAATCTACTGCAGAGCAGAGACTGTCAAAATGTCATTGTAAATGTAATGCATTGTTGTTGGCATTGTTGTTTCTCTAGATTGTGAAGTTTGGTGGCGATGTGCTAATTTGGATATTAGTGATATCATAATGTAACTGTATTTACTTTATTAAACTAGTTGTAACTGATTTTAACTTCATCATTATCATTTTCAAGCTGCTATTATCACATTAATAAGCATCTAAATATAGGCTAACTGGATTCCCTCCATCCATGATACATCCACAGTCTGTACAACAGCCAACATAAAGCGTTTGAAATCACAAACACTGGAATGCACTTGTGTAAACTTCATTCGAGTGGAGGCTTGTGACGACTCAGTCGGGAAAAGTGACACTGAATTAAAAGTCACTGCCATTGTGGAGTAAAAACTATCAAGACTGTCAAAAAAAGGCATTTTGAGCAAAAAATAGTCATCGGAATAAAAAAGAACACCATTAACAGTCATAATTATGAAATACCATTTCATAACAAGAGTTAAGTTTTAATAATTAATTAAAGAGGCTATGTGGTTTCTAGCTGGGAGCAGGTGGTTATTGATTGTCGCTTGACAAGAGCTTCAGCTATTGTTGTCTTTACAAGAGGTTATAATTCTCCCTCTGAGCAATGCTACATCTTCAGGGCAGACTGGAGGCTACATTAAGTCATTATCACAAAAAGATGAGACCAGCCAAGGCTAGCTGGTTAGCATGCTAACTTCAGTAGAAGAAAAGATGTGATGGAGGCGAGAGTTAACATTGGTGTTGCTTTCCACAGCTGGAGACTGCTCTTGCTAACGTTGACTATGTAGCAATATGCAAAACTTACAAATGGCTCCTTTGAAACAATTTCATTGTTTGTTTGTTCATTTGTATATTTAACTCAATTTATGTCAATATTTATTTCATAATATTGCATTAATTAAATATTTTATACGTAATGGGTCTATAAAAATGTACCTAAATGTACTATTGTGCTGCACTTACAAATCAGTGCATGACAATGAACGCAAACTACAATACTGGTATTTCATTGCAATATTGAAACACTGCATTAACTGTTAAGCCAACCCTGAAAACCATACAGCTGCAGTGGGGTCCAAAAGTTGGAGACCACGTTCCTCATTCACTTCCATTGGAAAGTTTGTTTGTGTGTTTGTTCTAATTTTCAGGACACATCTAAAACTTTACCCGTTCTTTGACATCAGTCTCTGTCACAGATGTTCATGCTTGCTCCAGAGAAAAGTCAGACTGAAGCTAAAAAGGGTCTTTTTGCCTTGAGGGGACCATTGCAGTGCTTTCTCCTCTTCCTCTTCTTCAGCTGGTCAAGTTCCTGCACGAACACTTGTCACTCATCTTGAATGACTTCCTTGAAACAGTATTTATCCTGAGGCTGAGGAAACCAGTATGTGGGAATCCAACTCAGGCAGCCAGCAGTGAACAGATCCAGTGTGCCCTTAATCCTAAAATGAATCCTAATTATTTATTGTGATAGTGATAGTTGTCAGTTTGGATGTTAATTTTCTATAAATTGACCCTAACTAGTTGAACTATACTTCACTTTTTCTCCATATCCAGACATTTCTATGGTAATAGCTTCATGTATATGGCCAGCAGAGAGCAGCATTGCTCTCTGTTTGACTATACTGAGAAATCAGTACAGAGGACCCCCTCACACTGTTTACCTGCCACTGTGCCAGTGGTGGTAGTGGGCGTGTGTGTATGGGGTGGGGGGTGCGTTCTGAATGAGGAGTTCTGTAAAAAGAAAAAAAAAAGACAGAATAGGATGGAAAACAGGAAGAAAGAGAATAAAGCAACAGTGACTGACAGATGGGCAAGAGGGAGGGAAACTTAAACATTGTAATTCATGGCGGATCTGATCAGTCAGGAGATTAAAATTGAAATGCCTGAATTAGTTTGTGTTACATTCACAGTCACTTTGCACTGTGTTTCATTATCAGTGTGTCATACCCCTCCCCCAGTATGGAAGCTATCACCATCTCACTCACATATCAGCACATCCTTCCCTGTCACTTTCGTCTTTAAATGCAGCCATTCATGTATTAAAATTCAAAAATAATAAAGTTAAAATAATTTTCGCTGCATACATTTCACCGTCGTTCTTTGACTTGACTCATTAAAAGAAAATTAAATGACACTTTTTTTTTTTTGCCTGCTGAGTGTGTACCATCAAATACCATGAGCCTAATATTGAGTTGCATGCAATTATATTCGATTTTAATCTCAGCTAATCCCATAAAGGATTTCTTTTAACCTGTGTGCCACCTTTTATCTGCATCTCCATCATCTTCACAAATCCATACCTACAAAAGGATGAAAGCACTCACATGGATTCAACATTTTCTTCTATTCCACGAAGAGTAGATGGGTCTAATAACTTACATAGTCGGTCTGTTCAGCGAATTGGCCCTGTGCCTGAGCAACTCTATATCAATGGGAAAAACATGACGCACTGCCTAAATTAGGGCTAATGCTCACTTAGCGTAACATATGAAAAACAAAGAGGGGGCAACAAATTTCTCTGTCTTCTCTTGAAATCAGAAGTACTGGCTGCAAATTTATTTTGTGCAACTGTGTAACCGTGGAGGTTTGCCGAGCATATTAATTATAAGTCAGTATTGTATCTTAACTGACACAGTGCACACTCTCATTCAAGCATGTTTGAGTAGTTTATTCCATCTGCTGAGGCTTGAGTGGCTTGTGAATAGGACACAATAAGACACTTCCCAACAAGACACCAAAAGACTGTGATTCCATTCAATTATTCCACCAAACCATGGTGCATTTTGTTAAGACTGAGAACTACACCAATAACAGCAAACAATTTCAATATGCGTGAGTGCATGACAGAGGTCTTCATACGTCCAGCATTTTTGGACCTGATCCCAGACCTACCCCAGTGTGCATGAACTAATTTTCGAAAAGAGAACAGATCCAAACTGGACTGAGATTTTTTTTTTTAAATTGCCAAAATAGAGAAACAGATAACAACAACAATAATAATAATAATAAAAAACATGACAAAGATGATAAAGAGGACAAAATATGACATGGAAGATAAATAAAATAGACATACTGGACAAAGTTACAGACAATAAACATACAATTACAAAGATGAAAAATGGACGTGGACAATAGGTTAGATCATGTGGGATAATGTGTGGATATATTGGATGTTTGCATGAGAGGCAGTGATATGTATCCATGTGTCATGGTCCTGCACAAGTTAGTGCGTGTAATACTGTATGTAATGCTGTTAAGATATAGTGGTTGATCCCTTTTTTTTTATTTTAGTTCTTAACGATCTATAGAATTCTTATTATACTTATCACTTTAACTTGGTGTAATCATGAGAATTTCATTGCTACTAACAAACAGGGGTGATGGGGTTTGGGGTCGGTCGGGTTTGGCTCGGGGGGTGGGGGCATGAGTGGTCACACCTGGCCCGGCTCTTTGGTGGCACAGTGGGGCTCGGGTCGGGGTAGGGTGGCAGGCCTACCTACCTCCATCTTATTAGAAGACAAATGAACAAAAAAATAATGAAGAAAGCGTACCTTGGTGGATCCATCCCCACTGTCTCCTGCTGAGCCTTTTATTGTATATAATGATACTGTTATTTTTAGTGTAAACATGGCAGCAGAGGCAAACAGAAGGACGACATGGCTATTTGCTGCCTACTGTGTGAGTTGATGATGGTTCAGCTTTTTCCATTTGTTGCCATGGTGAGCCACGGCAACCACAGCCTTTATTATAAGTAAGATTAGCAAAGCTACGGCCCACTATCTGGCTGCATGATGAGATGAGAGTAGGTGGACAGCAGTATGTTGCAGGTTGTTAGTAGGACTGAAGGTCACATTTTTGCACTTCAAGGTTCAAACTCTATGTCTTTCATCAAAATACAGCTGGAGAGCCTGTTTGGATCGATTCAGACGGAGTGAGACTCGTATCAATAGAGTGGAACCCTATACAACCCAACCACATCTAATTGGACTGAACGTAACTTGAACCCAGTCTGACTCGGGCCCTGGGTTGGGTCTTGATTACTTGGAGCTGTCTGAACCCGTGAAGACCTTCACTGTGTCGGTATGAGGAGACATATTTCTCTCATGGTGTCTAAAGCCTTGGATTATAATCCCATCCAAATGTTCTCCTATTTATTCAAGTGTCCTAGTCTGAGTATGGCGAGAAGTGGAGACGCGTTCGTTAAGCTTCGATAAAGTGATAAGGATTAACAAATCTTCACTTACGTTCTTCTCAATCTTTGAGTGACAAAAATGACCAAAACAAAGAAAAAATGTCATGAACCAAACTTTTCCTCTGGTTTGGACGAAAGAGGATGAACTTGTAAGAGTTTCTGCTCTCACTGGTACTGACATAGAAAATGTGGAAAGACCACTTTTCTTTCCTTTTTCCTGTGGCATCAATGCTTTTTTTCTTTTTTTTTTTTTTTTTTTTTTTTTTACGATGTGGGTGTTGAACCGCCGGTCACTGCAGACAACGCTGAGATGTGTGCTGAGATGCAGAAAAGTTGTCATTCACTGCACACTGCGCAGTATAATATGACCTTGTTTGAGAGTTGTGTCTGAAGCAGAGATCAACAGTGTAACAGAGGCAGACTCCAGACTAGACATCACATCAAACCTCCTTTTGACTTTTTTTTTTCCTTTTTTTCTTCCCTCTGCTCCTTGTCTACTTATTTATTCCAATCTCAGAACACCATGTTCCCAGAGAATATTTCACTTGAATATTTCACTACATGCCCCCCCCATCCCCCCTTCTCTCACTCTCTGTCTGCGTGTTATAATATTTATTTATTTCAGGAATAATTTTTTGGCGAATTACAGCAAAATGGCTACAGCTGTAATCAGAGGATAAGTAGCAGCCGACATGGCAGGTGTTTGAGGGGAGATAAGGCGAGAACCATTGTGAGACCGTGCCTCACTTCCATTTAAATGTTTTGGGGCTTCGACTTCCTTGTTTGATTTGTTACCTACAGCTTCCCTGTGAGCTGTCAGGAGGGAGATAGCGTGAGTTTTTCCTTAATGTGGTTTCTTGGGCTACGGTGTTTGTGCCGTCCTTCAGATGTTAGGGGTTAGATTTTTTTGGGGGGCATGCCTGTGTGGTGTCATGCAGAAGGGTGCGAGTCAATGGGAGAGTTCATTATTAGATTACAAGGAATCCTGGTTTAAATCGTGGTTGCCCTCTCAACTTCAAAAGCGCGAGGAATAACAGGCGGCTGCACACGTGTGCATGCATGTGCGAAAAGGGGTCTGGGGGTGTGTAACGGACCGTGCCCACGCTCATGCATCTGTACACAGGCGTGCAGATATATATTAAACCCACAATGACACACAGAAAAGCACACACTCACTTGTCTCTCAGGAGTCAGTTGTTAATTATATCACTGTGCTGTTTTGTTCCACCTAGTCCTCCAGAGAAGCTAAAGCCAATGTGTTCATGTTTGATTTTTGGCTGCAGCTCTCAGAGAGAGAAAACTGTTTCCACCATGCCCTTAGTCCTCCATTATTAAGCCAATAAAGAAGTATACAGTGCTGTGTGTGTGTGTGTGTGTGTGTGTGAGCGTTGGGGGGTGTGGTGGTGGTGGGGGTTCCTCTGTTGAAGCCGTGACTGCACAGCAGTCTCATTTTTATTAGCTCCCAAGACACAATGGACGCCAAGAGAAAACATCAGAGCCTGCACTGTCTTCCTTTCGTTTAAATTAAAGTGATATCTCATTGCTGTACAATAGACTAGCTGTCTAACAGCTGGGAAATGGAGAGGAATGATAGTGATGTCTGCCATCACTAGAAAGATATGTCTGCTTTGTTTCAAGATGTGTTTTGGGAGGAAGCTTACATGGGGATTTGGGGGGAAGTGAAGAAGTTGTGAGGCCTGAATTAATGTTGCTGCGCCATGCACTCCAAAGCTTGAGCCATAATTACTTAATGTGTTAAATCAAAACACTGACAGCTTGATTATTAGAGCTCTGATTAAGTTATCTGGAGTAATTAATTATAAAAGGTTTGGTAGCGGAGACCAGTTCCGTTCCATCTCAGCCTACTAGCCTAGCTTTATAGGCCGCTAACAGCCTGCTTTGTCTTCAACACCTTAAATCCCTGATAGACAAGGTTAACAGTCTATAGTCGCACTAGCTCTAAGCTAAGGTCTAAGGTTGTACAAGGATTCTGAAATGCTGATATAAGCAAGTTGTTAGGATTAGGACCTTGTGGTCTTTTTCTTTCGCTCTTTTCACCTCCCTCGCGTGTGTGTGTTTGCCCCCAGTTTGTTCTCTGTGTCTGTATTTGTGTGTGTGTCAGCTGGGCGTGGCTTCCTGGTTCCTGCTTCCTCTCCATTCTCCGTACTCACCCACTTCTCATCATGCGGTCAACTCCGCAACCTGCTGCAGAGAAAGGACTGGTTAAACTCACCATTATTTGCCAGATCGTTGTGACTGTCTGAGTGGTGTTAACGTTACGGCCTAGATCAGTTCGCTACCTGATTCTTCTGTGTCTTTTCTTTTTTTTTTTTTTTTTGACTTTTTGTAATCCTGTTGTTCCTGTGCCATGGATACATACTCCTGCTATCCTTCCACCTGCTGTGCTGCGTTTGCCTCTTCACCTCACCTGCCTGCTCAGTTCCACAGATTCCTGTTTGGTCTGACTCACCTGTCCGCCTGGTTCAGTGGATTCCTGTCTGTGAGCTCATCTTTGCCATTATCCTGTCTGCCACCATAAGCAGCCCCACTTCCCATCATTCTCCAATATTACAATAATAATAATAATAAGACCATAAAAGACCAGAACCTTACACATGTTAACTCGTAAAGACAAAGTGCAAATGAGGCTTATGGCAAAGTCTTCAGTGTTAGAAGTACTAGACAAATTGAAAATTTGACCTCATGGTGGCGCTGGAGGAAGGATTCATCCTCCGGGGACCATGAATGTCTGTACTTAATTTTTATGTCAATCCATCCAGTAGTTGTTGAGATATTTCAAGTGATGGACAGACAGTCATTTCCATTCCAAGTGCTTCAGTATTATTAAAAAGAAATAATAACACTTACTCTTTTCCATGCTAGCTCCACTTCTTTTTTGTTAGGAAACTAAACTCTTTTTTTTTTGTTATTTTTTCTTAAAGAATTCATTAACTCCTCATGATCATATTTATTCCCCAATAAAAGATAGTTTTTTTTGTAGAAGTAATGTTTGTAGAAACTAAGAGGGCATTTAATTTCACATTGTGTTCGATTCCTGCCTGCTCCAGTGTGCATGTCAAGATACTAAACCCCAAATTGCTCCCATGTATCATCGGTGTATGTGTATATGTGTGTGTGTGTGTGTATGTGTGTGTGTGTGTGTGTGTGTGTGTGCGTGTGTGTGTGTGTGTGTTTGTGGTAGAAAATGCACTATATAAGTACAAAATATATAAGTGCAGTCCATTTACCATTTGTGTTTGGAGATGCCAGAAGACTCTTCTTAAGTCTTGAGACAGGTTGTAGCCTTGTTGTTAATTAGGTTTCTTGTTTTTACGTATTGGATGAAAACACTTCAACTGTCTTAGAGAATATTATTTATTTTCACAATAGAAAATACAAATGGTGGATTGCTCTTCATTTCAGAGCTGATATGAATGTAAATATGGAGTATTATCTGGTTCTGTAGTCTGGCGTCATGTATTTTTTTTTGTTGTCACCAAATCTCATAATCCAGAAACTTTTCGCATTAAGACACACTTGATGCTCCACTGAGTATTTCTGGAAGCAGTGGTGGCGTAACATTGATAAACTAAATGTTCATCACTGGCAAAAGGGAAAATAACACACCTTTGTGCCTTGTGTTATTTACAGCACAGTACGCTATATGACATGAATGACCAATAGAGTGTGAGCTAAAACAACCACCCGACTAACTGACTTACTGAAACTGATCACCTGACAGCCAATAACATCACTTCAGCTGCTGGACTGTTTCTGTTTGGAAAGCCCCCCCCCGCCATCACGAGAGTATGACCAAGCCGTTTGATTTAAATAAACATAAACCTGCTGGTGAAATATTTGAAATCGGAACACGCTGCAGACGTAATAGAAACAGCCTCAAAGTCAAAATCAAATAGACTACTGACTTTTGTTCGCCACATCAAAGCAACTCCTTCAGACGGTGGTAAAAAAAAGACGTCTGGTATATAAAAGACGGGTTAGACAAAAGCAGAGGAGTGCATTTGGAAAAAAAAAGAGAAATTCAATATCTCCTGGCTCTTCTGCTGCAATTATTTTAAATTTGCTGCAGGTTGTTGAAGTTTGTCATCTGTTGTCTGGCTATATAGAAGTTGTGTTTTTTTTTTTTTCTAACACTGTTCTCTCAGTTACTCGTCAAAAAGGAAAATTGGATATTACCTTTTTCAACCCCCTTTTCGCACATTTGTGACCTTTCTGGCACATTTGAACGAGGATAAATGTTGTGTAAATGCAGTACACGCAAAACGAAACAAAAAAAAAAACAGAACAAAAAAACATACAGTGAGGGAAACGGTTTGACAGTGTTGCCGCACTACAAACAAATCAGAAGTGTCAGGGATGTTTGCCATGCAAATCTAACATGCATCCCCTCTTTGTCTTCCTCGCGTTCCTTTTAATCCTCATTCTTCTGAAGTCAGAGCGGAAAACACAAAGGTTTGTTTTTAGTTGGCAGGGCTTCCTGATCTGCTGCCGCTAATTGACACTCACAAGATTTGAAAGTCGGAGCGAAGGCAAACATGTCATAAAACTTTCATGATCAAACAATGTTGGCTTTGCCGTCTGACAGTTTATTGTGGGGGGGAAACCACGTGTACTCTGCGAAGGGCCAGGTTAAAACCTTCGCTGTTTATAATTAGTGTTTGTTATTTTTGCCTGTATGTGAGTTAAGTAGGGAGTTTATCTGTGTTCGCTGGATGTGTGTGTATCTTTAAGATGATTCTCCCTCAGCTAGAAATCCTCGCCTCCTTTTAAAAGTAGAGTGTGTTCAGGTCTGTTCAGGTGTGTGTGTGTATGTATGTATGTATGTGTGTGTGTGTGTCTGTGTGTGTGTGTGTGTGTGAGCACTGAAGAAGGGGAGGGGACCCTTCTGCACTAACCCCAAAAAGTCATCTTCACTGAGGCAGCTCCTCCTGATGAAGGGGAGCCAGATTTTGTTCCACGCCACCAGTCTCTTCCCTCTCTCCCTCTTCATCTCACCCGCTCTCTTACTTGTTCACCTCTGCTCTTCCTTCTCTCTCTCTCTCTCTCTCTCTCCCACTCCACCTGCTTCAGCTCTCACTCTCTGAAACCTCTTTGGACTCCTCTGAAGAAGCTCATCTGAGAGTTCACGCAAAACTAGATCCATTTTTTTTTTTTTTTGTGGTCGGGGGGGAAAAGGAGAAGTCTCTTTTGAGGCTCTTTGATGCAAAACTTTACATCTTCCCCCTTTCACAGAAAGTTAGAGTACACTTCCAAGGAAGCTGTCTGGAGTTCTGCGAATAATTCTTCGGAGACTCATCTTTGGTGGAGGACTATCAAAGCGAGAGTCTTCAAAACAGATATGATTACAGCTGCACGACATGCACAGGAGCCTTATTTCTTAACCCTACAGCAGGCAGGATGGACGGCCTTGTTGCAGAAAGAATGAATGAACGAACGAAAGAAAGAAAGGGGACATTACATGCACAAAGACATGCAGAGCCAACCTGCATGGGGCTCAGCAGCAACAGTAGAGCTAAACAGTGAAGGAATGTTTCTAATTGGAGAAGCCGAGCATCCAGAATCCTAATGATCCCCAAACCCTTTTAACATTCACTTGATATTCACAGTGTCTCCCTGTAGGTGTTATGCAAGCTGGTTTTCAAAACCACCTATCTTTTTTTTTTTGTGTGTGTTTTTGAAGACATGATTGTCATTTGATGGATATTATTCTATGAGAATCACACAGAACACATTAGGCTCGAGTCCACCTGCCTATCTGCAGACAAAGAGAAAAAAAAAAAAAAACCCCAAGAAAACATTTTAGCATATCTGAAGGTTCAGTAAATGCAGCGTCGGAGCTTTGGGTTTCTGTGATACAATTTCAGCTTTTTTTTCTTTTTTTTTTTTCTTTTTTCCTCAGTAAGTTATTCACAATAAAAGCCCAATCAGTCTGGTGCTGAGCCAAACTAACAGTATGCTGCTCACCGTGACGCTTTTCTTTCACACTCCACTGCGACCTCGCTCGTGAAAGGTCTCCACGCTCTTTTCTGTTGACTATTTTTGTGAGCATGAAAAAGATTTTTTTTTTTTTTCCCTCCCAAGCGCGTGCTCCTCTTAACTTGGCACATCGCCTTTCCCGTGCTCCCCACGCCATCCACACACACACACACACACGCACCTCCGCACTGCATTTATTTGGCTTCTTTAAGTGTTTTAATTAGTGGCTTTTGAATAATTTGTTAAAAGTGTTGGGATGCTGCCGAACGTCTGCCGACAAAAGGTAAAAGGTGTGTGTGTGGGATGAGGCGGCGAGAGGACTCCTAATCCTCTGTTCTCCTTTGCAATAAGAGGTGGGAGAAAACAGGTGTAGCATAGAAAAGGGAAAGCAGAAGATGCGACTATGAATTAGAGAGAGAGAGAGCGAGAAATCACTCAGGTTTCATTTGTTGGAAAGCTTGTACACCTGTCGAGTGTTCGCAATTAGCCGTCAATTACCAGCGGTTGTTGTTTGGCCATCTGTCCATAAATGCTACATCTTCCCCATTATCGGAGCAGACACTGCAGCAACAGAATGAAGCGATTCTACATGCTCTGAGCCACACATACGCTTTTCTCTTTCTTTCTGACCTCAGCAGGAGTGACAGTTTAACTGGCATAGATGTTGGTTTAACACACGCCAGGGATGTTGCAAACGGAGAAGGAATGAGGGAGGCAGGGAGGGAGGGATGTTGGGGTCAGGCCTGCCTCCTCTCCAGTTAATTGGCCTAGCTTGTAGCTTGCGCTTGACAGATTGAATTATCAAGCTGGCTCCACGGTCTGCAATCCCCCCGCGGTATATCCTGGTTGACTATTAATGACCAGCTACAGCAGCCTCCTCTGTTCTGCCCGGCTCTGCTACTGTTCTCTCTGTACTGCTCTCGTTTCTCCCCCTCTGCGCTCCGTTATTTAAAACCTTAAGCAGAGAATTTCCCCGAGTCCGCCTGTCTCTGACCGTGCTGCTGGACGCCCTTTGGTCTTTCAAATTCACTTTTTCTCAAAGAAAAAATCCACTTTCTAACCAAACTTTTTTTTTTTTTTTTTTTTTTCTCTTAAAGGCAAAAAAGTTGAACTTCCTTTCGTGTTTTGCGAAGGGGGGAAGCTTAATTGCCTCTACACAGCCAGCCCCCTCCGTTTCGCTCTTGATGAGAAGGTACGGCCAGAGCAATGGTGCAGATAATGACAAACAGAGGAAACAGGATGCAGGTTGATCTCCTCTCACTCTGTGTTCTATTGTACAGACAACTCTAATGAAGAATCAGCAAGGGTGAAATAGAAATGACAGAACAAAGTTGCTGTGTGGCTCGGAGTTCATTATGGTCCGTGTCCCGAAAGCTCAACCACAAACGCAGGCCTTCAACAATGGTTAATTTCAGTATATATTTGCTGCCTGACTGGTTTACTCATTTTGTTTCTTTTCTTCTTTGTTCAAGATTTGTTTTACAGCATTTGTTCTTTTTCTGTTATGTAGTTGAGTTGAGCTGAACACTGGATGGTGAAAGAGGGTAGTTTAAATCCCCCGTAGAAGCGAATAATATTAATGGAGCTGTCTTTAACTTGGCTATAATCAATATTTTTATGTAACCGTTACAATGAATCACATAACTACCTGTATGTGGAAGGGGTCACCACAGACAATTATCACCCAACTCCCTATGGAGCATTTTAACATCTGGCCTGAAACTTTACTGGTTCTTAGTGCTGTATAATAGGTACAATGTCATCTTCATAATTAAGGTAAAGGATATGATGATACATTTGCAGGTTTTAATTTATTTTTTAGTGTTGCAGTTCCCAAAGAAACCTGTCGACAGTTTGGTCTGTGGATTATACAGAGTAACAGAAAACTTCTTCACCACTTTGACAACATACATAACAAAAGGGCTCCAGGTTACACACACACACACACACACACACACACACACACACACACAAACTGAACTAAATTACAAAACAAAGTTTCTAGGGGACACTAAAAACTAATGAACAAGTTGTTGCCATGGTTATGGCTCATGGAGTTGTTTCCAAGACTTAGTGTGATACAGACTGTTACACTCTACATTATATAGCCTAATGTATATGGTGGTGTATACAGTAGATAGCTGCAATAGTAGGATGCAGTCATTTTCCAACTTTGGCATGTTTTCTGTACGTGGTTGTGTTGCTGTGTTTTTGAATTGTGGATGTGTTTCTAAATTTTCTCTTTTTTTAATTCTTTGCAGTCTTTGTTTCTCAATGTTGTGCATGTGTTGTTGAATCGGTGCTTTTGTTTTGTCTGTTTGCGTGTGTCTTTTTAAGGTTGCGGTGTGTTGAGCTCTCGGGGCCGCTGTACATGGGAAAACAGAGCCTCATAAAATAAAATCTAAACTATCCGCATGGGTGGAAAAACCATAGTGTAAGTGTTTTTATTTGATTTCTGAGAGAGAACTCATCTCAGTTAAAGCATATTTGTGTTTAACAGAGTCTGTACAAAAATGACCACCCCCTCAAGGTGAAGTTTTTTTTGTTTTTTATACAGCTTACCCTGGAAATTAAGCAGAAATGGCATGCTTTTTACAGACACTCTGAGGTCCACTTAGAGTAAAATGAAATGTAGAAAAGACACCCTTTTGTCCAGACTGGCATATTTCTCAGTTTGAAACTGAGGCTGGTTTAATGGTGATGATGGTGCCGCCTCCCGCTGTGGCTAAAACCAGGCTGCCTGCTGGCTTCCTGACAACCCTAACATTACTGTATAATCAGTGCTTACCATCGCTTGCACCAGGCAGATACACAGAAACACAACGCACACATGCACACAAACACACCTCTACTCCCAGATGTAGACTAAAAAAACACGTATCAGCTCATGCATAAATAGTGACTCGTGTAGCGTGCATGCGTGCACACACTCTCGGCCTTTAGCTCTGCCAAACACAAAACCAACATACACATTGTCACTTTACACATGAGGACAACACATGCTCAACCTGAGCTAGTACATGCCTCTCAATACAAATAAGCCTCCCTTCCTCGCCCACTCTCACTCGTGCACACATTCACAGCTTGTGTGTGGGCCATTGTGAGTGACAGTGAGTAGCAGCGTTGGTTATCAGTGTATGTGCGGTTGGTATGTGTCGTCTTAAAATGCCAACCGTGGGCGTCTTACTTGAAGATAAGATATTGAGAGATGTGAAGGCAAGGCTTGCAGACCAACTTCGGCACACACTTAGTGCATCAAGATAAATGAGCAGAAGTTGTGCATGTGTGTGTGTGTGTGTGTGCAGGGGAGTGACTGAGGAGAGAGTAAAGAAAGAGGGAAATGCAGGAGAAGAGAACGAGAGAGAGAGAGAGAGAATCCCATTCCAATTATCTCTCCAAGCCTGTCCCTGAGACAAATGTCAGATAAGACTTTTGCAGTGATAAAACCCACCTGACCCTCAGGACTTTTGACCCTTCTCAGACTCGGTAGCACTAAGACTCTTGTTACATTGTCTCTCCTGATAGGCCGCTGAGCCCAAAGGGGAAATGGGATTTCTTTCTCAGTTGAATTAATTCAATAAAATAAAGCATTTCTTCTTTTTTTTTTGGGACCTCTTTCTATCCCTGTATCTGCGCTTCTGTATGTGAGGCAGCAGGGTGGCAGTGAGGGAGACCATCGCTGCTGGAAAACATCTGACCCGCTGAGGTGTCATAAACACCAGATTTATGCACATGCAAATTTGGCCGGACCTATCACATAATTTACGCTCACAGTCTGTGTGAAAGTGACATGTGACTCACTGAGGCAGCGGAGAGCTATGGAATCGGTATGTGGGGCTGCTGGCTAATCATATTTCATGACTAGAAGAGGTTAAAGGTGCAGTTCTCTGGTCGAATGTGTAGTACATTGAGCCGCTGATGTTTGAAGAAAGCAGCCAAAAATCTAAACTGAGAGATGCTGAAATCAAATGATTAAATAAGTAAAAACATGTCAAAAAATTATTGTGTAAAAATAGTTGATATTCAACTAGGAAAAAAGAGGCTCTCTCTTACTCATATAATTAATGTGGTATGAGTCATTACACAATTTTTGAGGGAGGTAAAATGCAACGGAATGAAATAAGAGAGAGGTTGCAAATAACACCCAGGCAAAGGACCATCTGATATCATAATGAAATCCCAATTTAATTAGGCTTTCTTGTAGTGTAATGTAAACTGGATGAATTTCTCTAAAATGTTTAATTAAAAAAAAGTTCACTATAAGGCATGAGCAGTTTATTAATGGACGATGGCCGGTGCGCTTCACATGACTGGTGAACTGCTCCCACAGGGCAGTTTGACCAATAACATGCATGTTTCGAGATGAGCACAGCACCTGAAATGAATATGCTCTCATTAGTTCTGCTTGTGTGGTTTCATCAGGAGAACGGTACTCGATGATGAGTCCTGTTGACGTTGGTGATCTCCTGACTTTTTGTCACCAGCAGGTCAAACGTTCCATGAAATGTATCTACATCTAATGGATGGATAAGTACAAACTTTGGTTGAGAAAATGTATGGCTCTGCCAGGCGATGTATTCTAATGACTTTGGTCTGACCTTTCCTCTACACCACCATGAGGCTGTCGTTTAGGATTTTGAGTCAAACTCATTTGGCAGTTGCCTTTATCCAAAGTGACTTACAAGCGAGTCAACTTGGGGTTCAATGTCTTGCCCAGGGAAATTTTGGACAAAAGGACAGGAGGAGCTGGGGATTGAACTAACAGCCCTGCTATCAGTGGACAACCAGCTCTGCAACCTGAGCCACAGCCACCCATCTTAATTATATTGGATAAAATACCATCATATTGTGCAGAGACATCCATTTTCTCCTCGGGATGAACTTCAGTTCGACTCAGCTGTGCTTTACTGTATCATCAGTGCCGATTAATAAAAAGAAAAAGCATGCAAAGCACTGGTGACCATGGTAAAAAACGATACCCTCTTAACATCAGCATGTTAGTAGTGTCATTGTGAGCCTGTTAGCATGGTGACAGCATGCTAACATGCGCCAAGCAACACAGTGCTTGAGATTTGTGTGAAACTTCACCGACAGTTGGGTGGTTAGGGCTTTGACCTGTGATTTCAGCTGCACACACGCCTGCACATACGGTTCACTTCTTCTGTGACCTTTATTTCCTGCATAAAGCTGAGACGGCAGAGCTGGTTGAAAGCTCTGTTCACCAACACAGTTGACTACTCACTGCTGCAGCAGCTCCTACAACACAGTCCTGTCTTCAGTCTTTCAAGTTCTTCAGCCTTATGTCTTCAGTGTGTGTGTGTGTGTGTGTGTGTGTGTGTGTGTGTGTGTGAGAGAGAGAGTCAGAGAGTCATTTATAGCAGCACCTCCCTCTCTTGTTGCAATTCTAACCAGACCAACAAACACAGAAACAAAGACACACACACACACAGAAAATAAGACAGACAGATACCCCATTTCAATCCATGCACCCTGGGCAGATTGGATAGCGATCCAACACTGAGAAAAGCCAAGAGTGAGTGGATGCAACCAAAAAAGCATTAATGTTGGATGGACTGCTACTGTATCAGCAGGGTGCAGGCTACAGCAATTTCAGTGCATGCGATTATATAGACAGCATATTGTACTATTGTATGCAGCCTTTGTATATGTTGGTAAGTGGACTTTTGAGTGTGTCAGCATGATGAGTAAAACTTTTGTCTAGCGATCTGAACTGGTTTTATCATTCAGAAACTTTGGACCACTTCATCTTCTTCAGATTTTTTAGCACATTGGCAAATAACTTTAGGCGCATTAGCACCACCTGCTGGACTGGAACGCTGGAGCGTTAGCCATCCTTAACTCTAGATGCGTACAATCAGAGACCTACAGAAACCTATGTAAGTGCAAACTTGTCCTAAATCGTTAGATATTGTCTGGATTGTCTGAGACACAATGAGAAGTATTGTATACTACTTCTAAGAGTCCAGAGAGAGATTCTGACCAACCAAAGATGCACAAATGATCAGTCTCGGGCGGCTGTTATCATCTAAGAGAATGGATGGCCTCATGGAGAGCTTCATTAAAACAGCAGTGAAAACATGCTTCATAAGTTGATGCATTAGGGCAGTTATGATTGAGATAAATGGCTAAATAGTTTGCATTCCAGGAAGTTGTCCAGACCATCATAAGATATTCTCTCTTTTGTTTTTTTTGGCATGAAAGGCTCTCAGTCGGGAGCCTCTCCCACAGACTCCTCATTTATATTCTGAGTCTTTTTCGCTTTCAGACTGATACACTGACAGGAGGTCTCTTGGCTGTTTGGACCTCCCGGGGTGTATGTCCACCAGGGTTGGCTGGACGGATCCGCAGCCTAATTTGGTCTCAGGAGGTGTGTTATTAAAGCATTAGCTGAGAACTGGATGTGTATGGTTTGTATTGGCTATAACTCCGGACAGATATCAGACACTGAGTTTCTTCTTTGGCTGCAAGAATAAAAAATCGCCCAGTTTTTAGGAGTGTTACTCCAGTAGGTTGGCACAAGGTACTGCAGCGTCTCTGCCTCTTTGTCTCTTCCTGTTTCGCTCCCAGTGTCTCTCTCTCTCCATTTGATTCATATATCTTTGTTTTTATCATCGGAAAATGACACACCAAGGTCAACAGCCAAGTACAATTGAAACTATATTGTGCAAATACAATGAGTTATTCATATGCTGCCTCAGAAATATTCATACACAGTAGCTTCACCCCTCCACATTTTTTTTTTTAACATTTTAGAACATTTTGTAAATTTATTAAAACTCAAAAACTGAAAAGTATTCAGACCCTTAATCCTGTACTTTGTAGAAGCCCCACTGGCAGCAATTACAGCTTCGAGTCGTCCTGGGTAAGTCTCTACAAGCTTTGCCCACCTGGATTTGGGAAGTTTATCTCATTCTTGCTGGTAGATCCTCTCAAGCTGTGTAAGATCGGATGGGTCCGTGAATTGCCATCTTCAGGTCTCTCCACAGATGTTCGATGGTGCTCTCTGAACTAGGTTTCCTTCAAGGCCTCTCTTTGGCTGCATTTCATCATGCTGCCACCGCCATACTGCACAGCAGGGGCGGTATTAGCCAGGTGTTTGCAGTACTTCTGTCAAAAAGGATTCAGTTTGAGTCTCATCAAATCAGAGAATCTTTTTCCCTCATGCTCCTTTAACTGCTGTCTGACAAACTCCGAGCAGCCTGTCATATGCCTTTTACTCAAAGTGGCTTCCATCTGGCTACTGTACCATAAAGACCTGGTTGAGCGAGCGCTGCTGAGATAAACACTCAAAACTTTGGAAATGGTTTTATATACTTGCCCTGATCTTTGCCTCGCCACAGTTTTATCACACGAGTCTACAGAGAGTCCTGTGTCTGGGTTTCTGTCCCGAATGCGGTGTGAATTGTGGTTCCTCATATAAACAGATGTCACCTTTCTGAACTGTGTCCGACCAGTTCAATTTGAACAGGTGCTAGATACATGTCGAGGATAATTAAAACAAACAGGATGCCTGACCACAATTTGAAGTGCAACAGCAAATGGTCTGAATTATAAATGAGAGATTTAATTTTTTTTTTTAATACATTTGTCATTATGGATTGAGTGTAAACTGGTGGCAAATTTATCCATTTATTTTAAATAAAATCTACAACACAATTGAGTGTAAAAAAAAGCAAAGGAGTCTGAATACTCTCTGAAGCCACTGTATCTACATACAGTAAATATACTATATTACTACTGAGACGCGAGTGAGAGCCACAGACCTAGATGGAGAAGGTAATAAATGAAACAAAAGCCGTTTCGAACTTGTCAATTAGGTATTTAGTTACCTATAAAAGTCAAATTATTACACTTTCCTTTGCTGTTTTTGGTTTGAATCCTGTGCAGTCAAATGTGGGTGACGTTATACATTCCTGCTGCCACTCTTTCCATAATATTTTACTGTTGGAGAGTTGTTGGCAGGGTGGCGCGACCCCTGTTGTTTGTGTGGCAGTGTCTAATCCAACTTGCTACCTGTAGCATTGCCTTCAATGCCCCCCCGGGTCCTGTTACTTATTCTGGCCCTCAGGCTGTGACAGCAGTAACGCACTAAGAAACATGGCGAAGCAACAAGAAGACTGATCTCTATCAAAGAAGGAGGCAAACAATGCAGATTTCAGAATTAAAAAAAACAAACTAATGAACACATCAGGAAGAAAATGGATAGTAATATTTAGGCCTGAGTGTCAATATAACTGTGACTGCACCCACCTGCTATGACCCTCCACTGTAACATGGACCTGTCGATTCACCTTCTGCAGTGTGTCACCGTCATATATTGTCGACTGCCCACTGAGTCCTCGGTGAAAAGCTCTACAGAAACTGACCTGAGATCCACCTCATACTGATGTCTCATTTGCTGTTTCCATTTTTTGGTATATTTTACTTATTTTGAGTTCATTTTTCCAACTTGCAAACACACACACACACACACACCCCCGCATACACACACAGAGTCGGGTGCTGCTTAGCATACACAGCGTACGACCAGCTGTGAATGAACGTGTAAATGAACTCTTTTGTGTAGGTCAGCTTCTCTTGGTAACTTCATGTCGCTTCAAAGTTTGATGCAGGATGCACACAGACACACACACGCACACAGACACACACACACACGCACGCACACACACACACACAAGCAGCCAGACGCAGACCCTTTTTAAAGTAGGACAAGAGAGCACGAGCCCCCCACCCCCCTCTTTCATATTATGCAGGCAGCTCTCAGACCTCAGCAATGGTGTACAGAGCACCCATGGGACCCTATTACCAGTGACACCACTAGACTCCATAACCTTAAAGGAACACGCAGTGACGGAGAGAGAGCGTTACAGAAAAAGACGATAGAGACGAAAAGCAAAGGAGAAAGAATGAGGAAGCAGGGAAATGAGGGGGAAATAGCCATGGGGCAGAAAAAAAGAGGATGGGACGGTTTGATGAAAAAGGAAGAGGAGCAGAGAAGAAGCTGGTGGAAGAGAAACAACAGAGATAGAGTAAAGAGACAGTGAGAGCAATGGAGGGAGGTCAGAGAATGAACAAGTACGGGTAATTCAAGATGAAATGGTTCTGGAAAAACATTTGCTTTTGGTTAAGAAGGAATTCAGATGTGACTGTATTGGAAAATGAAACGATTCCCTTTTAAACCTCCCGAAACGTTGTAGTATTTCTTCAGCAAATTGCTGCAATTTTTTCTTCTTCTTTTCTTACTTTTCTAAAGCCATCCCCATGTCATTACACGGATAGCTGAGACACAGTGTACTTTAATTGATGATAATTCTGATATTTTTTTCGTCATTTCCTCACAGATCAGCACGCTGTAATTACTGTAGTTCTTTCCATTCCTTTCAATGTCCTATAATTGGCTTTTTGACACACACAAGCTCCATAGTATGTCTGCATTTAGGTACATGTTTGCATCTTGTGCGGTGTATAATTGCGTTCTTCTTCACTTCTGTAGCTCCATGTGTCCTTAGGTCTGTCTGAACATGTCATTAAGCATCTGTCAAGGTCTGACTGTGTGTTTTTATGCGAGTACTAGGAAAAAAAAAGTGTATGCATTCTGATGCGTAACTAGTGCGGCGGCAGCTGCAGCAGTAGCTTTTCCTCTGCATAATTGTGTACAGTTGTTGAGACAGTCATTACTGTGACAGATGAGCTGGAGCTCGTAGTAGTTTTTCCTCTTCTCTCAACAGGCAGATGTCTCCTCTTGATCTCCGTCTGTTGCCTTTTGTCTCGCCACGCAAAGCGTTTGGCGGGATATTCTCCGAGTCAATTAGCTAACGAGCAGCTAACGAGGAGATAAGGCCAATTAAGATAATAGTGATTGTGATGATGGTAATTATGACAATGAGATTGGTGAGCCACCAGGTCAGCTTCAGGGAGAGGCAAAGTAGGCATGGATGAGAAGCAGATAAAAAAAAAAAAAAAAAACACCTCCTAAAAAAATAAGTGGTATAATTGCAATAGTGTGCAATTAAGAAGAGACGCCAAACATCTTTTTAGTGTTTGAAGAGCTGATGCTGTTCACGTTAACTGACACATCCTCTTTGATGGGACAGAGCTGCATCGCGTTTCACACGTGGCGACAGATTTCAAGCTGCAGAAAACAAAGCCGAGCAATTAGCCGGGAAATGTGTGCAAACAAAACACACATGGGTTAAAACTAATCAGGCACATGTTGATTTGTCAAGTCCATTCTAGGGGGGGGGGTTCATTCTGTGTTCTCACTTTGCTTCGACTGACAGCAGCGGTCTGTGTATCAGTCTGGTCTTTAAAGCTTGTAATGCTGATGGAGGTGTTAAAGCGCCTCAGGAGAGGCTAGGAGGGAAGTGTTTGTATGTGTGTGTGTGTGTGTGTGTGTGCCTGAGGGCATTGAATTAGTGTTTTCCCCATAGGGTAATAAATGTGAAATGATCATTTCTTTTCCATACACACACACACACACACACACACACACATAAAGAGGTCCAATAGGGAATAAACAACCCTTCTGAGAGACAGCCACATTCAAGTGGAAGCTTATATAAACAACATATTCAGTGCAACAACAAAAAAAGGTTTTATTATCGGGCATCAACTCTGCTGCTTTGAGCATAGATGAAAACACACACTCTGATCTGTTATGCCATAACCTCCCCTCTGACCTCTCTCAGCTATGCGAAGACACAGAAAGAGTCACAGGTTAGAAGCTGAATATGTCAAATGCTCACTCAGGCATGAAATACATAATAGAGAGAAATTATCCTCTTTCCATCTTCCTTCTCTTCTTCTTATTTTTATTTTTTAGTATTTTCCCACACCCTCTCTCCACACTTTGGTTGAGCCAACCCTCTCACCCTCGTGTACAACAGTCCCAGTGACAAAGCCGTGACCTCTCACTGGCTTCCTACTCACAAACACTGCCACATGAGCTAAACTGTAATGCACATACCTGAACTGTTAGATTTCGACTGTTGGCATTTAATGTTGTCGTGTCGTTTACTGGTTTGCTTAAAATGGTTCTTACTCTTGAAAAGGCATCATTACCGTAAGCTTTCCGCCATCAGTCTAAATGCTCGGCACTTGCCAGTTAAACGGAGGATAAGAATAGTAAATTGCAGATTGCAGGATGTTAATTTGCCAGGTAATTATAGCTGTAATTAGTAGTGGCAGGTAAATCATTGGAAATTTTAGTGCTCAGCTTGCAGGTTTAAGATGGTGACCAGGGACAGAGGAAAAGGAAATTAGAGAATCTGTTGCTGCAGACCCCGGAGTTAAAGTGTAGGGTGCTGTTGACAAAAGACCATCTTCTCCCCAGGTGAAATCCCTCTATACTCTGCAAATAGAATCCTGTGGCATTTTATCACATCAATGATCCCATCCGTTAATATGTACTTACTTAACTCTCCTTTTTAAGCTGTTGTGTCTGTAACACATGAGCCAGGGATTTATATCAACAAATGTGGGATTAAATAATGGATCTGTGTGTTGATTAGCATTATGTAGAGATGAGTGAAAGATGTGTGAAACCGGCATTTGTTTTTGATGATGGAACAAAAAAAAAAAGAAAAAAGAAAAAAGGACAATCAAAAATAAAATTGAGAATATAGATTAGCTTGCAGCAGAGGCCAAGACCCAGAAAACACTAAAATGGTTAAGTGTTCCTCTGCTGCTGGAAACAAGTTTGATGAGAGTGGTAAGAATGACCTATACAATCAATTGACCCATTTTTCAAATTTAAACATTGATTAGTGTGGAGGGCTGCAACAATTAGGTCACTTGTTACAAGGTTAACACACTTTTTTCTTCTTCTTTTCGTTTTTGTGGACACTGTGAACAAGGAAATATCAGAATCATATGTACGAGTGCAAACACGCTCTCACACTCACCTTCAAATTACCCCTCCTGTTGACTCACAGCTTACCGTGTGATCAGTGAGGCATGAGTGTGTCAGAACCAACGCAGAGTTTTACTGGTTACTGTTTATATATCCACCCTGTTTCTAACAAATCATGTTTTTCTTTTTCTTTTCTTTTTTTGTCACCCTGTTGTCTTTACACATATATTCTATTTTAACCACAGCAGCTTTGGCATATACCTTGCTGACATGTGAATGTACTATAATTACTACAGTAGGTGCTATGTGGAATAAAATACAGACAATGACAAACAGGATGTGTTATAGAAAAACTGAAAAAGCAGTCTCAAATCTGAGTTGTGAGTTTTCTTATAAAGTACAAACTCGATATAAAAAATGAATTAAATGAACAAACCTTATCCACTTAAAGCAAAGAAAAATATTTGAGTCAGACTGTGGCTGTGTTTGAATTTTCCACAAATGATACATTTTGGACACCATTTGGATGTTAAATTGGTACATAATTATGCACCACATATGTGGCAAAATGCATAAAAATACATGTTATATACAAGATGTGCAGTTTTTGTGTCTTTTATGCATTATGTATGTTTTAATTCGTGTCTACAGAGTAATCTTTTTTGTGAGTTTTTAAAGATCCAATATTGTTTAAAGTGAGGCTTTTTTTTATTTTAAATCAGCTCTAGCTTCTATATTAATACTGTGAAAGTATCAAAGCCTCAGTCCACAGAGAAATGCACACAGCCTGTATTCAGAAACAGAGCCTTAAAACGAGCTGTCAGGACTTCTGTAACTTTGTGATGTCACAACAAAGCAGTCATCGCTCTAAGCCATGCTTGTTGCATGGCTGGACCCACTATCCAACCTTGCAGGATTTGGTTTCTCTGAGTGTTTACCTAAAATCTGCTATACTGTATATTAATTTGATCAGTCAGAAAACAGCCAGCCAATCAGAAGAGAGGCTCAGAGCCTCACCGACCTGCTGTTGGTAGAGCTCCAGAGAGAAGCCTGAGAGAGTTTTTGGTCCTAAAAAGTATATGGATATCGAAACTTCAATTAAAACACTGGAAAAGTGTAAAATATGGGACCTTGAACAATAATTTTTGAAATCAAGGAGATGAATGCACACTCGAGATATCTGAGGAGTATTATGCTCACCAGGCACTCTCAAAGGGTGACAAACATTACACTAGCTAGCAGGCAGTGTTGTGCCAGTTCACACTTAAAAAGAACTAGTTTAAAGTTCAGTTCATACAGGTGAAAATGAACTAGTTCACGTTCATTTGTTCTGTTTTTCTTTTTTTTTTTATATAAATAGGCTGCCATTCTTTTTCAGTAGATCCTCCTTCTACCCATTTATCGCCTTCCCCAAAGCATTGCCACTCCCAAACTAAATGAATTATTGTATACCACTGAAGAATCACAGACATGAGTTACATTTAAAATCTGTATATAAATATAATCCGTCTGAGTCTTCACATGTTTGTTCATAAAACCACCTCAAATGCTCCAACAAACTGGCTTCAGCAGTAGTAGATGCATCTGTAGCGCTAGCACCAGCCACGCTAGGCCATGTCTGTGGAGACGTTCATCATTTGTGAACTGATTCGTTCAGTTCAGCGTTCACAAAAAATATGAACGTGTTCATGGACACGCACAACACTGCTAGCAGGTAACATTAGCACCTAAACTGTTAGCGAGATGACTTCTTCTGTAGCACTTTCACAAGACAGGCCTCGATGCATGACGGTGTAGCTCGATCCATGTAGCATACAACTTCTCTACACTACAGTTTGGTGTGAACTCTGTTGTGGATAAAATTTATGGCAGAAAATTCAATAGAACAACAGAACGACTGATTCACTATAGTGAGCGAGCGGATGATCTGTTCAGAGGCTGTGTCTATGGCAACTCACGAACATTGTTGGCCCTTCAATGCACAAACAAGCTGGTCCCAAAAAGAGTATTACAGTCAAAGCATCTTAATACCTCATAATACAAGACAGGACACCTTGCTGCTGCTCAGTACTTTACTTTGTTAGGTGTTACAGGATTTGTCATGAAGTCGCTTGTCTTTCCCGTACAAGCACTTAAAATGTTATTTTCTTTGCTGTTTTTATGGAAAAAATACAGCAGCCAAATTAAATTCAGGATGAATGTCAAAAAACAGAGAAGTACTCTGAGATTGGTGCTCGCCTGTGATGCCACATCTAATCTAACAACTCTGCAGCAGTACAGTTCCCAGTAATAAATTGGATGAATCATTTTGTGGTTGATGGCACAGAAAGACAAACAATAACAGCACGAAAGAAAAAGCTAAGATGCACATCAAATACACAAGACTCGAGAGGGCTGTAAAAGTTTTCCAAAGAAGATAAGTAAGATCTTTTCATTGGGCGACAGACACGGTGGCTTCAATTTCCTGACATTCAGAGAAAACTGCAGAGATTCAGAGCGATGCATATTTATGTAAATGTGTGTGATGGAAGAGGAGGAGAAAATGTAAGGATTTTTTTCTCCCATAGGTAAGAAAAGAGCTGCACAACAGAATGTCCCCTGTTTGTGAAGATCCAATAAATGTGAAAAAGGTAAAGTTCAACTCCTGCAGGTGCTGTTTCTCCACAGCGATTATCATCCTCCAGCATGCTCTGATGGCAAAAGCAGATAGACAGCTTCTGCCTTGTATGTTTACTGCCAATATTGCTTTTAAATGGATGCTGTCCTTCAAGGCTCCTGAGGATGGCCCTGACATTTCAAGGGAACATTCTCTGAAAGATGGCGTCTTTATTGTGATGTCTATTGAAAGTGACAACAACAGCTCGCATTTACTGGCTTCCTCTTAGAAGTGTTTGTCTTTGACCTATTGCATTTTACTTTCACCCCTGATTTTAAAGGCCTTTTATGAACATTGCCTCGCCTGGGGAGATTGGAAATTTGGGGGGAAATAACCTGGGGAAGAGTGAAATTATTTGATTTGAGCTTTTATAAAAACCAGAAAATGCTGACCAAACAGCAAAACACAGGTCTGTTTTTATGAAATCTTTGCCTGAGAGGGAACAGACGTATGTATTTCAGTAATTTTATGGTTTTACTGATTTTTTTTTTTTTTTTTGTAGGGACAATTTATTACAAGTTATTACATCCTTAATCTGTGAGGATCTCCCTACTTTTTTCCCCTACTAGTGAAAAACATGATAGATAATCTATGGGGTGCCATACAGTGCAGCAGGAATGACGTATTTTTGTAGGCCAATCTGAAAGTTAGCATCACATTGGTTCCTCTCTCTCTCTCCCTCTCTCTCTCTCCTGGTCAGCGGCTGCAGGCGGCAACGCACACACCTCCCCCCCATACACACACACACATCTCCGTGGTGTTAACGACTGCAGGAAGTGCACACACATACACACGCCACACATTTACCCGCACTTCCTGGTTTGCCGAGTAATTACTACAACGCCTCGCAATAATCTCCTTTTCATTAACAGTTTCGGTAGCGTGACCGTGGGTGCACACTTGGTCATCCTGCTCTCCAGCAGACATACATTGATCCACCTAAGTACACTCACTCACCTCAGCTGATGAAGACGCTGTATGTTCACCATGATGTCGCTCGTACAGGTGTTTACGGGCCAAACAGGGGCGTAGCAACGCCCCATATTAAATAGCTGGTTCTGGCGTGCTATTTATGACCATGTGACCAGAAATGCTTACATTTTCTGTTCTACCTGTTTATTTCTGTTATAAATGAACTTGTTTGTAGAAGGGAAAGGTTGTAAAGAACTGGGATGTATAATATATGAGGGTTTATGCACTGCAAAAATATATATTGTTAAATTGTATTTTTGTTCTGTATGTGTTACGCCCAAGGGGAGGGGCTATTAGTTTTAAAGGGGCCATCTTGGCAACTACTCAGTCAGTCTGGCTTGGTTGCACTGAGGGTAACAACTGCATTGGCAGTGAATCGTGGGTGACTATTACTCGCTGCTTTTAGTATTTTTTTTTGTTGTTGTAAATAGTATTTTTCTTGTGCATATTTCGGGACACTGTTTTGCACTGCCTTGGGAAGTTGGAAAAATGAACTGCATGGAAGCTGAGTTCTTGCGACTGGACCATCATTGTTTGCAAATTTGAAAACGAACCCTGTGACAGATTTTTACACTTGCTTTTGGATTACAGCAGAAAATAAGCTCTGAGACAAACAAAAGTTTATGATACACACACGTCTTGTTCAGTAGGATGATGTTATGATCTTCATAAATGAACATTGCCTCTAAGATTTTTGAAGCTTAAATACATTCGCCAGAAGTAAAAATCTAATGTTAGGCTGTACGCGAACTACACCACAGTCACATGACTTCAACATCACCAAGCCTAAACTTCCAAATTGTGGTTTGATTTATCTATTGCCTCTTTTAAATGTAAGTCTAAAGCCTCTCCTCTTACAAAGTTAGTAATAGTTTGTAAGAGCGCAAATATGTACACAACAAGGCTGTAAAGGTGGACCAGTGAGTAGATCGGTTTTCATGTTCAGCTTGATGACATTTAAAATCCCTGACAACCTCTGTCTCATTTAGCCACTTCTTAGCTGGATGTTGAAGTTGTTAGCAACCAGCCTTTTTTAGGATACGTAAAATGTTAGAGGTTAAAGAAATCACAGGTATTTTCATACAATAAAACGTGAAAATCTCTTGAGCTTATGATAACCTGGTTCAGCCATCCAACCAAAAACAAACAAAAAAAAAAACCCCACAGATGTCAGGAAGGGGGAACCAGAAGTGCTAAAATGCTAACTGATTTAGCATTTCTGCGGCACTCTATTTGGCATCCTTATGAGAATCCTCAGTTTGGGTGATCAAAAATGTCAGTCAGAATTAGCTGCCAAGGGGAGCCAAGGAGGAGCAAATGACAGTCATTTACCTTCCAGCTTCCTATCATACAACAAACTCCCCGCTCTCCTCACTGCTACTCTCTTCTCAGCTCATTCTGGAGCAAATAGACTCTAAAGACAAGCTCTTATCTCATCCTTTAAAACCTTGGTGTAATTGTCCTCCTTTGCTCGAAGATGGGAGTTCACACCTTTTCTTTCACATCTTGGTTCTTTTATGTGTCTGATGTAGTGCTGAATCACACTCAGCCATCTTTTATGCCCCCCCTCCTTAATAGACACTCATGGTAATTGCGCCGTTAACTTTGGGGACTTCTGGCACGGATGCTCATGAAAGACTGGGCCTGTGTTTTGGGGATTGGATGAAATTGAATGGTGCGGCTATTTTGGGCTTCAACTTCTGTAATAATGATATGCAAAGGAGGGGAGCTTGGTATTGCATATATTACACGACAGTTTCCAGTTTCATTCAAGTGCTGTCACGTAACTGCATTCTCTAAGAAACAGATACAGACTTCAGAGGTTTTTTGTGTAAATTCAGATGAGGCAGCTAGACAGTAGCTTTATCGTGGCCTGAAATGAAATAAATCTGCAAGGAAATGTTGGCGTAAGGATGCCAACATTTCAGAAAAGCGATGAAAAGTAGTATCCTCTGGCATCCGGAGTGTTCAGCGCTCACATACAGCGGTCTTGGTCCTGCTACGTGACAGTAGCAGGCGCACACTCCCTGGAATACCAAACAGGCTTTGATTTAAACAGCAAGTTTCTCTAACTCAACGTGAAATGGCCAATCTCCAACCCCTGTGCCCCTGCTTTTCTGCCCCATGCTGGGGGTTAAATGGCTTTAACTCGAGGGGCAAAAAAGGCAGGATGGACGTGAGATGAGTCGGAGGGTGCAAGGGATTATTGGCAAGGAGCCTGGGGTTGCGTGTTGGGATGGGTGCAGTTTGTGGGTGTTCTGTGGTGGTGGTGTTGAGGTTGAAGTGCTGGTCAAGCACAGCTGCCTGGTTGTCTGGAGTGACCCACCGCCATGGACGATGCACCGCCGGCTAATTTCATCCTCCACTGAGCAGGAGAGCAAAGGGGAGCTGGCTGTCCTCTGAGGCCCACGTCAAGCCCTCTCTTATAGGCTTGGGATTGACATGCTTCCCTGAGGGCTGTCGGGTGCTGGTGGAGGTGGGAAGGTGGGGGGGGTGGGGGTGGAGGTGATGAAGCAACATGGTGGGTTAGGAGCGACGAGGAGGAGCAGAGGAGGTTGATGATAGAGGCTGACTCACTGAGACTGTCTGTGGAGGAGACAGCTGATAGATAACTGGGTATAAGAGTCTGTTTTAGTGGAGGAGGAGGTTGGTAGTCAAAGGAGGAAAAAACGTGGATTAAAAGGATGAAGGATACATGGGAATATTTTCTTTCTTGCTTTCTCTGATTTAGGTTGTCAGTCAGCTGCCTCTCTGTCAGTGCTGTGGGGTAAGGGGGTGAGTCCTCCATGAACATGACATGGCAGAAGTGAAAATGTTCTAATGAAAATAGTTTTCATGTTAGAAAAAATTTAAATAGAGGTTTTTCAAGTTCATCGAATCACTGGTTATTCTATTATATACCATATTTTCTGAAATGCTGTATAAATTGGTGTCAAATAACCTCAAATAATAGCTGGTACAACATGGTCGTGGCTATGACAATAATCAGTATAATGTACATTCCTACAGGAGTAATTGAATCGGTACAGCAACAGACTCAGGTCATTCTCACGACTCTGTTGCCGGGGGTTTTCTTTTAAATAGAAAAACTGTTCTCATCCACAAATTAATTTCAGTTGTGTCTTCTTTTGATTTTTTTTTAATTTGGTGTTAAACTCCTGTCAGTGGTAAGGTGAGTTCAGTAAAAGCAAACAAACAAATATTGTTTGTGTGTAATTCGAGCAAATTACACTGCAGTCTATTTTTATTTGTCTTAAATAGCCAATATACCGACTGTACATTGGCCATTCAAGAGTAGCTTAACACTGAAGAAAAACAAAGCAAAGTGGGCTAATTGGGTATTAATTAATTTAAAAAAGAAACTGGCTAGTATTACATCATTGTGCTTTCAGCAAGGCTGTGAAAATTTTGATCTACCATTTTTATCCAGATTGAAATATCTCGACAACACTCAGATGATGTACCATGAAAGTTCCAGGTACTTTTTGTTTGAAATGCAGCTATTGAGGCTTATTCAATTTTGACAAAGCCTTTCTATTTAATGCAGCACAGCTTTTCTAGCCTTTATGGCACGGGTCACATGATGCTACTCAGCCAATCATTGCTGAGTCCTGTGAGTGAGATGCATACTGACGCGATGAGAGATGACGTCTGAGAAATAAGTGGAGAAAGTGGGACAGACCCCGACCAACAATCCTGACCTTTGCTTGAGGAAATTTTGTCTACCTGGACCTCTTTGAATCTTAATTGAATACCCCTGCTTTCGACCCACTGTGTGTGGTTTTGAGTGAATTTTCTAAACAACTACTAGATGGATTGCTTTGAATTTTGGTTGACATTAATTTCCCCCGTAGGGTGATTTGTTCATATTTGAGTTGTTGTTTGTCCAGTACTCACAATCTATCACCTTAAGACCTGCAAAAGCTAACACCATTCCTGCCATCCTCAGGTGTACTTTGCATTTAGCGCTAATTACCAAATGTTAGCATGCTAGCAATTAAACTAATATCCTGGCGAGCTTAGAGCTAAATGCAAACTTTAGTTTGCATTTAACCCCAAGTAGGTTTGTTGTTGGAAACACTGTAGTGCTGTGGGAAAACTTGATTTAAGCCAGAAGCCAATCAAAACAGGAACAGATCAGAAAACAGAGAAGCTTTTACCCAAAATATTAAAATATACATAAAACAGAGAAAACCTGCCTGTCTGTAATATATCTCTACTTCAAATAAAGGCCTCTTTTTTAATTTGACTTAATTCTCTTAAACTTGAGAGGGTTTGGATAAAATAACAGAGTACCAATCAAACCACTGAAGTGTCAAATGTGGTTGAATGAACTGAAGGTTTTTATCTCTTTTACCTGAGAGCCAGATTCAAGCACGAACCTTTATTATCAGTGTTATTAGCCACAGTCAAAAAAAAAAAGAAGCTCTTAGCCGCATCGACCTGTCCACGTGGATCTCACACTGCAAATTGGAAATATATCATGTTCATCAGCCTTTAGCCCCATCCATTGTGGCAGCTGCATTTACAGCCATTTCATATTTATAAATAACACAATTAGGTGGATAACCTTGAGAGGGCTCTTGGAATTGTTTTTTATGATAGCCATCCACGGTAATTACACATTGATTGAGTCTCCTGACAAATAGGAGGGTCGAATGAGAGACAAAGGGCCTAACTCCATCTCTCTCTCCTCCCCATTATGAGTGATAAGTGTTAAGTCCTGCTGATATGTTCTGTTCTTAGATGACCCCATCAGTTGGAGTCAGGGGGGAGGGGGGGGGGGGGGGGTATAGAAGAAAATAAAATTAAAAAAAAAAAAACACGTGATATTTCATTATCACTTCACATCTTCAGTTACACGTACACAGTGACAGGACAGTGCTAGCAGATAAATCACATACCGAGGTGATGACAGGCGCTAACATGGGTTTGATGGTTAACTAACAGCTTGGATGTATTGAACTGCGAGATAACGACCTGGCTGCTCACATCTTTAGTTTATAAACTTGAGTGAAAAATTAAAAAGTAGAAGAGGAAGGCTTCATGCAGGGAAGTAAACTGAGAGCTTTTTCTCTTTTGTAAAGATTCTCTGAGTAAGTCACATCTTCTAATAACACTGTGATACGATTACGTGTTACATAAGTCTGACTCAGCATTTTGTCAATTTAAGTATAAAGTATAAAGTAAAACATAAAGCAGCAAGGAATCAAAAAACAAGAAAATAGTAGTAATAATCACTCAAAACATATAACAGCTCAAGGTTGTAAAAATATAGTTTCACTTATACGCACAAATACAGCATAAATAAACTATAACTCACACTGTTTACATTTTTTTTTCAAAACGTGGTCTACAGACATTAATGACAAGTGTTAATAGAAATCAACACTTTCAACTTGTTTTTTGTTTATACATGATCTAGAAATAAAGTTATATTTGTCTCATGTTTATGGAAGACCCATGTAAAGTCAGTGATGATAAGTGCTTTATAAATAAGGTGCATTACTATTGGTTAAATTAATATATTTGAGTCTATGCTTCTGAATGAATAACAGACGTCTCATAATTTAAAGCTGATTATGGATACAAATGCGTTGGGTACTGTTATTTTTCAAAGTGCCTTTTTTGGATTATTGCTTTCAGCCACTTGATTAAAGATCAATATAGAAGCTTTTAGATCATTAGAGGAGAATTAATAAAATGGTTGACTGAATGGACTTACAATGACCTCTCTAGCAACTTTGATTAAAGCCGATGAAAAGCTTGTTTTTATCTAAATTTAATTGAAAGAAATCTATTAAAAGTAACTAAACAATCATATAAACATTTGTTCTAAGACCAAACATGAAAATCGTCAAAATCACTGCTTCAAGACAAGAAATCCAGTGCATATCTGTCTGTCACAATCATGAGTGCCGGAAAGAATTCACATACAAATAGTCTTGAGCCACAACACAACATCTGACCCAAAACTAAAAATGACATTTCAGTCAAAAGGTCAGGAAAATTTCCGGATAGAGGCGTCCTTATCTGATCTCCAATAGTGAATATAATGCAAAGTGTCAGTGTGGGGTTGAAGGCCGCAGCACTGTTTGTGAAGATGTCATCCTAGATTCATGCAAACACACACACACACACACACACACACACACACACATGCCAACACACAAGCATTTATGTCCACACAGGTATCTACAGACTAATGAACAGAAGCACAGACAGATGCTTGCACTCTCATATACTACACATACTAATGTTTTTTTTTGTGTAAAGACAGGCATAAAGAGATGCACACATACATCTCCAGAAGCGCAGACACACACACACACACACACCCACACACACCTACACACAAACATGCACTTTCTATTATCTGTAGGACATTTTTGCTTGTGGTAAAATTACCCTGTTGTCATTCATCTTTACATCTCTTCCCTTGAGGCTGGACTGGAGAGAGGAAGAGAGAGTGAAAGATGGAGTGAGCGAGAGCACACAAGAAAGAGAGAGAGATAGAGAGAGGGAGCGCGAAAGAGAAGAGAAAAAGAAAGTGCCTGAGACTGCAAATCCGTTACAAAGGCGAGTCATTGATTCTGGGATGGGGAATTAATGAAGCCTCAGCCGGATATGACAGTACAGTGTCAGACGGTGAAGAGTTATGCAGGCCGTTGGGCTCTGGCAGCCATTAGCTTACAGATAGTGTGTGTCTGAGGATGACAAAAGAAGAAGCAGGACAAGTTAAAAAGGCATTCATTAAAAACAGGAAAAAAAGGCAATTCTCCGCCGCAATGTAGGCGCATCTTTAGGCATCTTTTAATGGCAGTTTTCACTCACAATCAGTTCTTATCTCGAGCAAATGCTCTGCTGCTCTGCTTGTTTCATATCTGATAAGTCATAGTTGTGATAAATTAAGTGTAATGTGTTTGTTTTGTGCTTGATTTTAGCAGGAAGTGTGTGTTTGAGCCCGTTTGAAACGTTCTTTTATCTTGATGATTCAGAAGAGATTAAATGTTACCATTACAGCTAAAACAGTATCATTTACTTACTTACTGTATGTGCATGAAGTTAAATATGCGCATATTTCTGTGTGGAGTGTATGGAAGATTCAAAATGCCTCAAGAAAAACATCCCACAAAGACAAAAAGTGAAACACAACATTGTTACATGTATTTCCTTTTTATTTTCTAATTTTCTGTGTCATAATTAAATAAAACACATATGTTAAACAACAATTATTTATCCTTTTTGTCTTTAATAACTAAATAAGTTGTTTTTCATTGTGCTATGAACTTTTACATGCCACAAAAAATCTAATCACGACACAGAAAACAAAGTGAGGAGGTGTATTGCATTGTATTGTCGTGCAGTCGATGGCAGCATACACCGACCAACACTAAAAATAAAGCAACATCATTTGTTTTACGTTGGGGTGCAAGAGAGTTTTTTCTTTTTTGAGAAGGTGACGCATTGTCCATGCCAAACTGAAGAGCAATCAACTGTCCAGTCACTGGTTTGGAAAGGAATCATGAGCAGAGTTAAGCACCACTGGCATGAGCTGGTGGCGGCCATGACAGACAGCCTTTCACTTTAAACAGTTTCCTGTGAGCAAGATAAACAGCACCCATGGTCCTGCTCCAAACTATTGTTGGACAGTTGATTGTGTTTTGTTTTGGCACAGGTGCTCCATCTCTTAATGAAAACGTATTGATAGGTGTACATAGTGGATTTTCTAAGTTTTGCTATTGCTACATAGCCAGCGTTAGCATTAACAGCTGTTTACTTATCAGTCTAAAGGAAACGTTGTGTGTTCAGCATCAAACATCATTCTAGTCTAGAAGAAACATTGTGAGTTCAGTAAACTTCATTCCTTTACTCACCAAGAGCTGTCTCCGGAGGTGTTTTGCTTCTATTTCTATCATGTCTTTTCCTCAACTGTAGTTAGCATGCTAACCAGCTAGCTACAGTCTGGTCAAACTGTCTCGTTACTTTCCAATACAGAGTCACTGTAGCGTCCAGTCTGCTCTGAAGAAGTAGTAATGTCGCAATAAGCAGAAATTCGTTCAGTTATTTAAGAAAAAAATAATTGTTATTTAATATATTTTTCATGTAATTATTTCAATTATGGTAAATTATGACGAGTAAATCTGTGCACAGGAAGGAAGTACGTCTGTATTTCACTATTTCAACTAAATCTTTGCTTGATTTGTTTTTATTTTGGCATTTCAGATCTTCCCTATGTGTGTATCTGATGTGTGAACTGTTGTGTGATCTAGCCTGGTGTGTGTTTACACGCCTGCATATGGGTGTGCCTTTATCTTTGTGTGTCATACTCAGTTACTGGCCAGAGATAAATAATAGCACAAAGCCTCGAAGCAGCACCAGAGCACATTAACGGAAAGATCAGAAGTGACAAGTGTTGAGGGCAGATTCCTTGCAGACACACTCATGTGACAGTCGAGCTTGGGCTTGTTGGAAATTCACAAACAGTCTCGAAAGTCAGCAAAAGACATCTAAAGACATCTTTGATTTTATTCTGATATCAATGCCAATATTTCATTAATGGCCTCTTTTAAAACATCTGAGCTGTGGAAAAAGTGCTGCAAAACCCATATGGCTGCGGGATAGCTTCAGACCGCCGCACGGGTTCGACAAGTTGCTTTGAAACTCTCCACTTTGGAGTCAAAGTGCTGGGAAACATGCTGAGGGATCAAGGGTTTTGTCTCTTGTATTCTCAGAGGCTGTGTTGTTGAGCGAATGATGAAGTCCCCGTCGTTTCTTTCCTGTCCTACATGAAGGCTTAGTGGCAGTGTCCATCCATCCAGCCAGTCAATCATCATTTTCAGGTAATATCTCAGCCACTTTATCACTGGAGGGGATCTGCTATGATTTAAACTCAGGAACAATTTAAAGGAAGTTTGCTAACAGTCTAATCTAGGTCGAGATGAAAAATGTCAATATTCATTCCTGTCAAGGAAAAAAATGACGATTGAGATTCCCTGAAGAGGAATGAGATACTGGACATGTGTGAAATTTCAGAACGCACACACACACACACACACACACACACACACACACACACACACACACACACACACACACACACACACACACACACACACAGGTGTGCCTAGATCCTCTTTGCACACCACAAAAACCTTTTCCAGCCATGATAGCGGCTCATTGAGGGAAGGTGGCAGCACTGATTATCTGGAGGTATTCCTGTCTGACCTGGATTCGAGGGTTATTAGGGTGAAGTGGTCCGACTGCCTGGTCCCCTTCTCCTCCCTCCTTACCCCCCCCCCCCCCCCCCCCCCCCCCCTTCCTTCATTGCAAGCCATTAATGCAGAGGCATAGCTGCGCCGCATCTAAATGTTTCATTATGGCAAAAGTGGAGATACCAATTTCTTTGCCGCATCCTCTTCCTCACTTCTCCCGACGCCCTCCTCTCCCACCCACCCTCCACCCCCCCACCCTTCCACCCTGAACTGAGGGAGGACAGCAAAGCATGACAAATTGAAATAAATGAGAGAGGAGAAAAGGTGGTGTGGGGACAATGCGGGCCCCTGGCTCCTCCTCTGGTCGGAACGGAGAAAGATTCCAGAGAAAAAAAACGATGGAGAAAGAAGGAAAAAAGCTTAAGAGGATGCTGCCAAATAGATCAAGTGAGAAAAGAGGGAGGGGGGACGCGAGAGGGGGACTGTGTGATGGCGAGAAAGAAAGATTATTTATCCAAACTATTATTATCATTTCACCAGCACCTGTCCTCTCTCAGTCCACTGTTTCATCCTCTGCTCCCTCGCTCCACTCTGAGTAATGAGTGGCAGTAATTGGTGGATCTTATTGACCTTTCCAGCTCTTCATTTCTACGTGCGGTTATCTGTATGCATGTGTGTGCACCACAGGTTCCTGCTCAGGTTATGTACATTACAATATTCCTTCTTATTCGATCCAGCTCAGAAAGCACTCTTAATAATGTTTTGCTATGTAATGTGACAAATTGGGCCAACCCTGTCAGAGAAGAGGATATAGGCAATAATGGTGTCTAGTCAAACAAGGCTAATTGTGTCAAAACAATTCCACTCAGGTCAGCTTTTACCTCCTGCTCATTAAGAAACTTTGGATAAAATGAAATTTTTAAATGGTAACTTGTAAAAAGGTTTATTCTTCTATTTTCCTCATTCACATTGTGATTTTTATTGAAAGTAATTGCCCTGCTTGTCTATTTTAAAGCTTCTTTCCAAAGTCAGATGAACAACACATCAGCTAGATTTACCCAAGTATAACAAGTTCATTCATCTACTGGTTAATAAAAATATTTGATAATGATGTCAATTCAAAAAGGCAAAAACCACAGAAGATCAGAGTCCTTTTGTCTTCCAGAAGAAGAGAAGCATCTTTTGAAGCCATCCTTTGTGCTGATATGTTCCCCGCTCGCTTCAGCTTAACACCTCGTCACTCGCTAAAGTTCACATCTGACGTTATTTTCTGTGTGTGAAGTGAGAGAAATGTACAGGCGAGCATTTCAGCCTTGGGAAAGATGGAGCTGACTTCAAACTGACTGTGCGGAGCGAGAAGTTAGACTTTGATATTTAAATCGTGTGAGCGCTGGAGAGACCATCTGTATCAGATTTGTTTTCATCATTATAGTCTTAAGCATACTCAACAAATACATTCAGGGGGTTAATGCTTGCCATGCTGTTTAAAGCACCTTGGGAAAAAACTTTCCCAGTTATCAAAGCACAATTTGTTCTCCAGGCGTATATTTTTTCTGTGGCTGTGGAATCCAATACCAGCTTGACAATATTGAAAAGAATGATAACATTTAGATATTTACAGTACTGGCCTGGGAATAAGGCCACCCTGATTATTATGGGCTCAAACTAGGGTCAAAAAGAGTTTGAACTTGTGAAGTGATGTTAATAATTCCAATGTTTGTAGTTGTAAATCATTGATTTAATGCTCATGCTCATGGTAAGCTACAGAGCACTTCAAAAACTGATAGTCTTATAAGTTATACACATTTTATATACAATATTTTAAACCTTTCCAAAAACAGAATGCAATTGTTTGACTGATAAGGCTTTTTTTCCTTCACTGGATAAACAGCTGTTTTAATCTTGGCATTTAATACGTTTTAAATTTTCCTTGTGTGTTATTCTTTGTGTTTTATTACAATTTTGTAAATGTTATTGCTTGTTATTTAAATTCTATTGTAAATAACTTTTGAACTATCTGTTCATGAATTGCTTTTATTAAGTTTTTTATGTACATTCAGGTCTCTCTTGAAAATTAGATTTTTATCTCAATGGGATTCACCTGAATAAATACAGGCAAATAAAAATCCACTTTTGTAAACCTATAAAATGAATCAGAAATTCAAGTGTGTGCATGTGTAGAAAAGATTGTGTGAACAAAAGATATCACTGGTGTGATTACACACAAAAGACACTGTGAAAAAGGAAGTGCTTTTTTGAATACATGTTAGAGAAAACACCTACCATGACTCAGCAGAATTCAGATTTCCAAGAAGAAAAACTGACTGTAATGAAGCTAACTAACATGGGCAAAGGGAAGACGGTCTGGTAACTCACCGTGAGAAAACCAGAGCTCTTTGATTCATTTTGTCAGGTGACCGTGTCAGGAGGAAAATGAAGGGCATTCTCAATGTCGGCCACTATGAGGGTGTCTAAGACGTGGCCCCGGGCTCCAAATGGACACGCCAGTTTACACAGCAGAAGACGCCTCTCCCCACTTCCCTCATTCAGAGACCAGCTCACTCGCCTCCCATATACCCACAATTGGTGATATCTTTGGTATTGACCTTGCAGGGGTAAATAAGCCATCTTTTCAGTCCAAATTGAAGACATTCATTCAACACACACAATCATGACAGCTACAGTTAGTGGACAGCATTCGGTCAGACCACAAGCAAGCATTGGCAATTGCTAGTATCAACATGAAGACTTTTTGGTTAATGCTACTGACTTCTACATTTGAACACTTTCAACTACAAGAGTGAGAGCAAGCAAGAGCACAAAATCTGCAAGTTCAATGTTGTAACTTATCGAAGGGGAGAAATAACTGGAAATCATTGGTGCTACTCCGGCATCTTGCCTTTTTGGCATTTTCAATTTTCTCTTTCAATTCTGACTTCCACCATTTCTTCAAACATCCCACAGTCGTGCAGTGTTAAATTGCAATAACACACTGGCTTTCTCCATCTCCCCAAATCTGTTATCAATCTTACTTGGCTAATATTCATGGTTCTTTACATTTAGTGGAAACACAATCAGGAATGTGCAAACAAGACTTTTAATTTGAGACTTTATTTTTCTGTTCCTCAGTCAACTATTGGTAGAAAGATCCAAACCCTAAGTGGACAGGTATCTGCTCTTTTAGCCTATTCACAAATCTACAAACAAACCCATAATGCTTTAATACTTTTTTCAAAGTAACAGGCTCACTCTAGAACCATACAACCCAGCCTTTTCTTCCCCCTGAAAACTTCATTTGCAGTTACAATAACGTAGCCTATATGTAAGACAGGTGTGGGGCTACACCGTTATCAGTGTATATACTTTGTATGCTGGGTAAGAATTAAAGCCTGATATAACAGGTTAATGTATTCAGTGCTTGAAAGGTGCGACAGGAAGCGAAGAGGGATGTATTTTTGGATCTACAGGAAGGTGATAGTAGCCTCTTTCTCTATGAAAAGGCTTCAACCCCAGTCAATTATTGCACCATATCTTTCCCTTTTCTGCTTACTCTACATCTGAGTGCCCAGCAGTCAGCTGGAGCACTGGGAGGATTGGTGTAAATGTGTGAAGTGTGTAGGTGCTCGTCTTCTCCTGTTACTACGCTACTGATGCAAGACACAAGTTGAACTGGAAATATGTGTTAAAATGTCTTTTAAACAAAACAGACATGTTAAGTGGCTGTGGATTAAATACAGTTTATTTTAATAGTCTTACAATGTACCAAGTTCATTTATCTTTGGCTCCTGAGGCTACAGTACTTTGAAAATGTTGGTCTGCTAGTAGAGATTTGGCCAAAAATAAACATGCTTTACATGTGAGATCCTGTTTTCAGCTCATGTTTTCTGTAGCGAGAAATGATTTTAAGCATATGCCCCTTATTAAATGTACTGTTTATGAATTAACCCTTAATTGGTAAAATGTCACGTTCCATCTTGACCCTACAACTGATGTTTCCCTCAGGGCTCCACAGTCCTGTTAGCTCCACACACTCTGACACTCTGCCTGTGTGTGTGTGTGTGTGTGTGTGTGTGTGTGTGTGTGTGTGTGTGTGTGTGTGTGTGTGTGTGTGTGTGTGTGTGTGTGTGTTTGTGTGTTCATATTAATCGAATTGTTGGAAGAATAATGTTTTCACACAGTTACATTATAAGGGACAAAAAACAGGTCCCCACAAAGTAAATCATTGTGGTGTTATAGGAAAACTACAGTTTATTAGACCTTCAGTGCTTCATTTTTCTGTATTTGACCATTGCATTTGTTGGTTACAAAAACCAGAAAAATAATTGCTGACATCTTGCAACATGGAGACATTGCTGAAAATAGGTTCATTGTGACAAGAGACACAAGCACTAAGACAGTCACACAGGTTGTAAACAAGCTGACAGTTTAAAAACCTATTAGGAAGAGAAACAAAGACAAACTGTAAGATTATTATCCAAAGTGTTTGTCTATCAACAGCCATTATAATTTAAAGAGCTGTAGTTGTGTGCGCTGATAGTTTTCCATTTGGGCTCCCCCAACATAAACATATTTACTGTATTGGTTTTCTTTTTCCCCTGTTTTCCTTTCTTTCTCTTTGTCTCCATGTCTCTTCAATCAACTATATCTCCTATGCACACACACACACACACACACACACACACACACACACACACACACACACACACACCAAAACTGCCAATTGTCACACTCTTGGCATGAGACACACTGCACGCTCTCATGCTGGACCAACAAATCTCACGCCAAATACAAAGAGCCACAGCTTGATGAAAAAATATAGCTGTTTAAGTTATACAGGCTCCCTCTGCAGACAGAAAACAGTCTGACCATTAGGCCCCCATGTCTCAGCACTGGTCCATAAAGATTAGAGAGAATGCAAAAGCCCAGGTGGCTGTTAGAGTTTTGCCACTAAAGCAGAATCTGTGCCTCACTGATAATTTTCATGTTTATTTCGGGGTTTGCATGAACATCATCCTAATGTTCTATTTGTTGCCCGCAACTTGCATGTAGGATTTTTTCCCATGACTTTACTGAATACCTGTAGCCATAGCAAGCATCTCCCAGTTGAGGGAGGTGCTGCGCACATTTTCATGCATGTAGCGTAGTAGTGGTAACTTTATTATTTACATCTCCCAAGTTAAAGTCTCCAAATGATCCAAGTATTTTTTTTTTCAGTTCTGTCAAAATTATTATGTTAGTCAAGAGTTTCAGCCATCGTTGCACTTACAAGAGGTTATACGTCCTTGGAGCAGCGCTATTACTTCAGGGCAGACTGCACACTACAGTGACTCAGTATCGGAAAGTGATGAGACAAGCGGGAGCTAGCTGGTTAGCATGCTAACTTCAGTAGAGGAAAATATGTAATAGAAATAGAAGCAAAACAAGAGGGTTGCTTTCCAGAGACAGCTCTTGTTGAGTTAAGGAATGATGTTTGATGCTGAACACACAACGTTTCCTTTAGACTGATAAGTAAACAGCTGTTAATGCTAATGTTGGCTATGCAGCAATAGCAAATCTTAAATCGAGCTCCTTTTAAAGAGTAATGGAAAAAAAAGTTTTTTTGTTTTTTTTAAAGGAAAATCTGTAATTCTGTCTGAAAAATCTATGAAAAATGTATGACATACCCAAGGACACTCTGCCCCAAAACTACTAGCCTACATTCACCATGCACAGACCCAACAATCCACCGCCATATAAATACAGCATTCAACTGTCAGCAGTGTGGACAGTGTGGAGTATGAAAGATTGATATAAACACTGATTGATTGATATCCAAATACTGAAGTGATAGAATTTATTATTTGTGAGCTAACAGTTTACATTGTTGATCTATGTAGTAGTGTTAGTGTCAAATTTACACCCTTCTTACCAGTCATTCAAATCTACTACTTTCCATTACTTGGTTAACCTAGCAGTACAAACAGTTGTGACCCTCCATCTTGGCCATGAGTGAGAGTTTTGGCGAGTAAAAAAGATGCAAATAAAAAACAAGTCATTAAAGACTGGTAATAAGGGCAGTGCCATTATCTAGAAGTTATGGTTAAGGTTGTGGTAAGTGTTCAGGGAATTAATGTAGGTCAATGCAGTGCCCTCATTACTTCACCCCAGGCTTCACTTCAATCACTGTCTCTACAACTTTCTTTTACTGACTCACCACCATTGCTCTTTTTCTCACCTACAGCTTTTCCCACCTCTCTGCCTTCATTCGGCCACAGGTCTTCCCTTCCTCCGTCTCACCCATTCATCTCCACAGTAGCTTTTCCTTGAAACCTCCGTCCAATTCACTTCCCACCCATGATCCACTTTTATGAAGTACTCTGATTTCTTTGCCACCGATTTCCCCCACCAACCTAAAAGTCTTTCATTCCCACCTTCTTGTTATTCATCTCCATCCGTCCCTACACTCTTCTTTTGGTATGACAGAAAGGCAATGAGACCGAAGAAACAGCACTGGCACAGACAAAAAAATAATTTCCCTGTCTCCAAGTTTAATTCACACTTTAAAAAACTTTTCATCAATATGCAGCAAAGGATCAGGGCCATTAAACCCATGCAACAAATCCAGATAATCAGTAATTTTCTTACAAAGGTAAAAGCAGAGCAAACATAATTGCTAGCTGTGGGACCCTGAAACGAAATTACAGCCTGATGCATTGTTGAAGGCTGAAAACATATTTTATAATGCAAAGAAGTATTTCTACACAAACAGGAACATAACTCACTTGTGGTCAACACACACTTTTGGGACAGTAGAGGTCTTTGGGCGGACTCAACTGCTCAAAATCCTTTGGACCTGGTCCACACTTTTCTAGTCCATCTTCATTCTATTGGACATTGGTCTTGGTTTTTGATTAGATACAGTAGGATTCAAAGTAATCCAATGAAGATTCTGATATCATGAACAACTTGTGCTTTTAGCCTATAACTATAATTTGGAAAATAATTAAGCAATATCACAGGAGAGGGGGTGATGTTGTACTGAATATCAGCACTGCTGTGATCCGGTCATAGGTACAAGGCTGCAGGCTAAAGTACCGAAGATAATTATTTCTCTAAAGCATTCTTTCAGAGTTAGAAATACAGCATTTCCTTTACCTGTTATGTTGACTCAAACTTCAGCAAGTTTGCAAAGTTCATAAAAAGCAGAAATATATGGATGAAGCAGTATAGATTTACTCTCATATCAACTCACTGGCACTGGAGGCAGGATGATGAATAGAGCATCCATCCATCAATCCATTAGCCCAATTTTGACTGCATATCAGGGTACTGGGAGTAGCAGTGGAAGCAAGCAAAGTAAAGTAGCCCATACATCCTTCTCCCTAGCCTCATCTTCCAGTTCTTACACGGGGATCTGGAGACAATTCCAGGCCAGATGGGACATGTAATCCTTCCAGCATTTTCTTGGTCTGAATCACAATCTCCTCTAACTCTAAACCTAATACCTCTGTCTACAGCAAGGTGTCCAAGATGAACTCTGACCCTAATCCAAAATCATGTGAACTGACTCGTTTTAGGGAAAATGGAGCAGTGGTTCTTCTCCGGGCTCCTTACTCAGTAAGGGTGAGTCCAGCCACCCTGCAAAGGAAACTAATTTTGACTACTTGAGCTCATAAGCTCATTAATTTTGATCATTACCCAAAGTTCATGACCATAGGTGAGGCTTGGAACCCAGGCTGGCTCATCTTCTTCTTCACCACAATGATCCTTTACAGTTGATCCACCTGTCACAGCAAAGGTTAGATCACAGCAAAGGTATAACCAACAGCTAAAGCCCAGGGCTTTAGCCGGGAAGCCCTGAATCTTTCTGACAAAGGAAAAAATCAATAATCATCATGAACTGTAAATAATTTAATTCCTGTGCTGCTACCTGGGTGTAGAGAGATGAGGGAGTGGGCAGTTCTGGGTAACGTCCGCTCAGTCGTGTTCCTGTTTATATTTCCACAGTTATTTTCTCATTCTTTTACAGATTTATTCATTTTTATGGCACTCCCATGACTCCATACAATGCAGCAAAAGTAAATAATGACTTTTAGGCAGTAGCGTTACAAGCAGAACAGCAGGAACAAACCCTGACCTCTGCCCCAGATGGACTGGGCAGCTGGACTGGGCATAGCCCTCAGACCTTGTCAAATCCTAGAAACGCCCCTGGTTACAACCACATTTATGAACATGAAGAAAAACATCACAATGTCATGACAATAAATTCCATTTAAAAAAATAAAATGAGAATTAGTCTGTGTATATGTAAGTGTGTGCTGCTGCGACAAGAGGGTGATAAAAAAAAAATAGTACAAGGCTTCTCTTTTAAATGGATAAAAATTACTTCAGTGAGTTGTAATAATTTGTTCCTTGAGAGTTAAGCAACTTTTACTATAACTGAAAAGGAAAAGGAAAAAATGAATCACCTTCAGTGATTTACTGACTTTTCAAACATTTTCTTTTGAGTCACCTCTTTGCTTAAATTAGTTTTCACTTTTTTATAAATGTCATCAGCTGTCAGAAAAGACTGCTTTTCTTTCGCAGCAAAAGTTTGTTAAATGCTTTAGCAAACAAATGTCTCTTTTTCAAGGACACCTTAACCACACAGAACATTTTCTTATTGTAAGATCATCAACAAAACTCACAGCACAGAAGCACTGGGAGCAGTGAGGTGCAGTGAGGGGGTGGGTGGTACAGATCAATACATTGACAGACAGCAATCCCGATGTTGTCCATCAATTCTGAGGACTCCATAAAAAAGTATTCATCCTTGCTCAAGGTTTTACAACAACTTTAAGAGTCTGCTTTGAAACTTCTATGAAAAAGTCAATTCCACTCAGGGAGAGCTCTCCCACTTTTTTTTTTTAAGTTCTTGTACAGTTATGTTTGTTGTCCAAAGGGAGGAAACCATGGAAACAAATCATTGCCATAATAATTTAGATGATACCAGCAACTGAATGTCAAATGTTGAGATTTAATCATCCCCCTGAATGCTTAATGTTTAATTTAAAAATTCTCTGGGTGCCCCGGTGCCTCACCTGGTAGAGTGTGTACCACGAAGGTGAAGTCCGAACTGCAGCGGCCTGGATTGGAGTCCGACCCGTGGCCCTTTGCTGTATGTCATCCCCTCTCTCTTTCTCTCTTTCTCCCTGACTTTCCTGTCTCTCTCTCTCTCGCTGTCACTATTGCAATAAAGGCAAAAAATAGTTAAAAGATTTCCAATTGTTCCTTTCAAGTTGTGTAATTTCAAGAACTTTATTTTCGAGCATTAATGGAATCAGTCTGACCTCTGGCAAACACGGATGTATTAAGGAGAACAGGATACCGTGTTCAAAGATGGCACCCCTACGAAAGCTGCTGTGAGGGGTTTTGGTGGTGGAGATCACTGCCTCTGCCTGAGGGTGTGATAACTTCATTCGCTCAGAACTCTGGATCTATGGCAGAATGTCCGTATTGGATGAAATGTGCAGCGAGCGGATAGGATTCGTCCTCTCTGTTGATGGTGCTTTTGTTTTCACTAATTTGGCTGCGACAAGTGCGTTTAGTTTTACCAATGTGAAATTACAGCAGTGGCATTCAATGGCATGAATTACCCCCTTGGAGGCACATGTGGTGAGGGCGGATAGTGTTTGAATGTACCACTGATTTGGTTATGGAAGGGTGGTGGGTTTTAGAGTGGGCTGCAAAAACAGATTTTCTTTGGGAACTATGGTGCCCTTGTTTGTTGCCGTACCCATGTCCTGGGCCTTTGAGATAAACTCAGCTGAACCACCTCAGGCATATACCAATTGTCCAACCAGGAAGCTGTTATAAAGCTGTTATAAATGATATGGAGAGACCAGTAAAAGTGTGTTCTGGTTAGTATCTTACCTTACAATTGTTGCTTGAATTAGACATGATTGTTCCAACTGTGAGAAAGAGTGGAGTTCTTCCTGCTGCTAATATAAAACCTACCACTGATAATAAAATGGCTGAAAACATTTCTGAGTCTTCCCTGTGTTTTATTGTACCATGGTCCATCTTGCCATATGTTGCCATTATGCTGAAAAAGACAGACAGCATATTTTGAAGGCCATGCTACTTTAAGATGGCTTTCAGTACAAATGATTTTTTTTTCCTGTCAGACACAAACAACCTCAGACTTTGCTATTGTATTTATTCTAAAGAAAAGAAATGCACATTGAGATTGCATCAATACTGATTCACAATACACACTAACAGTGTTTTCTTACATGTCCAAATTTGCAGGGAACTTCACAAGGCCACAAGAGTGCATGGCAATGCTAACACTGTTACTTTACTTGCTAGGATTTGTGTTGATACTGCTGGTGTATTATTTTCACAATAAGTGAACTACAATCTACAAACATGTATGTATGTAGGATGAGAGCATTAGTAATGAGTGAATAAGAAATGACCTAAGAATTTAAATCAATATGAAAAACAAAATATTTACACTAATGCAGACAAACAAGTAAGTACAACTATCAACCACATGGCAGCAGTGAGCATCTCCAAACTGAGAGGGTGACAGCCTTTGTCTCAGAGTGCAAGGCAACGACTAATTCCTGGAAGCACTTCATATCAGTACAATATATACTGTAATCGTTACTCTTTTGCCAGCAAAGTTCTAGGTCACTGTGACCTCACAAAACACGGTTTTGGCCTCTTGAATGTGGTATCCTCAAGACCACCCTGAGGGAATCTCTTCATTCACTTACACTCAAAGACAAACTGATAAGATTTTGGTGGACAAAGGTCAAAGTTCAAGCTCACATTCTTATGGATGCAATATATTAGAAACGCCCAGAGGGACTTTCATTATATCTCACGTAAACATTCACTTGGACTCCAGGATGAACTGATTAGAATTTGGTGGTCAAAGGTCAATGTCACTTTGACCTCACAAAGCACATTTTTGGCCGTAACTCACAAATTCATACACTAATTATGACGCAATTTAACTCAAATGTCTATATGGATAAAATGATGATATTTTTTATATCCAATGGTCAAAGGTCAACTTCACTGTGACATCATAATGTTCTGCAAAAACACCTGGCTATTATTCAACGCTGTAACTCAGGAAGGAGTGATTCTGACCATATTTCCTGCAACTTGGCTGGTTGGCAGGGGCGGTAATTCTAGTTTTTTTTATGTTTTTGCTGTTTCATCAACATTGTCACTGCACCCGTAGCAAGTAACTCCCTATCACTGTTCATATTTTAAAATGGTATAAAGCATCCAGCTACAAAAAAGCCTGAAAAGAACGGAAGTACAGAGAGTCGTTGCTATGGAAACAGCACATTGGCTCGTTTGGTTGAACGTCACAGACCGAGAGTAGTTGCAAGTTTCACCTCGTGTCGTCGTGAATCTTTGGTCTAAACTAGCCTTTACATTTCAACACTCGGTGTGAAGGTCATCAGTTGTCAATCCAGTGACCTATCAGATCTATCAGTCAAGCCAGCGGTCCCACTCACTTCCATGTCTGCAGTTCACAGTAACTTTCTCTCTCTTTGTGCAGCTTGCTATCATCTATTCTGTATCTCGTGTTATTGCACCACATGCAGCAGCACACAGAGGCTTGCTCGCTGCACACCGAGGGTACTTCAGGGTGAACGCCAGAGAATTAGCCTTTGCGAATATGCATAAAATCACATCAATAGACAGAGAGGGAGAGAGGGAGGGAGACAAAGACATTATCTGTATGGCTGGCACAGATTTCCTCGGATAAGACCGTCTGTAGACTTTTATTTGAAGGTTCAGACTGTGGGTGTTTGGTGAAGTAATCATACCAATTACTCTGGGTACGTGTCTTTGTGTGTGTGTTATAATGAACCCATTTGTCTTAAATCTTTTTCTTGTTCATGAAATATAGATGCTACAGATTCCCATTAGAATTGCAATGGTTGTTTATTATTTCTGCGGGATGAATAATTCAATTTTAATTTTTGCAAGGGCAGCACTCAAAAAGATGAGAAGATAACGGTCGTTGTTAACGGCCACTCTTTCTCTCTCCCTCTTTCTCCCCCTTCTGACTCTCACAAGTGGTGCTGATGTGACAAAAAAATACTTTGTACTTTATACTTTGTCCAGTGAATTTACTGTAATGCCCCAGGCCAGCGTTACAATGTACCCCTTAGGAGAATGAACCGCCACTCCAATTCCTTCATTCCTTCTCCTATCAGGCTACTAAACATTGACATTTGTAATTTAAATTACTGTTATATTTAAATATTTTAATTCAGTCATTCATGTATTTATATTATTTATATTCATTATATGAACTGTAACAAAACATGTAATTTTTATCTATTTCATTTGTTTTCTTTTTATTTATTTTACTTTCCGCTGCTCGTTGTTCCTTTGTATTGACCAAGTGGGAACCTCTGAGGCTGGAAAATGAAGCCAACGTGGAAGTACCAACAACTGCAGTTCTTTAAATGGCCACTTGAGGCAGACTCCAAAAGCGAATGAATCTCCATAGACTCCCATGTTAAACTGCCCAACTTTAGAGCAGAAATAAACATGTTTACAGCCTTGTACAAAAAAGTTAATTTCCCCCTCCATGACAATTTTTATCTAACTCTCGTTTAAATTTTATTTATTAAGGCTTAATGGTATGCGTAATTGAGGGTGTGCCACTTTGAGTGACAGGTGGGTGAGTGTATGCTTGCCACAAACCGGTATGCACCTAAGTCTCGGCTCCACACACGCCCCTCCTCTTTGCCCATTTTTGGATTAGCCGGGAGTTAGGCGGAGTCGGGCAATGGCAAGTGGAGAAGCCCACTCTGAGCTTCAAAAGCTCTCTTCAGAAAGCTGTGGGTGACACCACAGAGGCCGACATCCGTCTTTATTCACAGTGTATGGTATTGACCCACGTATGTTCATCTGCTGCCTCTGCCATATCACTAATTTGCCTGTGAGTTTTGAAGTATGGACCGGGTAAACTGCAAAGGAACTGCCTCATCAGGGATTAATAAAGTTGTCTGAATCTGAACCTGAATATTTCCACTGCTATCATAAGCAGATGCCAAGGTACAGCTTTGTATTGCCCAGTGAACAAATGAAAGAAGGAGTTGGCCATTTTCCTACAGGCCCTAATTACATATATTCAAAATATTTTGCAAATCATTACACCCGTCGGCTCTGTGCCTGAGTAAGTGGCAATTTGTTGCTGATCCAATCATTTTCTTTACACTCACCCCTGAATGTTTAGTTTACCTGACTTGCATGTGTTTGGAAAGAAAGGAGCACAGGATGTTATGGTCAGTTTTTAAACCAGGACCTTCTTACTGTTAGAACACATTGCCAATGTCTGAGTAACAAATTGTTGCTCTGTTTAAAGAAATACTTTAATAGTTTGAAAAATAAATGTGTGGAGGTGGACATGGTCGGCTTTCAGCTGCAGGAAAGAGAGAGAGTTGGGGAGATGGATGATGAGATCAGTGTCAGGTGAGTTGATTGGCACAGCTGGTGCTCGTTAACTAATCACACTCTCCCCTTTAAATGCAGTAGGGTGCTGGCCTCTCGGATGAGAAAGACGGCCCTGTCGGCCTGTCAGGCAGTTTTTGTATTGAAGAATTGGAGCTGTTTGTTTTGGACTGTGTTGTTGGGATTTAAAGAGTGACTGGTCTCTGTGCGACGCAGGAACTGGGCAACCAGAGGCACAAGATTAGAGGAGTTGTATGTCGAAAGTGTGTCTGAACAGTTGACACAATAGAGGACATTGTCTGTGAGCGGGACTGTGTTGTGATGTTTCGAGCTGGGGAACTCACTTTGGCAGCGAGACCTGCTACAAATTGCTTTCTTTCAGAGAGCAAGATGACAAGATTAATATCAGTCTCCTTTTTTATGAGAGCTGGAGTCAAGATGTGTTCAGTGTGGTTTAGCCAGGAGCCAGGAGGAAACTGCTTCCCTGGCTCTGTTAAAGTTAAAAAATAAATAAATAAATGAATAAAAAAACACACACCAACAAATTGGGAAGTTGTCATAGTTACACAATGTGTCATTGGTCATTGAACCTGTGCTTGAACAGAAAGGTAGAAATTTGTGATACATGTTGGTAGTACAATCAATGGTTCATCTGTCCACCCAGTTCTTCTGTGCAGTGTTACCAAACATGGTAACGTCACTGTGATGAAAACATCTATTCTGGATCCAAGAAGATTTATTCATAAAGCATGTTTAAAAACAGCAAGAGCTGACTAGTACAAATATAAGATCAATAAATAAAAATCATCACAAATCAAACTTCAACACAGAATAAATGAAACAAAATGAAAACAGATGCATATTATATAAACAGACTAAACAAGAATTAGAAAAAAAAAACATGCACAGCATACAAGCAGCATATCAGGCCAGGATGAGTCAAACAAACTCACGTACATAAGCATGTTTTGAGCTGAGACTTGAAGGAGTCAATAGATGGGGCAGGCTGCTCCACAAATCCATTCAACAGCAAAACACTGAAATCAATTCTAAAGCAAAATGGAAGCATGCCGGTTTGCGGCAAGCATATGCTCACCCACCTGTCACTCAAAGCGGCCACACCCTCAATTATGCAGAACTTTTAAGCCTTTATGAAATGTAAACGAGTGAGTTATATGAAAGTTCACCCCCTCCACAGCTGTCATGAAGGAGGAAATCAGCTATAGAGACCAAAACTGTTTATTGTACCAGGCTGTAAACATCTTTATTTCTGCTGTAAAGTTGGATATTTTAACACGGGAATCTGAGGATGGACTCACTTTTGGAGCCAGCCTCAAGTGGCCATTTGAAGAATTGCAGTTTTTGGTACATCTGTGTTGGCTTCATTTTTTTAAGCCTCAGACGATGACCCATAGTTATGTTTTATTAGGTGACTTATGATGGAAGCAAAGGAGGACGTTGGGTTATATAGTATATAGAGCAGGACACAGGACTTAAACACTAAAGACCACTGTTTGTTTCGTAATGTTAAACCATCAATGTCCACAACTTTAACCAGCATATTTTATCATGACAATGGAGGTCTGACGTGTCTATAGTTACAGCACGATGGAAGGGAGAGAGCAGTGTTTAGAAAGCAGAGATTCCAGCTAAGAGGTTGGACAAATGACTTTAGATGAGTGTTGCTAAAATTAAAGATATTGACAAAAAGCAAGTTGCGACATAAACAACTGCGCTTACACACTGGTAAATTCTCATGGCAGCTGATGTTTGTGGTGATTGTTGGTAAGCACCATTTTTGTCTTTGTACAGAGCCAGGCCAGCACTCACCCTGTCAACAGCCCAAATGCTAATGTAGGCTTACAACCATGTCCACTTAAGCCCCCGCCACTGCACACACAGACATGATATTGGAATCAATCACGGCATCCTACTCTTGTTAAGAAAACAAACAAGTGCATTACTCCAAATGTTAAAGCTCCTTCTTTTGGTAAACCGTTAGATATGATTCATAAGATAAATAAACAAGCCTGATTCAACAGGTTTATTTATTTCAAGGTTTGGAAGTTATGACCTTTTGAAAGTGTGTGTGTGTGTGTGTGTGGGCTTTTGATAGCCACTGTATTATGTCACGATCTCTTCTCCTATTCCCACCTCTTCTTTCTCACACCCCACAGCACTGTTAATGAAAAAAGAGAATTCAAAATGCCACAAAAATCACCTTTTTTAAAAAAAAATATATAAAGTGAGATGAAAGGCTAATGCAAGTTTTAACTCTGATGTCATGACAGACGCAATGACAGACACTTCATTCCTGCTTCTAACAAGGAATCCCAACAAAGACAGATCAGAGACTGTAACATGGCATCAGTAACTTCTGAGTCAGATTTTCCTTTTTCTTATTTTTCTTCTGTCTCTCTAAATCTTACTCACCTTAGTTTTTTTTTTGATATCTTTAATTTTTATTCTCTGTCGTACTTTCCTCCTCTCCTTGCGTCGGTATACGACAGGTGAGTGTGGAATTGGAAATGGGATGTCTCGAAGTGACCAGCTCTGACACAGGAGGATGAATACTAAAAAACACAACCTTTTTCCAACTCTCCGCCATTCTCATCGTCACCTTTTTTTGCTGTCACCATCTCACTCTTTTTCTTACATTTTTTGTTTCTTATCACACTGTCACTCACATAGCTACTGAAAAGGTCTAGCTAGTGAAGCTCTAAAGTTGCATCCCAGCTCCAGTGATAACCATATAAGGTACCATCATGGACACCAATTGGCTCTAATAATGACTCAATATTGTCAATATAAACTGAAAGGTAACATTATAATGTGGGTTTAGGTCAGTTGGACATTTTAAGAAGTGAAATTAAATTATCTGATGTAGATTTGATATTAAATTTAATTAACTGCAGCTCTTTAGTTTATCTTGACGATTCGCTAAATCCCTCCCCCAAATGGTGACTGTCCAATCGCAGCTTAGGAATGATAACTAGGCATGTGGTGTTACATTATCTTCAGAAAATGCATATATAACCTGGCTATATGGAAGTAGATGAACAGTTGGAGTACAGTATCAGTGTCAATAAATGTCCTTATTTCTGCTTGTACTACTTGAATTACAGATGACATTTTAACCAGCAGAACATATTAATCACTTATCAAAGTCCCTTTCTCTTCACTATACAATATACAGGATTCTCACTTGTGTATGCAGCCTTTATTTGTGTAAAGCCTCCACTGGCCTTGAAGTGCCCACTTTGGTTGCTATGAAACTAGTGACTAGAGACATCGTGAGCTCTGCTCTTCTTTCAGCTGCCAGATCTTTTAAGGGCCAACCAAGTTTTGGGTTACAGGACACAAAAATGGTTGTTTTTCATCGCATCCAAGAGGGACTTGTCTACAGTAGTAATGTAGGACAAAATGTACAGGAAGACATTTGCAAAGGCTAACCACTGTCCTATATACTATTCTTTTCCTCTTCATGTGTACTCTCTACTTACTACAGCTTTGTACTGTATTGTATTGTTTGGTGTTAAAAACGTGCAGCAATAGGCTGTAATAACAGGAAGAACGTATCTGTCTTGTTTTCGCTATTAGCTATTTATATCAGCTGCTGTCACATTTCGCTCCAGCTGCGTAGGCCTGAATGAGGTAGCTGATGTCATGCAATCTAATGCTAGTTACCAGTAAACATGTTTTCCAGACCTGGCCCAAATCACAGAGGAGGTTACACAATGAACATGTAAAACACACAATACCAAAAAATCTGTGGTAAAATAAGTAGCTTACAATCATTTAAGAAGACTATGATCTTTAGTTATTGGCATTTCCATCTTTTATGCAACTACAGAATACTACTGCACAACTTCCAATCCATACCATTATTAGTGGCAGTACGTTAAAGGCATGTTATTTTTTTCAGTGGTGAAAGAAAAGCAAGTAGAGGAAACAGCTGAAGAAGTGATCAAGGACGTAGTGGAAGTACTCAAAGTAGTAGCTGAGGTAAGGCTGTTGTAGTAAATTAAGTCTATTTGTTTAAAGATTGACTTTTTATGATATTTACAAATAAAGAACACAAGTTAAATCACTAGACGTAAGATACCGATCTGTAATATACATATATATATAATATCTTAACAACAAAGACGACTTGGAGAAGAGCTGAAGCTGGTAAGGGAGAGAAGACTGTAGCTTGAGCAGCAACTTAAAGTGTGAAGGGAAAAAGATGAATGCACAGCTTCACAGAAGGAAGAGACTGAAAAATGAACTGCAAGCCCAAGTCAAAGACGTTTAAAGCAAAGTTGGCATTCCTTACAATAGAGCTGAGGTGTAACTACTTTGCAAATTCTTAAAATAAAACATTTGTTTATTATCTCAAGGCTTAAAACAGGGAGCGGTGAGAAGAAGAAAAAAAAAAAAGTTCTTACTCCAGAGACTGCAGAGTTTTTATAAACTTGCGACTGAAAACAGAGGAAGAAATTTCCTAACATCGATCAAACAGCTGGGTGTACAGATTTTCCATCATCAAGCCTGAACGCCTACAGAAAGATGGGGAGGCATTTTATTCTTCCATCCCCATCAACACTTAAACGGTTCATAAATACCAACATGGGCCATTGCCATGTAAGTAGTTTCAGAATTCCATGGATCATGACATTGATGTGTCAGCACTTCATAATCTAATATAACATAAAGTTAGACTTTCTGTACTATTATCGTGTTTCAGTTCTATTACAAATCCATGACAGTGTGTCTACGCTGCAATCACCTCTGAAACGGGTGTTGATGGGATCCAGTCGCAGCACAAAACGCCACAGGTAAGATTGGTAATGACTTTTATTGGCAGGAATGAGGCTGAGCAGGTGTGAGCAGCAGTATATTTTAGGTTTAAACACAGGAAAGTAGTCTCTTGGGGTTTGGGGTGCGCCCGGGGGCCGGGGCTGGAGAGCCGTGGGTCAGGTGAGTGGAGCGAGGTGACTGAGCTGACCTGCATGCTGCCCTGTGCCACGATGTACCCCAGGAAAGAGATGGTGGAGGCGTGGAACTCTGGTGAGCAGTCAGCGGGGCAGACGAAGCAGGAAGGAGCAGGCAGGCGGGTAATCAGAGCCAGACAAATGATTAGGAAACCAGCAGGGAAGTACTCACGTTGCAATGTCGGAGCTGGAGAACGCCAAACAGCCACAGGGACGGGCAGACGGGAACCAGGAAGCGCACAGGCAGAACTAGTGGTCGGGGACAGAAGGCTGGGGCGTTTACCGTGGGAAGAGACGAGGCAGGATGGTCAGAGTCGATACCAGGAAGCCAGTCCGGAGATGAATGCTGGAAAGTCTTGCATGAGTACAGAGAACAATCTGGCAACAAGTGAATGAACAGGGGATGCATATATACTGGCTTGATCAGGGATCAGACGGTGTGAACACATTAAGAAGTCAGCAGAAAAGCTTCCCGACGAAAATGGTTAATCATTCAAGTACATTTGAATGACCATGGTGACGTGTTGTCCATCATCCCATAATCAATTCCTGGCCCTGTAATCACATCAAAGTATTGGAAAAAGATGATTTCTCTGTTTATCTGTGTGTTACCAAAGCGACAGGATGTTAACTGTGCACACAGCGGCTTGTAGCTCCATGCACACAGGGCTTGTTTACAGTGGGGAGAGTGTTGGCTAGTACAGAGAAACTGAGAAATAGTCTATTCCCCACACTTAAACCCAATTGATTACAGCACTAGGAATTCATTATGGGATGAGAGGTAAGACACCAACACATCGCCATGGTAAGTCAAATAGACTTTATTGACGACCATGTTCGCCAGGAGGCTATTTGTTTACTTGTTGATGTGCCACGTCCACACACAGTGGAGAGCTAGCGCGCGTACTGCTCCGTGGGTCTGACGGATCGGACTACATGTGCTCCAGTCTTGCTGTAAACCACATGAAGTTACATCACTTTCTACTGGCTTGTGTTACAGACAGGAGTGTAACAAGCGAAGGGTGTGGAGATGTTTTATGAAACTGATAAAACTCTGTCTCCGCATGGCTCCAAAACTTCCTATGAAGCATGTAGCACCACCACTAACTAACTTAATAGGCAACTAATTAGTATTTTATTTTAGAAAGCCTAATGGAACTTATACAATGTCAACATGAACTTTTTTTTTTTTTTTTGACAGATGTGTTGCTGGATCAAATAGTGTATTCTTACATTATAAATGAAACCTCATCACCCTTATTACAATATGTCACATAATCATACAGTACTATAGGGATGCAGACCCTGATTGACCTAAAAAGGCTACAATTTTAACTACATTGACTCTCTTTTCAAATGGTAAAGACTGATTAGCAAACACCTGCTAATGGACAGCCTTCACTGGCTCTCATCTTGGACCTTCGGGTTGGCTAGAAAACATTACATATGGTGTGGTCATATAAAGTGAATGGACAATTGACATTTCCTTTGCTTCACATAAGATTCAGGTCAGAATGTTTCAATACAGCAGTCCTTGATAGAGTGCTGAAAACATCAGAGGTCCTGCTGATACGTAGTGAGTGAATGGCCTCGCAAACTGTAGTCCATTTAAGGGAGGCTGGACAAGAGGGAGATCTGTCTCTCACATGAAGCCGCCCTCCAACAATCTGTTTTTCTTTTTGTGTTCTGAGGATGGAGGTCTGGTAGTCCAGTTTTTGGTTTTTGTTTGCTAGTTTTAGTTTTTCTTTCTTCTGGGTTAGTTTCAGATTGTAATCATGGGGATGAGTTGAGAGATTAAAGTCTTGAGCAGCAGTTGGCAAAGGGCAAAGTGAAAAGGAAAGGATACAGGTGAAGAAATATGATCATCCAGCTGTTGAATTTGAATGTGTTGAAGCCTCAGAGGACAAGTGTGACTGGATGCCATACATGCATTTCAAACAGTTCGTTCCTGATGAAATGCTACGGGAAATTGCAGAACAGACAAAAACTTGTACAGCGTCCAGAAAGAGGGAAACACAACTGCCAAAAAAATTGAGCAGGTTCTGGGTATGTAAATGGACATTGGGGTTAGTACAGATGTGGTGTGATGTTTCACGATCGATTTCTGAAATTGCTCACTGATTCAGTTTCAGGACGACTGCAGTGTGGAAACTGAGGCCATGGTTACAATTTCTATGCAAACCACCAGAAGAATGTCATGCAGTTGATGAAATTATGGTCAAAAGGAAAATCCTATCTACGTGTCTCTATGCCAGCAAAACATCACAGTAGATGTGGGCAGGTGTTGAAAATCATAAAGAAAGCCAATTTGTCCATGTTTGTCAAGGTGCAAAAAATCCAGACAGAGAAATCTGATGTCGGTGATGTCCTGAAAATAACATCAACCCTTCCAGCAGGAGGTGGTTTACACCGACAACTAACTTTACATCAGTTCTACTGGTGGAACACCTAAAACAGAGGAATCCACTGCATAGGCACAGTCCAAATGAACCCCCCCCCCCACCACCACCACCACCACCACCACTCCATCTCTCTCAACTCTTTCATCAACTGGAGAACATAAAACAGTTTCCTTCTCCTTGCTGGTGCTTCCAGTTGCCTGAATGAATGATGCATACTGTAGCATGTTAAAGGTTAATAGACCACGCCAATGGCTCCACTGCTGCACATCATAAAGAACAACCAGATCATCAGCATGGTCGCTGTTTGTCAAGGGCAAGCTGCTCACGTGGAACAACATGAAGACAAGATGAGGAAAAACTACTTAGCGAGCCACCATGTGAACATTGACAGACTCCACAACAACCCAAGTGGTAAACTTTATCCTACACTTGGCAAAGCTTTAGAATATTATAGTTATTCATTTGTACTCATATTATTTTGATAATTACCCATAATCATCTATGAACAAAGTTTAAAAGTTTTTTTTTTTTTTTAGTTTTTTTTAGCTATGCTGAGCCTCAGTATACACCTCTACACACGATATGTGAGAGCTGTGTGTGTGTGTGTGTGTGTGTGTGTGTGTGTGTGTGTGTGTGTGTGTGGGGAAGAGAGACAGTGAGACAGTGTGAAAATACCCTGTAAGTTCCACTCCAGCGCCTCTCATCCTGTCAGCCCTCTGCAAGGCCGGGTCACCTCAGGGTCAGCCCATTTCTGATTATCCCAGATGCTGTCATGGGTGAGTGCCCCGCTGTGACCTCAAGCCTTATTGGAGGAGACCCCGGTTCAGGGGCGGGGTCAGAGGTGACAGAGGACCGGAGGAGGGAGATGTTAGCTTATGATTGGTTTATGAGTGACAGCTTGACACAGCCAGGTGGGCATAGAAGAGGAGAGGAACAAGGGGTGAAGGTATCACTTACATGTTGTATTGGATTAGTTGCCTTGACGATGTTTACAGTTTACAGATTCAATCAGAATTAGCATTATACTCACTCAATTTGTGTACGGCTGCTGCTGCATGAAAATGTTATTTTTATGAGGTACAAGTGGGTAGAAATACCTACATGAAAATGCAATTAATATCCATTGAGGTAGTTAGTTATACCACAACAAACCAACCAAGAACTTTCAGTTCAAATCTACATTCAAGTTGCCAACATTCAAGTTACTGTGCCTTAATAAGACTGTACAGTCCTTTCTTCTTTGATCAAGCACTTACTCAGAGAAGACTGGTCAATGGTCATTGGCTTAGAGTTTTAAGTTTCATTATTTTTATGGCAGTGTTTTGCTTTAGAATATACTGAAAATTACTAGGTAGTGGAGATTGAATTGAATTGAATTTTTTATCTTGGAAATAATTTTATATTGGAATTTAGTTTTTTGAATTTTAGATAAAAAATATCTTAAATGTTCACACAAATGGAAAATTGATACGTAGTTTGATTAAATTATTCTACTTAAATGCTCTTCCATTTTTGGACGAGGACACAGACTACTGCCACTGAGCAAGCCACTCAGACTCCATCTGTGAGGCTGTACAGTGGCTGAGGTTAAATAAAGGTTGTATAAACTGCAATATAAGTATCAGAAGTATAAGCAAGCTACTACAGTACTTGCAGCGTAGCAAACAAGTGCTACAGCTGCCTTTCCGTTCTCAAACTCTTTCCTTTGCTCTTAAGTGCTGCTCTCAATTCATTCCCCCTTTCTTAATCAGTCCTGCTCTTCACCCCTACTTCGATACGTTGCCTCGAAGCTCCACCTCCACCCACACTCCTCCCCTCCTCAAAACCTTCATCCTTGTGTTCTCTATCTCTGTCTCTTCTCACTTATCCCCTTTACTGCATTTCTCTTTGTCTCCTCCTCATCCTTCCTCCTCTCTCCATCCATCTTCATCTCTGAAAACCGTCACTCTCTCTCTCTTTCTACTACCTCTCAACCTCTCGCTAATCAGTGTCTCATCCTTTAAAGCTACTTGTAACAGCTGAAGAAAAAAAAGTCCTGAGCTTCAGTGGAGAGTGAGCATGAGGCCAATCATCGCCACTCTCAATGGTCCATCTCAGGTAAGAGCTCAAGTGCAGCTGAGGGTTGTCCAGATCACATCAAATCCACATCTAAATTCACCCCAGAGACTGTTTGAAGTGGTAAGATTCTTAATAAACCCACCTCAGCGCACTGTCAAATGTCAGTCTGCAAAACTTTAGCACCACACTCTCCGTCCATATTTTAGGGTGAGCAGAGAATGTCGGGTGAAAGATTAGGTGGATTATTGACCTGGCCATTGGCACCCATTTCAGTCAGAAGATGTAAATATCATGCAAGTGAAATGGTGTTACAAAGACTGATTTAGAGATCTTCTTCAGACGAGTGTAGCAAGTATGGCACTCGGTATAGTGAAGAAATCTTTCTCATACTCACTATAGTTATTAAAGCATAACACCATACAAAAAAAATGAAACCTCCCAAAATGATTTTTATTTATATCATAATAGGGCGGTGCTGTGGTCGGCACCGGTGCCTCACAGCAAGAAGGTTCTGGGGTTTGAACCTGGTGGCCGGTTGGAGCCTTTTTGTGCTGAGTTTGTGTGTTCTCCCTGCAGGTTTCCTCCAGGTACTCCTGCTTCCTCCCAAAGTCCAAAGACATGTAGGTTTAGGTTAATCAGCAATCAGCAACTGTAAATTCCCTGTGTGAATGTGAGAGTGAAAGGCTGTCTGTCCTGTCCTGGGGTTGGCTCCAGCCCCCCCCTCCGACCCCTAAAAGGATAAACGATACGGATAATTAGTGAATGAATAGATCATAATTCTTCAGTTTTTTGATGGTGTAGCTACATCACATTTGAAGTGAATCCTGCCTTGAAAAACATGGATGGGTTCTGTAACAATATATGATCTGCTGTTCTGTACTGACTGGAATTCTCCTCACTATTTGCATAAAGAAATACAAGTTACAATAATACTGTAGCTATTATCCAATTTTCAAAAGACATTAAATCACCTTTTGGACACGGAAAAAGTGTCAAAGCTTCAAGCCACATAGTGTTTCTCGCAATGATTGCCATTTCAGGGTGAGACATCTTCTGTGGTGTGCTACTGACTGTTCAGCCCTGTGCAGCCTAAAAATGCTTACAAATTCAGGTGGAGAGCTCTATTTGAGTCAGTAAGGTGATAGCACCAGGCTAAGTAAAGGTAGGATCATTGGTACTGGGTATAACCTCTACAACCACCCTGCAGATCTACTGTATAATAAACATTTTGTGCTTTGAGACAGTGCTGTAGAAATCTTACTTCTTACTTTATGCTCCTTGAACCCTTAACAGCTCCGGTGGAGTTTTTCTCCATTGCCACGAACTTCTCCTCCTACGTCTAACTAAATGAATGAATGAGAGCATTGTTGAAAACAAGCACACCTCCGCAAAACGTATTGGGGTAAATAAAGGATTAAAATTGATTTTCTGTCCCCTAAAGTGCAAAAACAGAGTCAAAATGTTAAATGATATCTCATACCTTTTTATAAAATAGTTGTTTAGTGGAAATGGACATCCATCCCTAACGCATTATATTTCCTCACAGTTCAGTTTTTTATCATATCACCTTTACAAGGTGTAACAAAAAAAAAATTAATGACATGAATTTCCCTAAATCAAGGGTCATTCTTTTGCTTTTACACTGACCTGAATGTCCTCTTTGGGATAATTAAATTTGATTTGACATGTTGTGCCTCGGGGCTATAATCACACAGGATGCACTTCTAGCAGCATTGGGTGCTTTTTGTAGTTGTTTTGAATGAGTTTGAAGCACTTTGCATTCTGCTTTTGCGCTCCAGGCGCCTCTCATTTATCCACTTGTGTCAGCCGCTTTTATTTAGGAAGCACCTGCACTCGCAGTTGAAAATGATCATGCTCGACTTTTCTGTTTTTAGTCCAATCAGATGAAACCAGAGGCAGACTTTATGTTCTGTTGGGTCTGATGTGAGCAAAGAAAATTGAGGAAAAGTTGGCTGCGCTTCTCCCTTTCCACACTGTTTAAATATTACAGAATCTTATCATCAAATCAAGTGCATCAGACTGAGACTGAAATAGATGCTTAGCTTTTAGTTTGCTAATTACATTACTTAATGTTATTCTTTACTTGCTAAGTGATTGACAGAAGCTGACTTTACCTTGTTGCCTAGCAACAGCAAAAGGACACTTCGAGCGCCTCTGTCTGTGCAGGCTTTTCAGAATAAAGGCCTTCAAAACAGGCTTTGCCCATTGTGCCTAGTTCCAGGACACTGAATGAAACTGCACTGAAATATAGCAACCCACTGGCTGAGATGTTGTTGTGTTGAGAAAAGTGGGGATGAATGTGAGACCTGAATGCGAGTGATGGCCTTTGCGCCACATGGTCCCATCTCACTTTAAATATGGAATATTTCTCATAAATATGCCGCTGGTATCTCACACATTCACACACTGCAGGGCTTTAATGAGGAAAATGTCAGCTCACAGGATGGTCAATATCTGATAACCTTTTTACGCTTGATCAGGATGTTTAACAGCAACCACCAGGTAAGGCATCACTTAAAAGGGAACTATTATGCTCATTTCTAGCTCTATATTTCTATTCTTGGACTCCATTGGAGTAGCTCAGTATTATTCACAGTTTAAAAAAAAAAAAAAATCCTTATCTATCTCAAACTACCTGTTATGCAGCCCCTCACTTGATTCTTTGACTGGAACAGACAATATTAGCCCCGGGCTCTTTAAACCACCCCTTCCTAAAAGCCCCCTTTCTTCTACCTGGCCTACTGCCAGCACCCAGCGCCTTTTGTGCTTGTGAGCATCAAGCAACAACCTCTGGGGCTGAAAAATGTAGCCAACACTGAAGTACCAAAAACTGCAGTTCCTCAAATGGTCACTTGAGGCTGACTCCAAAAGCGAGTCGATCCCTATAGACTCTAATGGTAAAATGATCAACTTTACAGCAGAAGTTTAAAGCAAAGACAAGGTTTTCGTTGTGAATAGTAAATGGTTTCACAGTTTATATGTGAAAAATACCTTTCGGTGAAAATTATTCTGTACTTTTGAGCTCTCAAACAATCGAAGCAGCATTGAAGATTCAGCTGGAGAACTAATCCACTGCTTAATAAATCCATAGATGAATACTCAATTTGGTTTATAATGACTGATCCTGGGCTCAACGCATCCCCTGCTTGGTCACATTAAAACTTGAATCAGCACTGATCCTGGTTTCAATAACAGTTCAATAAAAGCTACAAGGCAGTGTAGTGCATGAAAGCACCTTCACACTGTGCGAGTTTGGGCTCTCTAAGATGAAAGTTGTCACCAATTTGAAACAACGGTCGCAGTGTCCCAAATGCAAGGTTTTGATTTTAAATGTCATATGATACAGATTTATATGAGAATTATTAGCGTTGTTTGACCTGGTGTAAACTAGCATCAGTTTTAATAGTTAAATTATGCTCTAACACAGTGTGTTTACACGAGACATGAACTATAATGCACGAGTGATGCAGCAGCTAAGACCATTTATCATGAAGCTTTGAAATCATTTATACAAATGTATTTTAGAACAATATACAAGCTAAAACAATAATGATCTTAAATATTTTACAAAACAAATAGAGCTCTTTATAAAAGCACAAACTAACCCATTAATAAGTAATCGGCACATCAGGTTCATTTTCAATTCTGCAGTGAGGAAAATATATCCTAGTTATGAAAAGGGGAAACTACACTGTTCATGTATGTGTACAGACAAGTTCATTTATGATGAAACATAATTTCTGGTTATTTAAAATTTTGTTTTTCTTCATTTCACTCTTATGTCAGCAGCTGTAACTGCAAGTGTGCAAGACCTTGCACATCTTGTTGATGTTATTAATTATTCATGGCATTTCTGCAGCGCTCCGAACTGCAAAACTACGTCCAGCAACGCATTTTTCAATATGGATGTGTGAACAGGTCGAAGTCTCCGCAGCTTTTTGCCTACAGAGTGGACTTGAGACATTGAATGCAATCACCTCTGAAGTAAATCAAGTCTTCCAGCAGTCAAGTTGTTGTTAGCATGGTCAGCTAATTGAGTTGTTGTTGTTGTTTTCCCATCTCAAGTCACAAGTGGTAGCGCTGCATGTAGGCATATTTTGGTATATTTAAGTTTCAGTAATTTCCTGTATGTGTTTACAATCAACTCAAGCAATTCAAAGTAGCAGCAAATTCATGTATTCAAGGATGGATTTCTGAACTGTGGGGAAAAAAAAAATACTGAGACTGTGTGTACATGTGTTCACAGATCACCAATCTGGTTTAGTGGCTTGAATTCAGCCTTACATCCGTGTGTGTGTGTGTGTGTGTGTGTGTGTGTGTGTGTGTGTGTGTGTGTTGCTGGGACTGAAGGTTGTGTACTGACAGGAACATAGTCTATTTAGGTGCCTACATACTGTAAACCGAGTGTGTGTCACATCGCCTACTCACTTCGTTTCAATGATGGCGATTGGCTTGTGCTGCTGGTTGAAGTCTTACAAGTGGAACTGCGTATGGAAACACACACACACACACTGAGGCAGCATGGTTCACATTATCAAGAACATTGTTGCTCCTCCTACTTTCTTGTGTTGGATTTATCTCGTCCCCACAGAACACGAGTGTGAAAATGACCATGACATGAGTTGGTGATGGAATAAAAAAAGAGCGTGTGTGTCTCTGTGTGTGTGTGTGTGTGTGTGTGTGTGTGTGTGTTTCTGTACTAGGGTTAAATGGAAGCAAAGGACATGCAAAGGTCGGTAAAATAACTGGACAGAAAATGAAAGTTGATTGCAAAGATGAAAGGAGGTGGAGAGAGAGACCTTAAAAGACAATACTGTATTTAAACAGGTCCAGTACAGCCTGCTTTAACTGTGTTGTGCTGCACCAAGGTGTGAATGCAGTAGATTTCTTTCCACTGCGACATCACAGCAGAAGATGTTGTGGTTCTGCTTGGTAGAAACCTGACCAGAGGGCTGACGGTGACCAAACCAAGCTGTATCTTAGCCGACTGGCCAAACACCCATGGCTGAGCTGGTGACTGAAAAACAAGTATTGTTTTTAAAGGTCCTATATTGTATAAAGTGAGATTTCCATGTCTTTCTTGATTATGAAGCAGGTCTAGATTCTATATCAATACTGTTACTATCAAAGCGCTCAGTCCACAAACTGATCCTTAAAACAAGCTGTCAGGACTTCTGTAACTTTGTGATGTCACAACAAAGTAGTCACCGCCCTTAACCATACCCCAAGCCCTGCCCCCCCCTTGATCCACCATCTAACTATGCAGGATTTGGTTTCTCTGAGCGTTTACCTGAAATCTGCTATATTTTTATGAGATCACTCAGAAAACGGTCAGCCAATCAGAAGAAAGGCTCAAAGACTTGCTGCTATAAACAAACACATGGTTTTCCTGGACAAATTTACAAGATGGGAAGTGAAAGGATTTCACAAAACATCCTGCAAAACTTCCTACATTTTTCAGTTATTATAGTTTCTGTTTTGATAGTTCATGATTTCATGTTGTAGCACTCTCTGAAATGTCAAAATGTCAACTTGACACATGAGATATCCCACGTTATACAAAGTAGATTACTAATACATGTATTTGCTTCACATATTCATAATCCCCTATCCAAGGAAATCGGTTAACCAGTGAATGAACACTGGAGCCTGTAGGGGGCGCCAGTGGATTCTAACATCTAGTCACACAAGACAAATTAATCCAACTAGCTTCGTTAATCTTCTTTTACATGTATATTATATCAATTTTTTATTGTAGAAGAAGAAACACCCGTTTATGAGTATTCATCATTGTAATTAAAATGAAACTGAACTGAACAAGTCATTGTCCTTTACCTAGTTTAGATGTTAAATGGCTGACTTTATCTCCATTAAAGTGTTTTTATTACTTTGACTTTCCTCAGTAAAAAAATTGTAAGAACGATGAACATCAACGCTGTTTGATTTCCTCATAATTTAATGTGACTGATTCCAGGCCTGTAAGGTAAGAGAAGGTCGTGGAAGAGCCAGTATGGCAGCGTTAACAGCAAACTCATCTAATGAGTATTACAGGCACTTAGGCACTCATCTCACCTACTGTACAGCAGTAAAGTTACACATGAAACACACTCACAAACACATACACATAAGCAAATTAAGTCTACCTCCCCCCACCTATCTCTCTCTGTCACGCAAACACACACCAGTAAAAAAACACTTCTCTGTCTCCTGACTAATGCATGCTTTGAGAGCTGCTCCTCTCCCTCTCAATCATTAATGCTCATCTGATGTCTGATGCTCAGTGACTGATCAATCCCAGCGTCGAAGGCTCCACAGATGCATATATGTCTGATTAGCATCGACACACGTACGTACACTCGCACCCTGTGACTGACATTTCACTGAGGCTAATGAAGGAGACATCTCAGTGGCGGGGGCTAATAAACTCACTGACAGGGGGGAGGCAGGATGAGATATTTAACACCTTTGATCTCTCTGTGCGGGCCAGCGGCGCTGAGGATAATTATTTTGGATACATATCAAGTTCACTTTAAAGCCCAGACAACACAATGTACATTTTCCCAAAGCAGTCAGCCTTTAAGTGAGGCCAGTTAATTTATCCAAAGTGTGATCAAATGTTATCCGTAGATAAAACAGAGAATATTTGTCCTACTCATCCATGTGTATACACAGACTTACAGTGTATAAACCTGGGTCTAAAGTTTTTGCCATAATTCCCAAAAAATTAGTCCAAGCACACAAGAAACACTAAGAGCCAGATGATACCAGACAAATTTCAACCCTCGATTTCCTTGCTACATATCACTACATATCTTATCTTTAAAAAGGCAATGTGGCATACATAGCTAACTTCAGGCAACTGAGAAACGCTAATAGTCAATTGGCGTGTGAGTGTTTCACATCAGGGCAGCTTTCACTCAAAACCACAAATCTGAAGCTCATGGTCGCAGGAAAGGACCATTAAAGTCGTTTAAATCCGTTCTCTGGGGACCCTAAATATCGTACCTACGGACAACTTAGACAACCTAGTCCTGCATGTTTTTGGACTGTAAGAAGAAAGCGGAGTACCCTAAGAAATCGCACCAGTCTGACTTTGTTGTCCCTGCGACAGTGTTACAAAGTCGTAGCAATCCTGGTGATATTTTTTCGTAACCGATTTACAACAAAATATAGCCAAAACTGCACATATGAGTTGTATTAAACCAGAATTATCCTTAAAGCGAAGCAGAGGCAGTGCAGTTAAGTTGTTCTTCTTCGACTTCTCTGCTGAGCTGGAACCAGAGAGAACTTCACTGACCTGTTTTAGCTCGGAGGAAAAGGACTGTGAGAGATAAAAGTTGAGATAGTGTGGGGGAGGAAGAGTGAGAGACGAGGAGGCAGGAGATGGTGGGTATTAAATATGAATACCCCCCTCTCTTTTACCCCCCTCCCCTTCCTGTCCATCCATGATTCCAATTCACATTCAGTCCACTATACTGCTCTCACTTGACAAGCCCTAAACACCCGATGCATAATTCAACTGCCACCCCACACACACACACACACACACACACACACACACACACACACACGCACACACGCACACACGCACAGAGTTTGAAAAAGTAACTCCTGTGAAATCCCAATCTAGGATTCAACCTGGAAAAATGTTTTCTTACAGATGCACAAAATGCTGATGTTGTCACTTTATAGAGGTAGTATACACTACATTCAACCCCAGTGGTTATCGTCATACAGTTTGTAGAGTACTTTAAACAAAGTGTGTATTTATTATGATGTGAAAAAATTTGATGTAATTCCCTGAAAGGAAAAAAAGAAAATCCGTCCTTCTGGAGGGCTTTTGATCTGCTTGTTATGCGTCATATCACACTTCAATTAAAGTGTGACTGAAGCACATGTATGCTGCGTTTCAATTTATGCACTGAGAACAGCACACGTCGCTGGAAGAATGAGAGCTTGCATGGTAATATCATGTTGAGAAAAGTTTCATAAAGAGGGACAGCGGCCGGCGTGAAAAGAGAAAAGGTTGACGTTAAAACGGCATAAAAGAGTCGGAAGGGTGGAGAGAGTCACAGACACAGAGAAGAGAGAGAAAAGGGAGAGAAAGAGAAGACAGATCAAAGCTGTTTTTCTCGCTTTTTGCAGCTCTTGATTCGGAGCAGCGGGAGGCTGGGAGATGCGAGCGGCTTCATCCCCCAGTTGTAGCTCTCTGGCTTTGGTGTCGTTCAGGGAGATTCACTGTCCCCCCTGGGCTGTATACATGCCAGGCAAGGCAGCCTGCACAACCAGGCCATGCAGGAGAGAAAAAGAAAGTTTCCCTTCCTGCAGTGTCTCGCTTGCTCTCTCTGGTGCTCATGCTCTTGAGTTTTTTTTTCCTTCTCTCTTGCTCTCCTGTCTCTAGTAGTTTATCCTTCTCCTCTGTACTCCCCCTTTCTTTCTTTCTCTCCTCTCCTCTCCTCTCCTCTGAAATTTTTTATCTTGAAATCAATGTTTTCTTTCTTCCTTTTTTTCTTTTTTCTTATCAGGAGAACTTTCTGTCCTCCAGGGACGAGTGCACAGCTCACTAGCAAAACTTTACTCACAGCCAGACAGTTTGCAGCACAGCGGAGGTGGTAGCGTTTGTTATAAAACTTTTAGGTGTGCGAGGGGGTGATTAAGGCTTGGTTTTCTTCTCTGCTTCGCTGAGCTCCTCTCTTCTTTTTTCCCCCCTCCTCTTTCTCACCTTTTATTCCCCCTCTCTTTTTCTCTTGATGCCACACCATACAGCGAGCTGTGAAATGGGAGGGTTTTTTTTCCCCTTGTGTTCTTCAAAAAGAGCAATTGGGGGCAGCCAACAAAGGGGGCCTCTAATAAGCTGCCTACATATCACAGCAGAGGGTGAGTCCTGCGTCGCGTTGGCAGAATGATTAAAAGTTACCTGTGCCAAATGATTACTTCTGCGGTGCCCCGGGTTCAGCCGCGCTGAATGCAAGGCGGCCTTTTACTTAGCTAGCACTGTTTAATTAAAACACAGTCAAATGAGATTTTGCCACAATAAGGGACGATAATGGGTCAGCTAACTGATAGGGAGAGCTTTATCCGTTCTCATTAACCACTCCCTTGATAGCATACATGTAATGGAGGAGTCCATCACCCCATCTCATTTGGGAGGGAAAAAAGGAAGGAACGGAGGAGGGGAAAGGGATGGCAGAGGGGGGAGGCTGTACATTGGAAATAATACAATTAGGAAAATGCTAACACTTTGAGACTTACTATCCCTGGAGGCAAACGTCATGGGACACAGCACAGCAGTTTCGTAGAGAATACATCAACAAAGCTCTAATTGCTATCATGCATCTAGTGGTACTTCCAATCTGGTGACACTGATAGGACCCAGAGTCATTGCCTGTTCGGTTGTCATTTAACGCAACCCCGTCTGACCCATTCACTGCACCACCAGGGGAAACAGGCAGTAGGGAGTAGGGAAGCATCAACCTAACTTTTTTCCCCAATACTGATCCTGCAGTTCAGTATCCCTGGGAATTATGTCCATATTAGATGATTATTCAATAGAGTGCTGCAGGCATGAGTCCTAAAACCAGGAAAATAGTTTGCATTTTACCACTTCTGGTTCCTTTGTCCTAAAGTCTATGGGGTTTTTTGAATGGATTTTTGCTTAGATTGCTGAAATAAGGTCTGTGGTTACACACGCTCAAGAAATTTTCACATTTTATTCTACAACATAAAATATGTCAATAATGATCATGATTTCTCTAAGCTTGTACGTCCCATAAAAAAAGGTTGGTTGCTAACAAGTGGCTAAATGACACTACAGAGGTTGTTTGGAAGTTAAACGTCATCATGCTGAACGCGAAAACGATCTACTCACCGGTCCACCTTTGCAGCCTTGTTGTGTTTATNAAATTTTCACATTTTATTCTACAACATAAAATATGTCAATAATGATCATGATTTCTCTAAGCTTGTACGTCCCATAAAAAAGGTTGGTGGCTAGATGACACTACAGAGGTTGTTTGGAATTTAAACGTCATCATGCTGAACGCGAAAACAGACCTACTCACCGGTCCACCTTTGCAGCCTTGTTGTGTTTATATTTGCGCTTTTGCAAACTATGACTAACTTTGTAGGAGGAAAGGCTTTTGTAGATGAGCTAAGAGCTAAATCAAACTAAAAGCTGGAAGTTTAGTAGTGAGGTCATGTGACCGTGGTGTAATTCAGCTTTTTACTTCTGGTGACTGCATTTATGTGGTGTTCCTTTGTGAACATTGTGCTGAACAAAACATGTGAGTGTCATTACATTTTGTTTGTCAAAGAGTTTATTTTTTTTGCAATAATAAAAAAGCTATTGTAAAAATCCCATTGCCCTTTTGTTGAGGGAACTCTACAAAAAGCCCTACAAAAATACGTCATCCCTGCTGCAGTCTATTTAATGTGGATCAGTCTGGCTAAATGAGGCCAGTGTCAGTGGTGATAGTGATCCAGCTAATTGGAACACTGCACATAGCGTCAGATGCGGTGAAAAGAAATCTGCATTTGATGACCAGAACTGTAGCTTCTATTGAGGACACAGAGTTCATGCAAACATGAATGAGTTATTTCTTTTATCATTTCTTCTTCTTCAGAACAAATTTTTTTTAAAGCTTTGAACTGATATTTAAACTTGTGTCTAAATGCACCAAAAAATACTCAAGACAATATAAACATTTTTATTTGTCATGTTTCATTTATAAAGCTAACAACATTAACATTTGAGATTTTACTTGCTGCTCAAAATTTTCTGAGGGCTGAGGTATGTGTTGGTTGTGGACCCTGATTGCAAATGCTGTAATGGATCCATGAAAGCAGCATATGCAGGTCAGAGGTAAGCTAGCAATTATTGAAATGCTTTGCTTGGTTTATAAAACCTTTACACAAGAGTGGAATAAGAATCTTGCATCTCAGAGCCATGCTGCGTTTTTTAAATCTACTTCTCAATAGAGAGAGTAAGTGAAGCACACGCCGAAGCCACAATAAACACTCATTTTAAAAATCAAACAAAAAATCCTAAGTCCTTGGTGCTTCAACAGCCATCACCGAACAAAACATCATCTGACCCTTCAAATGCCTCTCATTCACCAAATGGCTCATTGTGTTCTCATGGAGAGTCCCTTATGACTGACCTTGGGCGAATGCTTTGAACAGGGACAAATGAATGACAAGGAGGTGATGGCAGATTCGTAAAAAAACATGGCATTTGTGGATGGGGTTGTTATAAGAACGAGTGGAGAGAGCGGAGGAGGTGGCCTTGGACTCACAGAAAAAAAAATTCTACCCAAGTCTTTTAGTCCTACAAAGAGTATTGAAAACCCTTTTGTTAGATGCTTTTACTTATTTCAATTTCTTTTTCACTTTAATCAGTCACATCTTTTTCTCTAGAATGAAGAAACTCACACCGGATTTCATTAAATTTCTGCAAGAAGTTGATCTGTACTTTGTGGAAGAAAGAAGTGATCTGTCCTGATGGATATTTGTATATACTTTTGTTGTATTCCTGTAGATAACTCACTTTAATGGCATTATGTGTGTGTGTGTGTGTGTGTGTGTGTGTGTGTATTATACTCACACACACACATTAAACTCATGTTTAACAATCAGGAATCCAGCAGAACTAAGAAAAGCTATAATTTATCATCAACTTTTATTTTTTAACTCCAACCATCGGTCATATTCCTTATAATACCATGACCATGTCTCCTAGAAATGATGTTGATATACTACTAAACTGTTTTCCCAATGACATAGTGGTGGCAACTTAATTGGTAGCTGGGTTATCCACAGAGGGAACATTTTTATTTGAATAAATGAAGCGCTACATTTGACAGGAGACAGGAGCATTTCCAGGAGGACGTTGGGGTGGATGGTGCACAAAGCACATGACTATCACACCAGAGATCCACATCCACAGTCCCATCTCTGGGTTGGGTCTGGCAACAAAAGCACTTTGGTTAAAGTTAGAGAAAGATGGTGGTTTTGGTTCCATAAAGATGGATTTTAGATTGAATGTCCTCACTCAAGTCATTATATAAATAGAAAACAAAATAAGCCCCAAAATAGAACCCTGGGGGACACCTTTAATTATCTCATGAAAATGTGATCTATAGCCCTATGCATAGACACATTGGCTTCCATCAACAAAGTAGTTTCTGAACCATTTAACAGCCTCAGGACGGAAGCCAACATTTTTTTTGTTCAGGTGCAGTTCATGATCAACGTAATCAAATGCCTTGGACAGATCAACAAATAAAGCAGTGCAATGCTGTTCTCTGTCTTAGGGCCCAATGAGGTAATTTCACACAACCACAGCAGCAGTAATTGTACCGTGGTCGGTTCTAAAAGTTAGAGTTAAATCATCTTTTTCCGTGTTAAATCAGAACCCTACCTTTCCCTAACCTTAACCAAGTGCTGTGAGAGTAAGAGTGTAATTTCCTCTTCCAGATATATTTGGAATAACCTGGGAGTCTAACTTTGCCACATTTAACCAATTTTAGTGATGTTGCCACACTCGAACTACTCACTGGAACTACTAAAATAAATTCCATGTTGAAATAAACTGTGCCCATCTCCACGTCATCTCATATGTGCTATCCCTAATTACTGCTGTTGCAGGTGTTTCCACTGCACTTATGTTGAAATCTATGGTGAGCCAATGAGAATCGGGAGGCGAACAAACCATAGATTACTTTGTCCAAAGCTGAGCATTTACTGTTGAGAATTAGGTTCACTAGCATATTTTGAAAGGTAAACCAGACATATCTTGACAGTGTGGCATCGCCAGTTATGGGACACTGAGACTCCACTGCCAGAATTTAACCAGCATACATCTTGATGTTTCTATTACCACAGGGGACTGCTGTGTGTATTCAGCAAGACTGTGGACTGTGAGTTTTCAAATATGATGATCTGATATTTGTAAGATTGTACCATTTACATGTGACCACAAGGGAAGACTATGATTTGAGCAGGAAAAGGATCAAATACATTTACATGTTAATAGGTAAAATTAAAGTATGGAGAAGCATTTCCTTAAAGTGTGTGGACGCTCCCTAGTGTTTGAAAAGACTTCCTGTTGATGCTCGCCTGAAAATTAAACACTCAACCACCTTTCAAAGCCTGTGAGGTGTTAGGTTGAAAGATTTTTAGTTTCAACCTTCATGGAGAAGAGAGGTTGTAGTAAAGTTAAATTCATAACAGATATAAAGAAATCTGGTGTGACAATATTTTTAAAAACATTTACAGTAGACAGCAGACAGTACAATCGGGGGGGGGGGGGTTGTGAAGAAAAGTATGTACAACAGGGCACAGAAAAGCCTTTTCCTGTCCTGCTGTGGATTGTAAAATTACATGATTAATATGGTTCTTTGGTCAAGGCTCTGTACTGTACTGTAAAAGCTAAGACTACACCATAGGAACCGGTGTTCTACAAGCGCACACTAAATCATCATTCTCTGTGAGCTGCGGTATTTTAGAGCTAATTATTTGTGCTAATTCTCTTTCTAATTCACCACCCCCTGCCTGTTATTATCAGAATCATTAGGCAGAATCATTAAGCATTCAGAAGCAGCAGGCCTACCTTTTGTGCAAAACAATTGCACTGAACTGCACTAAAATCTACCCAGTTGCTTGAGAGTCAGCCAAGTGATTTTCAAATTAAAGAACAAAAAGTTGATGTGATTATACAATATGCCTAACTGATGCTCTGCTCACATCTTTCCTTGGGAAAAATCCAATGTTTATTTTACTAAAAACAGGCTCTGTGTTTTGTCAATGAAGCAAGAAAATGTCACTTTCCACTGCAGTTGAGATACTTGACCATTGTTGTTTAACAATGGCCTCTTTCTCAGGCTTTTGTACATTAATGAATTTGTTACTGTTGTGTAACAAAAAAAATTATTCCTTTTTCTTGCTTTTGTGATGAAAAATCTTTAAAAAGTACCAGTTTTAAACAGCCTTGTGAACATTTTGTGTTTTTCCTAGTTCAACAGTCAAACTCTCCTTTGCTGTTTCCAGAATCAGAACACCAGACCTGTGACATCCACAAGAGAAACATTCTTTGTACTGCATTTGCTCTGCTTTCTTTATCTTTGTGTGTGTGGTTTTCTTGTACCAGCCCATATAATGATCTCTGTGGGGAGATTTCTTTGATGGATCATAAAACTACACTGTAACTAGTGCAGTCTTCTCTAAGACTACAGACTTACTGCATATGGGGTGTATGACAACTAAATGTGCTATATTTAATCCATGTTTTCATATTTCCAAAATTAAAAACTGAATTTATTCGCCTCCACTTGTGTACCAGGACACATAAATCCTGATGTGTATTTATTTATTACTACCCACGTACCCTGTGCAGCATCTATGCTGTATGCTTTCAAGGCAGCAGAGTAAGCAAGTTATTTTCAAATCTGAGAAGTCAACAAATGTGTGGTACATGTCTCACTTATTCAACTGAAATTTCTCCCAAACTATCCTTTCAAAATGAGTTTAATTACGTGTAGAAGTTTCAAGTGGATAGTTCAGTCTTAAATTTTATAATAACAACTAAGATGGACAGATAGTCTGACTGGTTTCCCTCTTTAGGCTGCAGACTGAAATTGGTGACTACATATAGTCATATAGTTTGTAATCCTAAATTTTACATAATGGAAATTCAACCATGCTGATGAAATCAGATCTGTGAATACAGGCACTTTTAGTTTTTTTTTTTTTTTTATATGTTGTTGTTTTACTATTATAGTTGCGTTGTACAGTCAGTTGATGGGTAAGTAGTAAGCAGGCAATTAAATGTAGAATAAGCAATTCTAATTCAATACACTTTTTGTCAATTTCAGTCTCCTCATGGTCCACTAGCTGTCCGTTCTGTGTGTGGGCTGAAAAGAAGATCAGGTGTTCCTATACAGCCCTGGCTCTGTTAATGAGAAATAAACAAAGTGGCTCAGACTCACAATTCCAGCCAATCAGCAACAGGCAGCATTTGTGTTTGTGCACTGGACAAGAGAAAGACGAAGAGAAGAGGGGGAGAAATGGGGGGAAAGTTGGCACATGCTAACGGAAAGTGCCAATTTAAAGATTACCAGGGGAAAAAAGAGCTGTCTCTCCTTCTGTCACTGCCATACCATGTGCAGCATTGATTGGGACAGCAGACAAGAGACCGGTCAAGGCGAGTGAATACAGTCTACCAGCAGCAATGTGATGGCAGCGTTTACCAATCACATTGTCATGGAAGAGAGAACAACCAAAGAGAAGAAGGTCAGAAGAACAAAAATTGAAAAAGAAGTGCAATGATCAGGCAAGGGCAAAGAGCTGCGTTAACATCGATGAGGTAATTTTGCCCTGGATTTATCCACTGGGACCAGCCTGCACCCTGAATGACAGGCACAGAGAGAGTTGAAAGGCATGAGGATGGATGTAAACGTTGCTCTGACAAGTGTGTAACATTAGTTAGCAAGCAGGTATCGATGTCACATTTGTGTCATACCAATAAGATACGTTGTTGGTGTGATGTTAGCAGGAGATTATTGCTGTCTGCAGCTGGTGTGCTGGCTACGGTCTTGTGCTCTCTGCAGGTGAGCTTTGCAGCACCAACTGTAGCTACAATTTGCTGTCTTGTTGTTTGCTCTATATCATGGTATTTGCCTGTACAATGTGCAAAAGGTTCTACAGACAGGAAAAAAAAACCTAAAAACACAAGTTTGCTCGCACAATGGATTTATTTGGTTGAAAGCAGAATTCAAAATGCTATGCCAAGTAACATTACCTTCCTTGTTGCTTAGCTATAACCCTACCATGATCTTTTCTGTCACTGTAGTTTTGTAAAACAATCTAAACAACTAACACAGCATCCTAAACACTAGTATAACTTGAGTGTTTGTGTGCATGCCGTATGTTTGGTGACATTTTATATTGCATGCTTTGTTTTGCTTTAGCTATGAGAAAGAGTATCCACTTCCAGGCCGTATAAGATGCTTTGGGTTGGGTTCTGCCATGTTGTTGTTGTTGCTTTGGCAACGCACATCCATAAATTTGGGAGGCGGTGCTTCTGGAGGAGCACTGAAGGTCTTTCTCCAGCATTGCTTACTCTACCTTTTAATACTGAAGGTTCAAGCATGAACACCTCAGTCCACCTTCAAGGAGCTACAGTAACTAACACACAAACATGAACACACACACACACACACACACACACACACACACACACACACACACACACACACACACACACACTAGTCCCCATACCAGCGTATGCATATTTGTACTTTTATTCCAGGAAATCATTAAAAGAAATTGCTAATGAATGCACGTTTCCTTCCACTACAGTATGCAAGGAGCATTGTTGCATTGATATTTACAGCTGGTGGCGCTGATTCTCCAGTCAGTTGCCATTCAACCATTGCAGAGTAAGAAGGTGCAACAAGATGACTTGATTAAAAGTACCAGTCAACCCTGAAATGATGGAAAACCATGTGGAAAACATGATGGAAATATGACATTTATGTTTGCTTCATGGATCATTTTGATAAACATTACAGTCTCCTCATGTTTTCTTCTGCCACTTCTTTTCTCCTCAGTGAAGCAGAAGTTTGAGTGATAAATAAGCCACATGCTTCAACTACGTAATGATTTATTCGCCATGTCTGTTTCCATTGCACTTTGTCACATTTGATTTTTATTGTTGCTTTTCAAATTTTCAGCACTTCCATTTTTTTTTTATGTGCAAATTGATAATACATGTAATTTGTTTTTTGTGATTGTCATATCAAGCAAACACACCTGAACAGGTCATTTGCTTAGGTGTATCCGAGGGTGCAAAATGGACATTAACAAAGCATCACAAAGCACTCAGTTCAATTTCCCAGTGGCAGTCAGATCAAAATTCTTAAATGTAATGAGGTGAACTGGCCATAAGCATATATAACATAATGTGTAATAGTATGTTCATGATAATTAAATAATATTAATGATATAATAAAGTTATATGTAGTGAGGGTTTGTGTTTTGTTCAGCTGTGAAGACATGTGGTTCTGGGACACAAGCCCTTTCAATAAATCTATCTGGCATGAAATTGTCATACTAATAAAGTACATCACATCCTATCTACTGGTAAATGTCACAGCAGCAACAGATTTGTCATACAATGAGTTTAAGATAAGACATATGTAGTAGGACTGTAAATAAGCCTTAACAAGCTGGCAGGGCTGGCAATTGCTACTGCTGCCAACTGCATTCACATCAATTAGAATTTTAATTATCTGTACCTGTGAATTCACTTGCACTTGCACAGCAGTCGTCGGGTGAAAACCACGTATCACCAAAAAGTTAGTATCTAGGGAGCAGGTTTAAAGCTTGATGACAATATACTTGACACATTTTAATGGGTTTTGAAATGGTTTTATGAGCCTGAGAAGTTGTATTTCTTTTAACTCACAGAAGACCAGATTGCCCATGAACTTATCAGAGAACATGATAATTACTAAACTACAAGGTTTTCACTGATGGGACATGGATCTTCACACATATTTCCACAAATATTCCACCCACATAGTCACACTAACAAAAGCCAGTGACACACACTCACACTGCAGTTTGCCAGCTGGATGGATTACATCAGAAGTTTTATGGTGGACTCACAAAAAGTTGTGCCATAACTTCTATGTTACAGTGTCAGCACATTTCTTTATAGCAGAAGACGACAGGACAGCCAGAGGGCTGTCAGCTGCTTCATTAAGGATCTCAGCACATCCAATTACAGAGTTACGACTGTTTGGTTAAGGGACAGAAAGCTTGAGAGAAAGAGAGAACCATAAAATGAGAGAAAGGAAGTGATGGTCAAAGAATGTATAAATGAAGAGAGTGAAGATGAGAGAACAGAAAGTGTCAAGTAGAGAGCAATAAGGAGAGAGAGGAAAATAATTTAATCTAAATGTTACAATCAAAGTTTTCTGAAGTCAATGAAAGCCTATAGGTCAAGCAGCAAAACCTTTAGATAGTCTGAGTAACTTGGTACATTGATGATAAAAAACATTTGAATTATTAAACAGCTTGTAATATAATCAAATACTTGTTATCTTGGCATCTTGTGGAATATCTTTGTGGAATCATAATAGCACAACTACTGTATAATTGCCCCTGGTTCGCTGCAAGCTTCATTCCTCCCACATGCATTTCAACAATGAAGAGTCACGCCAGTAATGAACATTCAGTACTCTCAGCTGGCCCACTTGGCCATTTCAAACAGGTTTTAGTTACAAAACAAAAACTGCTTCCAATAATTCAATTGATACTAGAGAAAGTGGATATTTTTCATGAACCAAAAATGGCGTTTTTTAAGTTTTCAGTCAGGTTTCAGAACTTGCCATAGCAGGGATATTTCCCCCATAAAAGTTGCCAATCATGGCCTTCCTCCCACAGCCATGATGGCCCAGTCCTAATTTTAAAGATGGTAGTCCTGCTTTTAACACAGAACCTCACTCTTGATACTTGGGCATCTCTTAAGGATAAGGATTTAAATATATTATGTTCATACTGTACTTCTAACAGAACCTTTTCTGTTGTAATAGCAGACTCCTGTTCCTCTGTAAGTCCTCCTTTGCTGAGGTTCTGTGTTGTATTCTCTCTCTCCTGCCCCTTGTTGTTGTTGCTTTTCATTAACATCTCCTGTTGTTGAAGACCCTAACACTCCCATTTGCCCTCCATTTACCTCAATGTTATCGCCACCCGCATCACTCGACCTCCCCACCCACCTTTTGCTCCTTCTCTCATTTCCCTCTTGATATCTATATTAGACCCATTCCTATAGTCATTTGCTGAATTGTCTAAGTACTACTTAGCTTTACAGTACACTGACTAGTTTCTGCCTACCTGATCCTGACCTTTGACCCTACCTGTTCTCTGACTGCCTGCTCCTTGCCTTGATTTGTATGCCATGCGTGACTGCCTGTGAGTCAGAGACAGCATACAGGGTCTAGTTGATGTTACAACTTTCCATGCACCAATCAGAATTTAGCAAAATGTGAATCAAAATCTGATGACAGTTGTGTTGTGTTGTTTGCTTATGCTGTCAGGCCACTGTCAATCAAATCTGATGAAACCACAACCACACAGTCGTGATAAAACACAGTTTTAGAGTCTTTTAAGTTGTAATGTTTTTTTATTAAGTTGTGAATATTTAAAGTTACAGAAAAATTGTTAAGACCTGACATTCATTTTTTAAGGGCTTTTACAGTGTTTCATTGTCCTTTTTTTGTTGTTGTTTATTTTTATAGCTCTTTTCAACAAAATACCAATGTGCTTCCAAAAACAAAGCCCATCATTACCGTCAGTGATGCATGGAAACAGGTGTAGCAGCTACTGTATTTAGAGATGCTATTGAGCAGAAGGAAGTCAAGCTTTTCTGTATAGTTTTTATGTGGAGAGGTTTACTAAATGAGAAGTAAGGCTGGAAAAAAATATCCATATAATTGTGATTTTTTATTTGAATTCAAAATTGCATCTTCAAATTCTCGATGATGAGATCGATGAGTGGTGCAGGGTTTTTTTTTTAATTACTATTAGTCTTGCTGTTTTGCACATGTAAGCCTAAAATTATTTATGTAACATGTTTTAGTCATTTTTCATTTGCCAAGGAGAATAAATCCATGGTCCAACAATTTTACACCTTTACAATTTTTTATTTACTATATAGCCTATCATTCATTTAACACAATCTCATATTCAAGGAAACATCAGTTTTTTTGCAACATTCTTTCTTCTCTCTACACGACATTACAACATACCTCTTCGAAACTTGTTTCAACTCTATTAATTGTATGTTTGAGTTCTGTGTGTGCTATACAGTGCATTCAGAAAGTATTCAGACCCCCTCAATTTTTTCACAATTTGTTATGTTGCAGCCTTATGCTAAAATAAAATAAATGTTTCCCTGTGCAGACTGATGCACCCTGACTAATCCAAAAACCCTGAGGTTTCATCATGTCACTTAGCACCTCAAAGTGTGGTTATTTAGACAGTTACAGATATGTGAAGCATTGGCAAATTTAATGACATTATCCAATTATATTTAATTTCTGTAGAGCATGCAATGGAGAGATTCTACTGGCTTTCTATCTAAAATTTCTATTGCACAATTATCCAGTGTATCATCTGAAGAGGCGTCATCATCAAAGGAGCTGCTTTAGACCATACAGTTGCACCATAACCAAAATGCAAGGAAAAATGGATTGCATAAAACTATTTGCAACAGCTTTTCATATGTCTAAATGTGTGGAGGTAATGTTTGTTAAGGATTTCAAAACAAAAAAAAGAAAAATAGAGTCCTGCATCATGCTGTTGATGGAAACAAGTTTAAAAACCCACATTACCTCTGCTGAGCCTTGAGTGTTGATATTTCTCTGATGGACCTGTCTAGACATTTCTGTTTTGTTCACTGTGTGTCAAATGTTCAAAACTTACTGATAAAGTATTTTTTCAGCACGCATGACTGATGATGGTGGTGGAACTTGTGGTTCAGCAGAAGCTAACAAGTTTCCTGGCTCAACAATAGGCTATGCATTATGATTAGCATTAGGCTATGCAACTCTGGAGTCCAGGAACCCATTAAAAACCCCTTGATAAAACTGAACAAAAAAGGCGGTAGTGGTGAACAAACTAGCCAGTGTTTGCAAAGTAATGTTGATAACATTTCAATAAAACTAACTGCACAATTTGCAATTTGGCTAGTTTGCTAATTTTATAAAACGCAGGTGTAGTTTGCTAGCAAGCTAGTTATATTGCCAATAGGTGTGTCCCAATTTAGGGACCACCACCTTGGATGGAGAAGATCTCCTCAGCCATCGAAGACCACAAACTGAAATGGCCTACAGAGGATTTCTGCTTAGCGTCACCAGCTGTGCCCACCCTTACCCGTTGTGTCACTAAGCACCATTACTGTCACCTAGCAACCTTGACAACACAAAACCCTTGGTTTTAACAGTTGTACCTGTTCAACAGAGTTGAAACCTAATAATTAAATTTGAAAGTGTAATCCTCTCTGTCGGTGTTGTTTCTGCCATATTATTTACTGTATTTATTTTCAATTACTTTTGCTGTAGTTCTGCTTCTAAAATAACCCACCTACTTTCTGACTTTGAATATCAGAAAGTACCACTGTTTGGGCAGGAGCCTTCTTCACATCAGGTTCGGAGTGTGAGCCATGCAAATGGAGTGTCACAACTCCAAGACTTTAGCACAAGCAGTCATATTAGCAGCACTGTCTGTGACATGACATGTTACCTTGTTTGATATTTCCTACTGTGTTGTGAGAGGAGCTTTCACACAGGCATGGTGGTCTGCAATGTGTACCTGCGGGAATGGCTGTACACCTAGGACAAAGGTGTTCAATAGGCTTTCCTCCACAAAGTGGCAGGTAGCAGCCAGGTACCTTAGATGTTTTGTGCCTCTCCTCTACTGTGGCCTTGGAAAAAACAATGATTTATTGCAAATTCTTCCAATTAATGTAGAGTACTCATGCTGACATTGTGTAGGTTACACACCTGCCTTGAGAGGAGAATATAGGTGGGATATAATTTATGCACAAACTGCCTAAATCCCTTATCCTCGACCACAGAAAACAGCTGACTGTCCATCACAATCATATATAAGGCCTCATCCAGCTCCTGTTTTCTGGTGACTGGAGAAAAAGGAAAATATATCAGTTAATGACAGTAACAGGTCTATCATTTCAATTATAGACCTAACTCACCAGTGTAATATATGTTATATTTTTTGAGGATTACTTTTTCAATTACTCACCATGAGCTGTTCCACCTCCAGCATCCTCCCTATTCTCTTGGAAGTCACGATAACGCCTTAGCATGGATGATGTGTTGTTATTATATGCTTGTTCTTTAGAGCACAACAAACACTTCACCTTAGAAAAAACACCAAATAAATATAATGTGATGTCCTTGAAAAAAAGCATATTTCACAGCATCTACAATAAGGTTATATACTATGTATATGGGGCCTACCTTATTAGGAGAGATAAGCTCAAAATGTTGCCATTCTGGAGACTTCTGTCTTTCCTTTTTTTCAGCTTTATTCATTCAGGGCAGATTCATTGAGATGCAAGCTCTCTTCTACAGGAACACCCTGATCGCATTCACATAGTGACACACATTCACACCTGGAAGCTGCCCAGTACAACAGTCTGACCTGCTGGCCAGTAAGAACCATGATGGAGCAGTTGGGGGTTAAGGGCTGTGCTCAAGGGCACCACAGAGGTGTTGATGAGGATTTGGATAAGTGCTGTTCTTTCACTTTTCCAACCAAGATCCTGCCAGTCCAGGCTAGCTCCTCTACCCTTTAGGCCACCACTGCCGCCTTTTTCTTTTTCTTTGGTGGATCCATCAGAAATGTGACCAAGCCATGCAATTTGATAATCAATGGTATAGACCAAAAATCATGAAGATGTTTTGTTTCTCTCAGAGGTCTCATATTCACAGTCAAATGACAAAGCATTATTCGAATCCCTTCGAACAGCCGGCACAGGGTTCAGATGGGAAGCAAGGCTTCACACATCATCAGTTACGTTATGCGTCTAAAATGATAGACGCGTCTAAACTCCTCTGGCTGATGACACTGATAACGTCTCAGAGAACTGAGCAAGAACGGCAGTATAACACCATCCACGCTGTCACTAGATCACATGTCAGTGATGCATCTGTGTCTAAAAAGGCTTATCTTACAAAAACATGCTTTGCACAGGATATATAAGTAATTGCCTTAAAGATCTTTATTCTGAATTATTGATTTCAAAATTGTCTGCAAATTTAAGCTGAATAGCTGTGGGCTTTGTGCGGTCAGCACCATGGATAGCGTCTTTTTCTGTCTCTGTCCTCTGCCTTCAGCCCATGACACTGTCCATGGTGCTGACACTGACAGATTTCTGCACAAAGCAGAGCTGACCGAGGAGTTTGATCCATTTACTTTTTCTTTTTTTTTCATATCATCACCTCATGATAATTGTAAATATGACGGAGATAAAGATTAATCTAGATAAATAAGTAAGCAAACAACAAAACAAACAAATGTGGCATTTAATGAGAAATTTAGGCTTGACAGTATTCTAATCAGCAGCTATATTTTCTAGGTTTTACTGTCTCCACCAGGGTGCACTCTAAAAGAGTCTGCCCTGAGATAGCAGTTTGCACTGTCCTGCACTACATCTGCCTCACCAAGAGGATCCCCCTCCCCAGGCAACATCATCAGCTGGTTCAGGAGGAACCCTGCGGTACCTGTGGTCCCTGCATTGCATGAGGATGTCAGCGGACAACAAGTCTATGCACACATTGTTAATGCCTTACAAGTTTATATAGATTTCTCTTACTGTTTCAAAACATCTAAAGCCCCTTGTTGTTTAACTCTTTACAATGTGTTGCTGCAGTACAAAATAATTCCAAATAAGATTCCATCTCCTTATTCTCTTCCAGCGGTTCCAGAGGTGAATCCTCTCCAAACACATCAACAATTATGTCACTGTACATTGAGCTTTCAGGGGAGGACCCCCACTAGTTTGATAGATTTTTTTCAAGGCCACATCTGTCTTTGCCTTGCTCAGGAGGTCTTTCCCTTTCTTCCTCACACGGCTCTTTGTACTAAGGCTGCCTGAGTCAGAAACATCATTAATTGCTTCCGTTATCTCTTTCCAAGTTGATTGCTTCTTCTTATTAGTTACCAAATTGGACTGCTTGGCAGTTATTGTGTTCCTGTACTGACTGTACAGCTGTATCAATTTTCTTATCTCAATGTCAGTAAAATTTCTCTTTCTTTTTCTTTGACCCTCCATACTTTACACAAAACCAGAAATGATAAAAAATCTGCAAAAATAGCTGTAGATATGTGGGCATTCACATGAATGTGCATGGCTAAGATTGAGCATAGTTAAGACTTAAGTTTGATTGGTGCAACCAATGTAAAGTTCAGTCTAAAGAATGGTCTTATTAAAGACATTATGTAACATTATGTAATCCTTCAACTTAGTTTCAATATTGAAAACCTTTTTTATTAGATTTCAAGCTTTCAAACACTGAGTTTCAACCTTTCGAAGCTTTTTCTTTTCCAGTTTCGAAGTATGACATGATGTTCATCCCATAAGAAACTGCCAGAAAACTTCACCTCTGTGGGTGTTAGGTTTTCAGGGAGTGAACAAACCCAAAAACCAACAATATGCACAAATAGCCCAGGGCTGTCTATGCTTACGTGGACATGATGTACCAGTCTGAAACTTACACATGCAGCCAACAGGCAACATTTATATGCAACTAATCTGCATTAGCATTAAGTGCCAGTGTAAGAAGTGGAGGGATGTTTATATAGTGAGGTTGAGGGGGTCAAGGAGCTGAATGGCTGTACAATCAAAATGTTCCACATCAGCAGAGAAGTCATTGACAGCTTTATGAATTAACCATCTCCCTGTCCTTTCCTTAAACATAAACCAGATTGTTTTAGGTGCTGTAACTTAAAGAACCATTTTTAACTGAACTGAACTGGGAAAATAATTTAGAAATTGGATTTACAAACACAAGAAACCAATATATACACTGTAGTGACCTCTAATCAAATTCTGTAATGGTTCACCTTAAAACGACGAAGTTCGACACAACCTCATAAGGGAGAGTAGATCAGTTTAACATCAAGGAATATGGACTAGTTTAGAGACATGGAGGCAGATTGAGACACATGAGAGAGAGGTGAGGAGTGTTTTGAGTGTCAAACGTGACTACTGCAAAGAAAGTGATTTCAAGTTATAGTAGTCCTAATTTTTAGCCACGCTGTTGGTGTGGCTCTAGTAAAATATCTCAACAGCTATTGGACACATTGCCATGAAATATTGTACAGACACTCATGGTCCCCAAAGGATGAGTCCTATTGGTGATCTCCTGGTTTCTCATCTAGCGCCACGATGAGGTTGACCTTTGAGGTTTTGAGTGGAATGTCTCTTTAACTGGATGATTATAATAAAATTTGCTGAGGACACAAATTGGTTTGGTGATGTTTGGTGAACTTTTCATCTAGAGCTACAATTAGGACTAAAATCTGTACTTTAATTGGGCGGCTGTGACTCAGGAGCTTGAGTGGGTTTTTCCATTAATCAGGGATGGTGGGTCAATCGCTGGCACCTCTTGCCCACTTGTGGAAGTGTACTTCAGCAGAACACTGAGCGTGACGCTCCTGGTGGGAGCAAGTGAATGCGTGAAAGAGAGGAAAATTGTAAAACAACTGTCTGTTCAGACAGAAAAGCACTATACAGAGATCAGCCACAAAATTAAAACCAGTTACTAGCAGGTCTGGAGAAAAAGAACAAGTGGAGTTTTGGTAAGTTTAGGGCCCAATCCTAATGTCCACCCTCATGGATTCCATGGAGTCCATGAGGGCTTCAGGCTGTCCCAATGTCAAAGCATCAAGGGCATGAGGGCTCATAGACATTTTGAGCCCTTTATGCACACTTTCTATAAGTCCCCATTTCTGCAGACTGCATCTGCATGTTAAGACATTAAACATGGGGTTGCCGTGGTTACCAGGGGATGCCTGGAAGCGTAAAAATTGGCATAAGAATATAGAAAGAATGGTCAACAAATAAGCATGAAAGGAACGAACCCAAAGGTTAACATTATACATTACATGAATTTTACATGTGAGTGTAAACACAGAGCTCACTAGTGATTCAGAGCCAGAACTGTGTGGAGTTATTTGTCCTTTGATGGCATGAGGTTAAATTACAAATATGCTTTCATCGGCTCCCATCCAACATTGTTTTTTTGTTTATAAATTGGGAGTGAAGGGAGGAAATTAAAAAATGGAAAATCAAAAGTCCCAAACCCACAATGCATGCAACATGTTTTGGTGTCATCAAAGTAACGTGATATATCACGAAGTGCTGTCCCACTCCGCTTTATACAGTATCTGTGAGCCTTTGCAGCCTCTCGCACTTAATCACTTACCAGGTGATGTCAGTGATCCCAATTAAGGGTTCAGGGCTCAGGCCTTAGGGGGGGCACTGGGATTGGGCTCACAAGTCAGTTTGCCTGGTGTGTTACTCAGCGACTTAGTGCTGCCTTTCAGACCACATGTTTGTCTGTTACAAGCCACCACATTATAACATTTACATTCCTACTGATCACTTCATCCATGTCACTGCTGGGGAGGACATGTACGTGGGTTTCTTACAGCCCTTCCACCTCAGACGCCAGCTGTAGCTTCACTTAACTTCACATCCACATGAAGATGTAAACTCACACTGCTGAGGCAGCGAGGTCCTGATGTAGCGGAACTTGTCTCTTGCTCTTGGTAATTCAGTGAATTCACTCTGTGAGAGCGCTCATGAGACTCTCAGGGACATTTTTGAAATGAACTTTAACTGTCACTATTTACTTTTTGCTTTCTGTATTTAACACATCGCTCCCAGCCTGCGTTGCTGTGTATACATTTCTTCATAAGCTTGAGATTTGATTTGAATTTTGGCAATTACCTGTATACTCTGTGTTCTTTCACAGTAGCATCCACAGGTTAATGTGGCGACTGGATCTGGCGGCCATTTCCAATCCAGCTTGGCAGAGAGCCTGGTGCTGGCAGCGTGCCTTACCTGGCCAGCACAGCAGAGCAATGTGGTCCAAATACCCACAGAGCCCTGAGCAGCTCAACCTCACATTACCAGCCAGCTGATTAGCATAGACGCTTTGATATAAAGAAGCACACACTGTTGTCCCTCTATCCCATTCACTTTGCTGCTTGTTTTTAGTCCTTCCAAATTCTTCATTTGGCACAATAGAAGGGGACTGTGAGAGTAACATGGCACAGACTGAGTGAGGTATTGTTTAGATATTTGATTGTTTGTGGCCATTGATCATTTAAAAGAGAGATTCTGCCTTTGATCGTTCTACTGATTTATTGGATATTCTATACTGGGGAGCTGCATCAACTTTAAACGATCACTGTGGAACAGTTTTCACTTGACTATGTGTATGCTACAGATAAAATCATTTTACTATCACTACATTGTCTGACAAAATGAACAAAAATCCAGGCCCTGTCCACAGCAGCTGTGCCGTGAGATCGGATATATTGACATTCACAATGAGTGATGACAGAAAGAGCTGAACACAAAAGGTTATCATATTCAAGTCCAACCACACTAGATGAAAAGAAAATGTGTATTTCACTATGCTGTAAAACACATGACACATGGCAGCAGAACAACTCTGAACTATATTTGAAATGCAGCTGCTAAAAAAACAGGCAGCTCCACTCCTGAAACGTTTTCCAGTGGGCATCGAATTAGCGACGGAGCCGCAAGTAAGCCAGAGCACAAGCGCAACACGACAGGGCCAGATCCTGTAGACATAACAAGTTACACCTAAACATTATGTTTAGTTACAGTACGGGTACATATAGCCTGTAACTTTTCCTCCCTGAGTGATGTCTGAAGGTATTCCTTTCAGGCTGCATACAGCCCAAACAACCTTCACCAACAAGTTAGTGTGGTCTGTATGCAGCCTGAAAGATATATTTGTGGCTTTAATGTAATTTTAAATCCCCTCTCTGAGGCTTCTCTCTGGAGCTCTAGTAACAACACACTAGAGAGCCAACCAGGAGAGGCTCCAAGCCTCTCTTCTGATTGGCTGACTGTTTTCTGAGTGATCTGATAAAAATATAAAAGATTTCAGGTAAACACTCCAAGTGGGTGGGGCTTGGGGAATGGCTGAGGGTGGGGACTGCTTTGTTGTGTCATCACAAAGTTACACAAGTCCTGACGACTCATTTAAGGCTCAGTCTCTGAACACAGGCTGTGTACATTTCTCTGTGGAGTGAGCGCTTTGATAGTTTCACGGTATTAATATAGAACCTAGACCGGCTTTATAATCAAAACAAGACATGGACATATGGGACCTTTCAGTATTTCAAATTATTTTATATGTCTATGCAATACTAAATATGCCTTTCACTGTAATTCACTGAATATAAAATGATGCAGGGGGTTCCTGGCGAATACTGCACATCATAAAAAGAAAGTGAGTAAGCATTGTGTTCTTTCAATCCCTCCCTGTTTATTCAGCTCACATGTGAGGCTTTAAAACCTTGCTTGTAATAAAAAGCACTTCCTGTCCTCGTCTGTGCCTCTGATTCTTTAGAAGAGATAAAATGTACATGAGTGACAGAATCACCAGCAGAGCCGTCAACATCATTACTACTCTTTGTGCCTGCCTGTGTTCCCCCTTTTTAAATCTGAGCTCCGGCATAGACTGATGTCTCCTTAATTATTTGGCAAACAAACAAGTTGCTTGTCATCCCGTCTCAGTCTATCTCTTCATCTCCTGCTTCTTCATTCCCTGCTCTGTTGGCAGATTGCTGAATAATGGAGTGGCTCTCAGTCTAGTACCCTGCATGTGCGGGGAGTGTGTAGGTTTAGTGATCTTGTCGGCATTTATATTATGTGTGTGTGTAGATGGTGATGGCGGTTGGGGAGGTTCATCTTCCTAGTTCAATGTGGAGCTTGTGCCTGAGGGTTGTCCTGGAGCTAATCTCTAGCAACCTGCTCACATGCCCATGCTTCACTTGCCCAATAATACACACACACACACACACACACACACAAACACACACCACTGCTGTGCTACCATAGAAGACAGATGGAGAAAAACATTCATCCTGAATACTGCATTATGGTGGATGCACAGCCTGTTTTAAAGATCAGCTGGTTTAATACAGTCCTTTCACCAGACGAGAACATCGATATCAGACGGTTCTGCAAAACTCTGGATTATGTTCAAGGTCAACAAACTTTTTACATCCAATACTGACGTACAAACACAGTACATTTGCTTTCTGCAACATCTCTACAGGGCAAATATGTCTGTGTGCAGTCTGTCAGCCGGTGAATTCCCATCACCTGCTTTAAAGTCAGACGTGCTACATGCCAATCCACCATCCCAACCTTCACACCCCTGCTTTCTGCCCAGCTATATAAAGGGCTACTTCCTTTACTGGAACTGAACGATCACAATGGGCATAAATTGTGAGCTGCAGCATTGTTCAATATGAACATAATTCCAAGTGATACCCTTTTCTAGTGATTTGTGATAATGTGGGATACACAATACATACATACTGTATAAACACTCACCAAGCACTTTATTAAGAACACCTGGACACCTGCTTATTTATGCTAGTATCCAATCAGCCAATCATGTGGCAACAGTGCTATGACTAAAACCCTGCAGATACAGGTCAGGGGCTTCAGTTAATGTTCACATCAAACACCAAAATAAAGAAATAAATGTGGTCTCATTAACTCAGATTTGACTGTGGCATGTTTGAATATTTCTGAAACTCTTGATCTCCTGTGTTTTTCCGCACACAACAGTCTCTAGAGTTTTTACTCAGTAGGGTGCCAAAAACAAAAAAAAACACCCAGTGAGCAGCAGCTCTGTGGACAGAAACTCCTTGTTGATGTGAAGAGATCAGAGGAGAATCATTATACTGGTAACTCAGATAACTACTCTTCACACCTGTGGTGAGCGGGAAAACATCTCAGAATGCACAACAAATCCAACAATGGGGAGGAACCATGGGTTACAACAGCAGAAGGCCACGTCGGGCTCCACTCCTGTCAGCTAAGAAAGGAGATCTGAGGCTGCAGGGGACACAGACTGTAAAAATGTAGCCTGGTCTGATGAATCTGGATTTCTGCTAAGGCAGCAGATGGTAGGGTCAGAGTTTGACGTCAACAGCATGAATCAATGGACCCAACCTGCATTAACCTGCACATCGTTTTTTTCTGTCTTATGTGTGTCAGACCTGACAATGGACAAAAAGTGTTCGAGTTTTTCCTCGACCAATCCAACTCACCAACTGGTCAAGACAGGTTTTTGACATGTTTTTTAATTACCTAAATTAGTTGATTAGACTATGTGAAGTGTTCTGCTGCATGTAGAATATAGAATAAAATATTGGCATGATGTTTGACAATAAGAAAACATGAAAAATGAATTTGTATGCATTCAGCATTTCTGCCACAAGTAAAGCCGGGTATTCTGACAATTTTCAGTGTCAAAACAAGACCTTTTTGATATCACAGTTTGCGGGGAAAAAAATCATGTTTAAGCCTTTTTCCACATTAGACTGTAATTGACTGTAATTTCCATTAACCATGGTCCAAATGCCATTTGAAGCTAGATACTAGACTACAGACAGTCATCACCTAACTCTGCAGCTTTGTGCAGCTCTACAGGGCTTTTTAGATACTTTTAGTGAGATTGTCCAGCGAAGAAGATAGCAGCATCAGTTGTTTCAGTAAGTGCTCCAAAATAACATCTTGACAAGTGACATAGACTTATAGTGGCTGCAGGAATTGACAGGACCAAAGGTTTAGTTTTGTACTGCCTTTATTTTTGTTGACTTGATTTCATTTGAATATAAAAGCTCCCTTCATCTTTGTATTTGGACTATGATTTGATGATGAGTATGATTTTTTTTTTCTTTTTTCTGTTTCGTGTACTATCAGATGATTTGCACAACACACTACATATTAAATTTGATGTTAAAGTTCATTGTATAACCTGAAGTCTGCTATATGGCTTACCAACCTGTTGTCACTAGAGCTCCAGAGCCTGAGCCTGAGAGAGGAGATGTAAAACTACATTGAGCTGTTTGGTTCTTAAAACCACAAATATATCTTCTTATGGATCAACACTTCAAATAAAACACTGGAAAAGTGTCAAATAGGAGACTTTTAGGGATTAAATTTGCCACATTTAAATGTTGAAATGCAACATTCAGTGCTTATTGTGTATTATTGCACCATCATTGTGAATAAATAGTTGTCTAATGTTGCAATGGCGCTTTAGTAAGACACAGAGCGTTACTAAATGACTGGACAGCATCAGCCTGTAATAAGCAAGACTCTATGATGCATCCCGTCACCATGGCAGAACGTTTGTTTTTGCCCTTTCTGTATTATGTGTGGGATATGATTCTGATTCTGCCGCACTGAGCCGCCTTCCTTCTAATGACCAGGAGCCACCAAACATGCATAATTGTCTTAGTGTCACATGTAAAGGATCAGTTGACTCACAAGGTTCTCTTTCCAGAGCTGACAGTGATTCATCATCGTGCTTCATTGTAGAAGTCAGGGGTGAGATTTCATTTCAGTGGTGGGAGAAAGTGAATCAGATGTGTAAAGTATCTGTGCAGCATTTCCACAGCACATTAGGTGCTATTTTGCACAATAGCTTAATGAGAGCCACTAATGTGATGCTAGTGAAGTAAAAAGTGATAGCTGCAAAGGGCAAATGAGGGAGAGCGCAGGTACATGTACAAACTTTCCTCACACATTCACAACATAAAGGGGGAGAGATATATACAGACAGTGCTTTGATGATGAGATATTGTCACATTTTTATTATGTGATATGAGTCATATGGCAGCTGTGAAACTGATTATTTTTTTTCTTATTAACCACCCACAATGTCGCCTTGAAAAAGTTGAAACACGTCAGGTTCTACATCACCCACAACCCACTCATTAAAAGTCATTCTCTTTCAATGGAAACCTTATACTTTCACAGTTAATTTAAAAATTCAGTGATTGGAAATTTTAAAATACGTTCATGTCATTAAAAGTAGGTGTTTGACATGTTTTGGCACAAAAGGTGCTGACTATTTTTTTTATTCTCTCTTGCTGCTTTTTCCCTTCATTTTCTGGTCTGTAGTTTGGATTTCCAAAGAGCTGCCCTCCAGACATCAGACATCATTTTACTGTTTACTACTTCAGAGCCAAAGCAGCGTTTCAGTTTCTCCACGCACGCTGTTGATTATTCATATCAACTCTGTGGAAGGGAGAAAGGAAAAAAAAAAATCAAGTGAAATGGCTTAGTGATGAAAGAGCACGAAATAGTGAGATTAGAGGAGGGGAATATTGGTAGAGAGCGAAAATAAAAGTTCAGGGGGAAGAGAAAAAAGAAAAATATGAAGGAAAATTTGAGGAGGGTCAGAAAAGAAAGGAAAATGCAGTCTAAGGACAAAACGAGAGAAAATATATAAAGAAAGTAGAAGAGGAGTGTGTACCTGTCAGCCGTGTGCCGCTCATCCTCAGGCCATCTGCTCCACTACATCAAGGGCTTTGCATTGATTAACATGCCATTACACCCTTCACATAGTGTGTGTTTGTGTGTTCATCCATACAAAGTATAGTGTTTGTGTGTGTGCCTTCATATGCTTGAGTGAGTGAGATGTATTAATGTGTGTGCATCTGTATGCTTGTGTTCATGTGTTCATCCATGGATTACAGCTGGAAGGTTTCTGTGTGTGTGTGTGTGTGTGTGTGTGTGTGACTGTGTTGGTCCTGTGTGTACATATGGGACTTGTTTGGCCATAATTACACCAGTGCATTGAGGTTTCCAGTTGAATGCTAGTGGGAGGTGGGTGAGGGTCTGAGTGGAATAACCAGGGTTACAGATCAACAGGGTGTCCCCCTGGGCTTCACCCTGATTATGGCTAGACACGTGAAAGAATGGCAGACTGGGGCTGCTGTGACTGTTTTCACTGAGGCTTTAAAAAAGGATTTCAGCCAGCTGATACTATTGTAGAATATCACAGCTGCCTCATGGTCAAGGATGGGTATTGAACCTCAATATGTTCAGGTCCAGACTGAAATGTGGCTATAGCATAAAGTATTAGAAACTGTCAAGTAGTGGAAGTTGGCAAATGTCTGGTCAGATTTGAAGCTGTGCTTATTTGTTTTTAAAATATAAATTTAATAACTTTAATTAAGAATCAGGTTTGCCAGCTTTTGCACTGTATTTTATCTGGGCAAAATACTGTTACTGCTACTTGTGTTTAAACATTTGGACAGTATTGGACAAACTGAAATTCTGACCTGATGATGGTGCCAGAGGAAAAAATATATAGAATGTTTACCATCTTAGTTTAGTGTGTTAGCATCATAGGCTGTAAATAAAGATGGACGTAGCCTCTGTGACATCACCCATAGGTTTCTGAAGAGCGGTTTTGAAGCTCAGAGTGAGCTGCACCGCCATTGCCGGCTTGGCAGTGGCTGACTCTGCATAACTCCCAGCTAATTGAAAAATGAGGGTGGGGTGTGTGTGGAGCAGAGACTTCGGTAAATACCAGTTTGTGACAGACTAACAGGTAACTTTAGACTTGAGGTCACAGTAAGGCCGCTGTGTTTTTAAAAGGCAGCAAACAGCCTTACCTTTATCCACGACTGTTCTAACTGTGGGGTTGAATTTCAAAATGCTTCCACACGTTACTTCTCAGATGGTTTGGTGTTATGTTTGTCTGTCCGTCCTGCACTGCTTTCCACAGTGCATTTGCAAACAGCAATAGCCAAGTTTACTGATAGAGCAATGGAGCATACAATTGAGCTCAGAGTGGCAGAGCATTTTAAGAAAGCATCTGCTGGAGTACACAGCTTGACCTGTTGCTTTTATATACCATGAATATAGAGTTTTGATCAAACGTGTAATTTTGAAACCCTAAAAGATACCTGACCTTAATCATGACATATATTAATTGCATTGCTCCATTTCTCCTGACAATTCCCGGATTTAAATGGTAAAACAAAATCTACACAAGCAACACACCTTTCAAGGCCACATGTGCAGCTGCAGTGAAACATACAGCAGCATACACTCTGAGCACTAGGTATTTAATTACATGGTGCTATACATCGGTGCTACCGTACCAACAGAAGGATCACTGCTGACAAATTTCTACATTATAGTAAAAACTTCTCATCATAGCTCTAATGGAGGCTCCCACCTCCAAATTATACCCACTCACTGGATTTTAATAACATATAATCTGAACAAAAACTAATGGTATAATTCTCTCTCTGCCCTTGTTAAGTCACAACACTTAATACATGTATCTTGGAAAGACAATTCATTAATTTCAGAAATTACTGTGTGTGAAGATCAGGCATCATTTTGACTCAAAAGTGAGAGAAAATAACTGGCTGGCAGAAGGATTATATACTTTCTCGCACTGCTGCACTGTGGACTTACTTTCACATGGCAGACCTCAAATGTTTGATGCTCTGAATATTTGATAGTGAAATAAATCCCTCTGTGCTGCTGGTGGTTATAGTGGTTTTTGTCTTTTGAGCAAGCGTGTGTGTGGTGAAAGGACACACACACACTGGTACAGTAGGTGTTTTTTTGTCTTGATGTAAGACAGCTCTGATCACACACACACACACACACACACACGCACACTCGGTTGGAAGTAGACAGCTTGCCAGTGCGCCAGCTGTAGCATGAGGCTCCAGATCCATCTCAAGCCAACAGGATCAGAGCAGCAGGCCTGTGCTCTCTCTCCCGTGAGAACACACATACACTCAGAGTGGCTGTGAGCAATACCTTTAGCTGCTGTGCTGTTGGGTCGCTGTGAGGTTCATGCATGAGATATCGACACAGACCACAAGGGGAAGAAGAGACAAGGAATCGAGCAGCCGTGGGGTTGAGAGCACAGTCTGTGATTGCAATATGGTGCTCCCATTTTAAGGTTCCACCCACTGCCGTCTCTATTGGTGTCAAAAGGTGGTGATAGATCCACGGGCCCGCAGCTGGAGGGGCACACAAAAGTTCAAGTAGGATGCATGAATTAATGAGGAAGTCCAAGTTAGGAACAGATTTTTAGATTACTGAAAACAAAATCTAGACACCTGAATCATAATGACTACTTCCACCAAGATTTCTTAGTCTTGACAGTCAGAAAGGAGCACATATTGAATGATATAATGGGTGTGTAATTACAAAGAGCAACCCTGGGTATGACAGGTAGACTATGATTAGAGTCTTGTTGCTAAGCAACTCCTGTAATGCAGAGAGAATGGGAAATTTTGCATGTCACTGTACCAAACAGAAAGTGACATTCATTAAAAACAGTTTATCTTCCCAATTTATGCAGTAAATTGCACCAAAAAGGCGACAAAACTGAGGAAAAATGCAAAATTCTGGTGCAATGGTGGATAGACAGAGCAGTAGCTGTGGCTCTGCACTAGACGGACTGTATTATAAAATACAAACCCTATCACATACAGCACACAGCGTTATTGTACAGTTTATTCAACTATTTTTCTGCAACTCTTTTTTTTTGCTTATGTCCAGTAGGGATACACAGATTCAACTTTTAAACTCAGCTGATACAAAGTACCAAACTACCAGTTGCCTGTTGTCAAACTGATTAAGATAAGCGCAAGCTAGCAAGAGTTATTACAGTAATAGCTGCTGGGTTCACACACCCTCCAACTCTGCACTAGCTGACCGAGGGCACTACATGTAAATAAGCCAACTTTGGAGGTCCGTCCTCCTATTTTAGCAGAGGCTAACATGTGGTATGATAACACATCCCTAACCAGTCTCACAAAGATCAAACTGATATCAACCATCCAATCCAGACGCATGGGAGAAAGCGAAAGGGTCGACCTCACAAAATGTCAAAGATTAGATTAGGAACTGCTAAAAGTAATTACTTGATTTCAAATTGTAATCTCTTATCTCTCTTACATAACTCTTATTTTACTTAATCTCGAAGTTCAAGTGTTAGCTTTACGCAAGCTAGTTTAACAATCCCCTTAATGAATTCAGCATTAGCACTGACAGTGCTTCAAAGGATCTTGGTAAAAGATGATTTCAGTAGCAAAAAAAACCTTTAAATCAATGAGAACAAAAGACAATCAGAAGGCAAATGATTCAAATAAAGACCAAACACTGTGTTTTATATAACCTGACTGCCAACACCAGCTGGTCCAGCCTAGAACACACTCAGTCCAACTGGCTCCAATAGGTTGTCACATCCAAATCATAACTACAGTCAGCTCAGCAATTAATTTATAGTATTTATTTAACTTGTATGAATCTGCTCCGTTGCCTGAATCCTGAACTTCCTGAGCCTCGTAGTTCTAAAAAATGTCTTGAATTCCGTCTTAAATCAGAAAATGAATATTCTTTAATCTCTTGGCATGAGCAGACCATTAAAAGTCCTCATACTTCACATTTAATGATCACAAATGTGACCTAACCATAAAGTACGACCAGACAAGAGGGCCAGCAAACATAATGATGCGCTAGACAAGGCACTGAATTGCCTGGAGGCTACCAGAGCCTTGTACTAAACAGTTACTATTGATTAAGTCTTGGCCTCTAAATGAGTTGTTGTAATAGGATCAATCTTAATTTTATCTGGAGACATTGCCCTCTTCCCTGCACTTTCATCAGCTTGAGCTTGGTATGGTAATTTTCTTTGTTCTGAACAAATTTGAAATATTGACCAGTGAAGGTTTTACATCACACAGAACAAAACAAATTAAATGCTTTTAATGTGAATAATGCAACCTCTCTAAATATTCATCTTTCTGGCCATGTGGGTGGGCTGTTCCTTATAGCTCCCTAAATTCATAAATTCTATTTATCATTTTGACTTTTTTTTTCTTTTGTCAAACCATATTTACACCCAGCTCAATAGATTTAATGTAGAAAAAGCCAGTTATCTAATTTTGCGGCTGATACTGTATCACCGAGCTACAGAGATGATTCTTTTAAGAGTAAAGGGGATACCTTAGTCTTAGGGCACATTAGAGTGCTGCCTTGAAACATGATAATTTAGGACTAATACAAACAAACTCTAACTTATAATGCGGTGTATGAAAAAATGAATAACTAGAAGAGACAAACACGTACATATACATAATACAAACTTTTTTATTTAAAAAGTTTAGCGCGGAGCCGCAATCCGGCCTTGACAATGGACTGAACACTGTGGTCCTCAGAGGCTGGGATGTTGAGTGTTCTTTTCTCAGTAAATGCGGCATGTCACAGGGGTTAAATACCACCTTAAGGAACAATAGAATTGAAAGTGAAGGCAATTAGCAAATCAATAGCTGTTTAGAGCTGGCGGTTTCTAGGGACGTTAAACATCATCATTCTAGAGTTGGGGTTGGCAACATTGTTTTTTTTTTTGTTTCTTGTTTTTTTTTTTTTCTTTCTTCTCCCCCTCTTCATTCTGAAACTATTTTTTTTTCCTTTTTCGTTGCTGCCACTAATTAGCAATAAAATGCAGCCCTCCAAAAGCACTTCAGTGGAAAATGGAACATTGATTTTATTTATGTTTGTATCAAGGCGCTTTATAAAATATTGAGGTGGGTAAAAATGTTGTGGATTGATTTAGGCAAACAGGGAGGAAGAGGTTTGACAATATAAATTATAAAGAAGCCATTGCTCCTCCTAAAACTTCTACATAAAGGCTTTTAATCTATCACTTTGAATGCATCAAAACAGGAGAATTCTCGAGGGGAGCATTGATTTTTCAGAGTAATTGCTCACCTTCCAATTCATGAAAAAGTAAGCTTGTGCAGGGTGCACTCAAAACATTTTGACTGTGACAAATCTTGACAATGAGAAGTGTGCATCATATCGTAGAGTTTTATATAAACTTCCTAAGAGAAACATACACTCACGGTGTTAAGTAAACTGTATTAGATTAGCAACATTCAGTTTAATAATTAAGCTGCAGCTATTTAACGTTAATTCAATGTCAAAGCTGTTTTTAGAACATGCACCACTTCGGCTCTTCTGTGATTTCCAGTCTGTACAATCTGCCTCAGACAACACGAGCAGTGCTCTGTTATACACCACAGTGTATAGCTGTCACCACGCTCCTCCAGACCTGACAGGCCGGTGGGGATGTTGGCCGTGGGTGCAGCTCTTTGAGGATGCCATTGGGTCGACGTTGGGACGACACCTCATCCATCTCAGCCTCTGTGAGCCACCTGAGCCTGCGCCTAACAAGGAGCTGGGGGAATCAGGAGATGGGACGGGGATGTGAGGAAAGCAGTGAGGGGAAAGGGGTGAAGGGGAGGTAAAGGGTGGATGGAGAAGTTGAGGAAAGGATGAAGGAGGTCAAGAGAAAGTGGAAAGGGGGAAAGAAAATGGGGAGACAGCCCAAAGGAGAAGACTCTTCACAACAAAGGAAAAGAGGAGTGGGGGTTGGTGCGGTGGAAATGTGAGAGGAAGGGGAAAAAGTAGAGGAAGAAGGGAGGGAGGGAAAGGACCCCTGGTCAACATGCCCGCTTCAGGCGCTGTCATTATATTATAGCTCCCAAAGGCATTTTACCTTCAGAGATGGCAAGGTGACCTGTTGTGCTCAGACAGTGGAACAAACCAGCTGTCAATTAGTGTTATCACCCACTAGTGGCCTTAGCAGGTTGAGTTGATGGGGCCACCATGGTTGCCCTTTTCTTAACCATGTCAGATTTTTCCCGCACATTGTCATTTTATAGCATTTGGAAGTAAACACTGAATCCAGAAGATCTCTAATCATATTTTTCATGACAGAAAGAAATTAAATCAAATGTTTTGTCATTTAACTGACTTAATTTAAGCGCATGTTTGAACCGATTGCAGATGGAGATGTGAGCGAATTACAGTGTGGTTACTCCAGTTTGGTTGCTTAAGCCCAGCCCTTATTTAGGACCATAATAAAAACATGGATGGCCATCAGTGGGAGCCTGAACATTTTAGTGACTAAAATTCAGAACAAAAAGAATGTTGAAACTAGAAAATCGCCACTTGGTAGGTAATTTTCTTAGTGATTTATAAGGCAAGAAAAACATGCTCAGGCCAGGTGTAAAGTTCCCCAGTTATGTGCAAAAACGTGCAAAATGAGCGTCATCCATTGAACAAGCTCGTTATTCGTGAACGGAGAACTGAACACATCTGCAACTAATGAAACTAATGAACGTCAACGTGAGCATCGTTAACTGTCGAGAGTGAACGATGCACCAGAAGGTGGAGGTAACGCACCAAAAAGCTGTTTGCCAACTGCCAATAAACATCAGAAGAAGAACAACAGTGGCACTAAAGGATTTACGGCAACCAGCATGCGTCCAGTGTCTAGTACTGGTAATACAAACAGTGCAGCTGCTGGTACTGCTGAAGTCAGTTCATTTTTTCATTTGAAAGACTTTATGAACAAATCAGTGCAGATTGTAACAGAAAAAAAACTCATTCAATATAAATTGTCTAAAAGAAAAAAAAACAAGACCGAACATCATCCACATCAGCAATGAATTTGAAACATGCACTGAGGCATCAGACCAGGTTTTTGAAACATCTGCATGTGAGCAATGATCACAAGAGATCATATCATATACACATAAAAAATACACTCATTATTTTTTCTTGGCTTTTAAAAGTTATCATCTGTCTGTGTATAGTAGTTTACAGTAATCATTTAGTTCGTGAAGTGGCAATGACAGACAAAACTTGCACAACACTGTAGTTCCCAAAAAGCACAATGACTTTATCAGGGAGGCGGTGACTTAAATCCGGACCATGCAAAATCAAACATGGCACATGTTTCCTTCTTCTTTACCCATGTCAGTGCTCTGCCCTCAGTGCTGCCACTGGTGGCAGAAAGTTATATAGCAGTACAATACAATTATACTACTAATTAAAACATTTTACATTTGTATACCTGAGCCTGGGACTTTTTGAGAGAAAAAGCCTCAGAGCTTTCCAAGAGAACAGTGGTGCAATTAGTTTGGAGTGAAAATATAATTCAGAACAGAATGCTGGAACGACACCAGATTCAAGATTTAATGAGTTTAAAATCAATGTGTACCAGCATGCAGATGCAGACGTTGTTTGCAAGTGCTAGTTCACTTGTAATAGGCCTTTTTCACTGCAGGAATTTAATACCTGTAGGTTCCCATGAATCTGGAAGGTGTTGGTGCAATGTTCTCCTGGATATACGTCATTTCCCTGCTCTGTTCCATGTGGTAGGTGAGTGCAGTTCATTTGTGGGACGGAGAATGTGGAACTAATGGTAATTTTCTTTCACATTTACATGTAATGACTTTTAAACACCAGTATCAGCAGACGAGTGGAAATGTTCCAAAATCCTGAAAATACCAAAGCAACCTTAACATTTTTGAGAAATGTGTAGTTGTTAATCTGGTCGTGTACTCCCCTAAAACTGTGCCAACATGATGACAAGGATGGTGGACATCGACAGTGCCTAGATTAATACAGTAGATTAACCATTACTGTCTTGTTGCCTCTGTCATTGCATTCCTTGAGAATACCTGTAACTTGGATTTTGTGCCTGCTCCTGAGCAGTGCTGAATTTTGTTTGAGGAACACTTTCTCAAACCAGGTGGAGAAAGATCCCGCAGAGATTCCTGATAATAGATACACATTAAGTTATGGGTCATTAAGTCCCCATAGGTAGTAAGTCTATAGCTGGGCAGTGGCAAGAAAAATGAACCAAATACCACCTTAACCAAAGTACTTTTGTTGTCTAAACCTAACCATTTCCAACTGAAATATGTGAGTTTGAAAGTTGTGTCACCAAAAAAAAAAAAGGGAAATTCATGTCCAGGTGCACAAAATCAATAATTACATTTCATGACCATTTCACGAACTGGCCTGAGAGTGTGTTTCGACAGAAACAGTGACTTGAATCAAACAGTGTATCTGAACGGGTCAACACACATCATCTGGCCATCCTTCATGATCCCCCTTACTGTGATGACGTTACAGAGTTGTAAAATCTTGACTCATAGCCTTGTGTGCAGTGCTTTTGCATCTGATAAGAATGACTCGGAGTAGACTTCCTTCACACAGTTACATGTGGTAACATGCCACACAACCCTCTGGACCTCTCTCCGCTCATGTACCAGCACTAAATTCTACTCCAACATCTGTGTATCTGTAGACATGAACCTATGGAGGCAAAGTATACCAAGATAAATCATTAAGTATTGTCTCCTCTGTGTGACTTTACTCCAGCAAGTCCACTATTCTCAAGAATCTTCTCTCTACTCAACTTTAAAACACTCTCCCCAAAACCAGAGTCACTAAAAAGCCCTTCCACTATCATTAATTAATGCAGAGTTGATTAGTTTTCCCCACTTGCCGCTTCAGAGCGTGGCTGACTTTTTCCACACGCTTATAAAATAGAAGCAGCGGTGCGGTGTTGAAATGTGGTCGATCGCTGCTGGAAATTAAAGTCCAATGAAAAGTGGACTGAGTGGGTTCAGTGGTGCGTGGGGAAAGGAAGCCTGAAGGGCGTGTATGTGTGTATCTGTTAGTGTGTTGTGGGGGAAAGAAACTGGGAGAGTTATGTGTTTATGTATAAAGTATCTGCATAGATAGAGAAGAGGGATGCAATAAAAGCAACACCTATATACTGTAATGCAATTTAATGGCTGTGCAAAAAACTTATGATGTTCAATTTTTGTTGTGACTGTGTCAGAGGTGTGGAACAAAATCTTTGCTCCATTTTCAAACTATAAGCTTTCATTGTTGGTTTCTACAGAAACAGATCATAAAGCTTCATAAAGGGTTAGATTACATTATGTTGTGCAGGTGATGCTTTTATTGCGTTTAAAGCTCATGTCTGTGAATTGTGCTTTTGCATATGTGCGTGTGTTTGTGAATACAGTGCACACATGGACACAGAGGCACACGAGAGAGCTGGAGGGGAAAGCCAGAGCAGGTGAGAGAAACGAGCGAGCGAGCTGGCGGGGGATGGAGGAAGGGAGAGAGAGATCTCATAGTAAACACACAGCCTGGAGCTCATTAAAAGTGTCTCTCGGAGGGCTCAGAGGCAGCAGCAGAGTTGGACTCAGTCTAGCCCCTGTCCTCCCAGCTCCATACTAAACAGCCTAATTAGACTTAGAGTCTCCTGAGCTCTCTAATGATAGCGCTTCACAAAGACAACACAAGGAAATACAGCACATCGGGAGCCTCAATCTGATGCTTGTGCTCCGGTTATGCTCGCTCTCGCTCCCTCTCTTACATCAATAATGTCAGTTTATTCACTTGTTTCTGTTGCCACAGTGGAATTGTGATTGTGTTCAGGGGATTTCAGCAGTTCAACCGTTAACACTTGTGTTATGCTGTTTTAATGGCTGGCAAATTGACTATACAGCTCCTAAAAAATGCAGTATTTTTTTTTTTTTTTTTTTTTGTGAACATGATGACATGACACATAACTTGCAGCTCAGGAATATTTCAGAGTCCAAACATTTTCGAACGAATAAAGGCTACACACCCTCAACCCTTGACTCTATGTTATTCGTTTTTTTTTGCTGCTCATCCTCTTTATTTACATCCTCAAAGTATTCATGACATGTTTAGCTTGGTATACCACATCCTGTTATTATCAGGATAAGAGAAGCTACTGATGTGTGAGTGGTACTAAACATGTTCTAGCATACTTTCTTTTTTTTTTAAATCATTTATCATTTGGATTTTTGGCTGGTATATACAAAGGTTTGTAATATAAATTAGGACTGTCACTGACAAGTTTGCACAAATTCGAATGAAAATGTAATTCGATTGTAGCACATACAGGTAAAGTGTAATGCTGCTTTTGCAAACAGGTAGCATAATGCTGCCCATTAAGTCAGCAAGTCTCATGGTGTGTTGCCGTTCAGGGGCCACATCTTTCGAATTTAAATGTAAGTAATGGGCTTCAGCTCAGTTTGAACAAAAGTTCAAAATTCAAAGTATCTTTATTGTCCCTTACTGGGAATACCAGCTATACAAAAACACACATACATAGACACACATAGCACTGACACTTATGGACATAAGCAGACAGTGTGGCATGATGGCCAGAGTAAGAGTTCATTCATCAAGGTGAAAGTGCAAAAGTCAAGTAAGTAGTAGTAAGTAGCATCTCCAGACAACAATAAAATACTATCTGCCATTTAACAATTGAATATCAGTGGGATCTAAGGAAAACGTGAAAGTCTTGGTTCTCATAACGGGCACCCTAAACTGACCACCTGAGGGTAACAGTTCAAACTTTGTTTAAAGAGGGTGATCTTGGCACTCCAGACGGAAAAGTAGCTTTTCTTACTGGAGGTCTGTAAGCTGGGCTTGACTCCTCCCTGAAATCATACTGGCCACTTTGATGAAGTTTACTAAGCCTGTTTTTGTTGGCCAGAGTCAACAGCTAACGGTGCAACAGCTAACGGTTCAACTGTTAAAATACCAACCGTTACAAACCACCCTCAAGTTTTTGTAAAAGAAAGTTACATGTTGTCAAAGTTGCTAGGCAACAGGAGCGGCGCTTTGTTGACACAATGGAAAGGGGTGAGCACAGCTGGTGATGCAAAGCACAAATCCTCCGTAGGCCAAATCGTCTCATTTCGATTCAGCCTTTGTGGTCTGTGATGGCTTTTGCAGACCACGAGGATGTGGTGCCTGGATTGGGACACGGCATCAGTGTGCTTCAAATAGAGGTCATGTGTTCTTCCACTGTATTTGCTTGAAAAATGGCCGAAACAATTAGTCGATTATCAAAATAGTCACTTTTTTTCTGTCAATTAAATCATCAGCTAATCATCTCAGGTCTAGTTATGACTTTGGAAGGGTTAGGGATTTGTGACGTAGAATGTTTAAGCAGGTGCTGAGGATTACTGCTGCCTGCAGTCCTACAACCAACCTGTTCATGTTTATACATTTTGTCAGCAGTAAATATGCATGGCTGATTATTGAGGGATTTAAAGTCATCATCTTTACTTTGAAAATATGATTTTGCAAGAGAAGTGCTGTGAATCCACTTTACACTTCCAATAATCACTTGCAAGTTTTTCTGTCCAGAAACGCGACTTTTATCTTTGAATTAAATGTTGATTAAATGTTGCAGTTGGCTTATTTTTTCCTGCTAATCCACCAGGGTTATCACTTCCCCTGATAACTATCTAGTGCTTCTATTTTTGTAAATAAGCATTCATTTTAAAATGTCAACCGTTCCTCTCTATGTCCCTAATTACTCATGTTTTTTAGATGAACCACTCGAACTACCCACACCGAGATAAAACATGTGACATGAGAAGAGTGTGGGGGGAAAAAAAAAATTCCAGGCATAGGGAGTGAGTCACTGACAAGAAGTCAACTAGAGGAGGGCAGCAACAAACAGAACGTTTTTAATATTTGTCCTTTATCCTTATCAGACTTGCAGTTAGCGTCTTTCATTTGTCTTTTCATGCTCTGCAGCTGCTGAGGAAGATCTGAAACACGAGCAGAGAAAGATGAGGAGTGGAGATGAGATGAAGAGGAGAGGAGGGGGGGTGGGGTGGGGTGAAAAGGAGCAGAAAATTGAACGATCGGCTAACAGGGTTTGTTGAAGCAAAGCTTGCTTCAAAGGCGGCGGGGGGGGGGGCACGATGAGCGAGAGGGGCCCGCAAACAGACAATAAACACTGTATTCCCAAAGGGAAAAACAGGAAAATGAGGATGTGCTATGAGTTCAGATACCTCGCCCCTTAACTTCCCAGTTATCATGCGGTCACAATGCAACATACGGCACGCTTTCACTGCTGCTAGCAGACACGCAATTTACATGTACTGTGCGTCACATGTGGTACATGCAAACACATAACGCATTAATACCACGCAGATGCATTATCATACAGGGGCCCCGCGGTGCATCGCTCCTCTGCAGACTCCCTCTCTCTGACATGCAGGATTAGAGTGATTTGCCGTGATTAAGCAGCCGCCAGTTAAGTTCAAGCAGGTTTTTGTAATAGTTTAATTCATGGCCAAGAAGATGGGTTTAAATGAGATTGTAGAGTGTGGTCGATTAAGCTCATTAGGCATTTTGAGCAGGGCAGCCTTTTCCGCATCCCTCTTTTCCTGCAATCAGATCCGGGATGAAAATGGGAATTAATTAGGAAGAGAGGTTCCTGCTGTCCTGTTCTGATGTGTTGTACTGTCTGTCTGTGTGTGTGTGTGTGTGTGTGTGTGTGTGTGTGTGTGTGTGTGTGTGTGTGTGTGTGTGTGTGTGTGGGTGGGTGGGTGGCCTTGAGGATCAGTGCTTTATCAGTCTCAAGCTTGGCCACTGGTCTTGAAATATTAAATCTCCGTTCATGCCTTTGTGGCTAATTTGTGTCCAGGCACATACAGCATGTCTCCAGGTGCGGTGATTACACTTAAAGTCAGTTTACACAGAGTAGCTCATTTGAATTAAAAAATTCCATCCATTACTCTTAAGCAAATATTAGAAGTTGGGCACATCGAGATGAACAGCTGGTGGTGTCTCAGTTCATTCATTCATGCATTTATGAATTTATTCTCTGCCCTTTTTCCATTTTACTAACTCTCCTGTCATTTCAGAGCCTGCCACACCCACCTGCCCTCCAGTAACCCCAGTTTTCCTGCTTTTCAGCCACATGACTCGTCCCCGCCCACCTGCTCACCTGCTCCCAATTCCCTCATCAGCTCTTAGTATTTATATCAGCCCATTTCCATTCATTTCCTGCCAAATTGTGTTTTACCCACCATTACAGACCGCAGCCCATGTCCTGACTGTGCCTACTGTGTGCTCTTGCCTGCCTCTGCCTGCAAAGCCTTAATAAAGGTGAACTTTTAAATTTTTAAAACTCTCTAAGTCATGCTGCTGAATCCTCCTGAGCTTTGACAGGTGCTGCTAATTGCAGAAGATGGGAACGCAACAAGAAGACAGAATTAAGTTTCAGCCAGAACTCAAATAAAAATGATTGTGGAAATATGAGATTTGCATTGGATGCAATCACATACTTTGTGATTGTTATTCACTAAGTCTGTTTCCATTGCACTTTTGCATTTTTTTAATGCGAAAATTGAAAATACACATGGATTGGACATACACTTACTCAAATCTACTTTCATTAGCTACCGCATGCCTGTGTTGATGAAGTGCTCACAAATGGGAAATAAACTCACTGGAAGCTTTCTCATCATGCAGTTAGGTAATGGCAACACCTTAGTCCATTCATCAGTATGACACATTATATACAACATAACCAATAACCTTGCAGACTAAACTGGCGCTGAAGAACATAAAACATCTATGACAGTGCTGCCAGTGACCTGAAACTCACAGCCACAGGTGAACCAACCCAATGCTATCTATGGATTGCTAGATTTGGCGAGTGTTTTTAAACGGTGGAGACCTTGGCTGAATTGGGATCAGACTCAGCTGCAGTTAGTTGCCTCCAGCTACATTTCAGCTGCTGTCGGAGCAGTGTACCTGGACCTGTTTCTTCGCTTCATCGTTCATCAAGAGTCAGCTACGGGTCTGGCCACCAGCTGTCCCAGATTTTAGGCTGCTGATGGGAGAGGCCACTTTTGGCTATAACTTGGAAATTCTCCGCAAAAGAAGCACTGGTATCCCGGCCTCATTTAAAAAAAAAAAAAAGGTCACAGAGCTGCATCCTTCCACCTATGTTCAAGAAGTTAGAAGAGAGCAGAAACAAAGTGAAACAGGTCAATAAAATGTGACTTGCAGCCGAGTGAAGGGACACAGCGTCTGTACCACCGGGGAAGCCCCTGGTATGTTCTTCCAAACTGCTGAAACAGTAGTGACAAAAAATGGAAATGTGCCTCTTCGGCCGAGGGGCTCAAAGGAAAAGCCAAACTGTGGAAAACTTCACTTACCCCACTACGTCTCTATGTACAAAATCACATTAACAATTGTGGCTTTTATATGCTGTGTTTCCTTCAAGAAAGTAGGTGTGCATTCAAAGAAGAGTTGGTTCTTCTTTGAATGCACACCTACTTTCTTACGGGATACGGTGCTCAATGTTTACATGGTTTTAAAACTTTTATTTCCTCTGAGTTAGGTGTAAATTTAGTTTTAGATAAAAAGTACAACACTTGAAATTGCACTCCAACATTTTACACACACACACACACACACACCCCTCATTATCGCAGTATGCCTTATCTATAGAGAGGCTGACGGGAATTGTGAGGAGTTTGTGGTGGTGGTGGTGGTGGTGGTGGAGGGGCATGTAACACATCAGACTTCCATGCAAGGGGAACTGGAGTTGGAGAATCATACACCTGCAATTAACATGCAGCTTCTTATTAATGGAAACCAACGTTTTTCCCTTTAACCAAATGTTTTGGCTGCCTAACCCTTACTGTACCTTGACAATACTTCATCTGATAACAACAATCTCTTTTTCTTAACCTTAAACATACCATAGATTCAACACACAGATAAAATGAAAGGGGGTTTTTAAAAACGTTCCTTTCACAGTTAACTGTACGGTGCCAGCACTGGATATAAAAATAACATTTGAATGTATGAGTGTAATCTGAGCGTTTGGCAGAACTGACCAATATTTTTGTTGCTGTTTGGCAATAGTGTTGTTTAGCAACATGTTCTATATATGTAGAAAGTGCCTGATGAGGTGTTTCTTATTATTATATAGAGTGCTGTCAATAGTTTTTTAATAAAATGCAAACCTGTCTCAAAAAGGAAAAGAGACTGCAAAGTTTCAGCTGCTGTAAAAAAGTTTTTGGTTTTTTTTGTTGTGTTTTTTTTTATTTTTGATGTCTTTGCAACAGATTTCACAGTCGTATATTTAAAAGCTGTGCATGTAGCTTCTCTTCGTTAAACATTAAGTTTTGTAAGCAGGCGCAACCCACTGAAAGTGTAAACAGAAGCCATTTAGAGATTTGGTATTCCCTTTGTCTTTGACTGGCCTGCCACTGCCACTTTTATGTGGTTTAATGTTTACATTCACAGCCCTCTGAGAGTTCTCCACATGAAGACAAATGATATTCATTGCTGTTAATTATTCAGTGCGAATTCATAAAGGATATTTAAGTGTGACAAATAAATAATTTAAAGGACAAGCGTCCCTACTTCAGTGGACGGTCACAGCAGATTGACAGGAGGGGTGCAACTTGGTGTGATGCGTCTCTGTAGGTGGACCCATCAGGAGGCCCGAGGGTCCTCGTAAGTTTTCTACTTAAATTCATCTGGGACTGTTTCATGTCTGTTTTGTTTTCTTTTGTTGTTTTTTTTTTTAATCTTTCCACTTTGAAGTTGGCTTTTTGAAGCTTAGTTTGTCTTAGTGGTAACGCAGCAGTGGTGTGTTATGAGAGGAGCCTTTTAGGGGAATCAGTTCCAAATAACAGCAAGTGTTATTGTTTAGAGATTTTCTCCAATAAAGGAGTTCAACTGCTTCAATGAACAGTGTGATGAATAAAATCCAAACAGTAGTGATAGTGTATTTATATTTCTGAGGTTTTATGGTTACTCCTTACTACACAAATAACAAATAAATAAATAATAAACATACTGTATATCATTATCATATACAATATAAATACATGTATAAATAATGGACTAAAATATGAATGCGCCAACCACATTCATAATTGAATATTTGTCACAAGGTAATCATATTATATAATAATCTAACTATACAGCTTAAAGTACTGGTAAACTATATCACAGCACTGATGCAGAAGGATATCTATTTAACATCTGGAGCCTTCTTGGAAGGAAAGTGTAGACTGCCCTGAACATTGCGCGCTATCCTTCCTAGCAGTAGGTTCACAGCCTCACATGGCTTTATTACTACATTTACATACATCATTTAAAAGTAATTACATCCACACGTTTTAAGATAAACCTTTGTATTTCCCACGTTTCAGCGAACATCTTGTGTTTATTGTGTGCGAATGTACTCCACAGCTGTGCAACGCAGACAGCGCTTTAATGTTACAATCACCTCGACGCTGTGAATTTATTAGAACATTTATCATTGGTAATGAATGAAAATAATCAAGGTAACTGACAGGCTCCGTTATTTCATCGCTCAGCTATCATCAAACAGGAATAATTGAGTTAAATGGCTTTTGCGGATCCGTAAGATGTTTCAAAAGTGTTTTTTTTTTTGTTTGTTTTTTTTAAGCGCATCAGTCAGAGACGTGCTTCTCCTCTTCATCCTGTTTTTGAAGTCACACCGCCCACCTGTCTTGACTTCGTGGTCCACTTTTTTGGGGACTCCACCCTCTGTGCTGCTGAGCCAGATGTTAGGAGGAGACACGGAGCAGTGAGGGGTACATACACACACACACACACACACACACACACACACACACACACACACACACATTTAACTGTGTTTAGGTGTTTCCGTGAATCCACATAACTAAATGATGAATGGTCTCTGCCTTCAATTAGAAGGATTTTTCAACTTCACCGCCTCAAGCTTTATTGTTGCTCTCTATATGAACCATAAATTATTTATTGGTTAATGTTTCTCATTAAAGGGATTTATTCTTACAAAAAAAAAGTATTTTACCCTGCTTCATTTACTCTTCATTCAATTCAAAGGTGCATCAAACAACATCGAAAATATCCACACAATCCTCTAAGTCTTTCTGATTCCTCTCACCATAAATGGATGAAACAGATAAATCATTCAATACTGGATTTGGGTTAGAAGAAATACTGTACATAAGACAGTAGCTCTTCAAAAGAGTCGTTAGAAACTTCAGCAGTTCATTACTTATGAACACTGATGGTTGTAATATATTATTTATTCAGCGCATCCATTTCAAATGCAGCGCTGTTTACAGTATTTCTTTACAAGTTGTTCAAGAGTATAAAGATGTGCTTCGGGGTAGAAAAAGCACTTCATCTTCGCATGTGAGTTTCAACTCCACAATAAAACGTGAAACAGACACAAAGAGCTTCAGTGGGGGAGAATTGGGGGGGGTGTATAGATTGGATACATAGATACATAAAGTATAAAGTCTGATTAGACTAAAGAAACTGGTCTTATACTGGCTTCAGACCATACATAACTCTTTGACTCTTTGAACAAGGTTTGCCCCCCATCTTAAATCATCTATCACTCCTCATGACGCTCCATTAATTAAAATAATTATTGTAGTATACTGTATATATTATAATTTTGGCAGTTCATTTTATCATCTGTGTATATTGTATGTGGCAAACGTAAATGCAGAGGAGATATCAGTAGTAGTAGATCAGCAGTTTTATTTTTTTGTTTTGCGATTGCTACATAGCTAATGTTAGCATTATCCGCTGTTTACTCACCAGTCTAGAAGAAATGTTGTGAGTGCAGCATCAGACTTCATTCATTTACTTACCAGAGCTGTCTCCATAGGTGGAGAGCAATGTCAAAGTTAACTCTAGTCTCTTTTCTTCAGCTGATGTTACCACCTGTCACTCACACAAATGCAAACACACTTAGACAGGCACAGCAAGAAAACACACACTGATGAAAACTGGAGTAAACTCTTACGTAGGTGCACGTCTGCACACACTCGAGCACACTCCGCCAGTCAGAAGCACATACCTTACAGTTGAGATGACCATTAAGATAAGGTGTGGACAATATGGATGTAACCCTCTCTCTTGAAGTTTATATGTCTACACACAGATATTTATTGATTGTGTCTGTAGAAAAATAATCAGTAATTTGCTTATGGAGCAAATAACCAAATAACCAGATAGAAATACTAGGAACAAATGTGGGCTATATCCTCTCATGAGACACAGTATACCACTCTCCACGTGTGGTGAGAGTTTACCTGAAATTTCACATTTCAGAAACTGCAATTAACCAACAGAGTAAGTGAACCTGGAAAAGAGAATTGGCTCAAAAACCTGGAATGAAGTTGGAAAGTTCAAGCTGGCATTTTTTTTTTAACTGCACCATAACTGTGAAAAAAAATTTAACCAAAAATGATGAAATTAAGATGGAAAGGATGCCTTCCTACCAACAAATCACTAGATAATTGTATTAACTGTAATTGTCTTCCTCAAAAGGGGCTGGAGTCACGGTAAACGATGTGGAAGGTGATGTGCAGAAAAGTTCCCTTTTCACCGCTTGCCCTTTCCGTCCCTCTGTTTCTCCTTACTCTCCTTCTTTTCCTTCTTTCTTTGCTCTCAGTTGCCCAGCGGCAATGTAACACCCTCTGGCATCCTCGGTTTACTCAAGGGTCAGTGTGATGTGACTCACTGTAGCCATGAAGATGTTAAAAAAGATGTTTTTAAAAAGGGGAAAAAAAAAAGCAGAACATCCTCTATTGCCTACCACGCTGCAGCTGCTGGAACAGAGAGAGGCAGAGCTGGCGGTGGATACGGTCGCATTGTAATTGCCTCTAATTACCTCGTCTAAAAACAGACACATATCACACATCCGCACACAGGCAGATAGATTCGTACTCCACAGCATGTAATCATGCTGCAAACATTATAATAGGTTTTTGGTATGAAAACGCCATAATGATAGAGAGTCCTAACAATTATTTTTTCCTCCGCTTACTCTTGTCCTGATGCCCCCCCAACCCCCCAGCACTTAGGTCTATTGTAAGACTTGTGAGACTTGTTTTGAATGGTATGATTTCATATTGAGGTGGGTATAATGTAAAATGATTCTCACTCAGGGAGTTTCACTCCCTGTGTGTGTGTGTGTGTGTGTGTGTGTGTGTGTGTGTGTGTGTGTGTGTGTGTGTGTGTGTTTGTTTGTGTGGAGGGAAGGGCAAACAAATCGCCTCACAAGAGTATGGAACAAAAAAATAAAAGCACACAAGAGACCCTTGTCTATGTGCAACCATGTTTTTCTCTCTTCTTATTCCTATTCCTGTCACTCACACAAATGCAAACACACTTAGGCAGGCACAGCAAGAAACACACTCTGATGAAAACTGGAGTAAACACTCACGTAGGTGCACGTGTGCACACACTCGAGCACACTCTGCCAGTGGCTCTGGTAAATCAGGCTATTTGCACATGCTAATACTATGATGCCTTTTCCTGCATTAGAACCTCCTCCAGGCTGTGGATTCGACTGCTGCAACTATTGACTTTATTTGCCACAAAACCTGCTACTTGTGATGCAGTGACATTATTACTGCCTCCATAAATTCTTAATAAAACAAGAAGAAATACGTAGGCATGTGTCCTTACAGATAAATGTACGTTTGGAAGTAAACTCACAAAGAGTCAGGAATACACACCCAAGCCATGCGTGCACACACACACACACACACACACACACACGCAAACTAACAACTGACAGAGAAGACGAACACCCTGCGTGTATGCCTCGTGTGTACACACTGTCACACACACATACACACCTTGCAAGTGGAATCAAACCAGATTTTTGAAGTCATCTTAACCTGGGGCTGTTGCCCTGGCAACCTTGTCTTTGAGGAAGAAAATTCCTGCCAAGGATCCAGAAAAAAGGGTGGAAAATCACTTGGAGCAAAATCAATGGAACGTCTATGGTGCTGCATTCAGACAACAACATTATACAGGAAACACATTTCTGGTGTTTGTGTGTAAAATTAGTGCTATGAATTAGGGAAATAATTGGGATCCTGATGGCTCAGCAGTCCAGAAAATGCATTGTTTCTGTTGTTGGTGAGTGATTCCAAATGCCAGTTTTTATGGTTTTGTCTTTAAAATTGAAGGAATACGTGCTCCTCCATGGCCTGGGAGAAATCTATGATGCCTGTCGATATACTCACAACTGCAGTGACTGTCAAGGATAAACAAGGAGTTCTTGATTTCTTGCCATTATGACCGTGTGATCTTTTTATTTTCTCTGAAAGTAACTCCTGTGTTGTATTTGAAGTGTTGATCCATAAGAAGGTATGTTTGTGGTTTGAAGTACCAAAAATCATCTTAAAAGTTTAAAATCTCCTCCTTCTGGAGCTCTAGTAACAACAGGTCGGTGAGCTGCTGTTATTGGCCGATTCCTTTCTGAGTGATCGAATAGAAATATAACAGATTTCAGGTAAATGCCAAATCCTGTAAGGCTGGATGGCGGGTCCAAATAGGCAGGACTTGGGGCATTAGAGCTGTGACTACTTTGTTGTGACTTCACAAAGTTACAGAAGTCCTGACGGCTTGTTTTAAGGCTCACTTTCTGAATACAGGCTGTGTGCATTTCTCTGTGGATTGAGCAGTGTGATACTTTCAAAGTATTAATATAGGACGTAGACCTGCTTTATTATCAAAGAATTTCCATTTGGTGCTAGTGCACTCATTACTGTGATGTTTCTGCACATTTCCCAGAGATCATGTCAGTCAAACAGTGAGTTATATGACTGAAGTAGTATCACATCACAAGAAAGCAGAAAGAGTCGGATTTTAAATGCTATATGGTAGTGCAATAAGGCTTTTTTTATTTCATGCCATAATACTATATTCAGAAATCCTGCATGAATGATTTTTTAATACAGAAGGCAGACAAATATGATTAAAGCTAAAAAAGCCAGGATCTTCAGTTTAGCTGCTCTACAAAGCAAGGAGCAGGAGTCACTTTGTTGACATTTTCAGACTAAAACTAACCTCATCTTCATTAGAAAACCATAAATTCAGGTATACAGCTGTTCTGTCAGTTGTTGGTCTACAGCTCCGACAAAAAGTTCAAAACAGAATGATTGAAAATTAATGAAAATACATGTCTTAATTGAATTAATATATGCTGTTTGATACAGAACAGAAGCACCATCTAATGTGTAGTGAGTGTTATTCCACAGCCTGACGTTTCCAGTTGCAAATTTCAATACTAGCTTGAAATTAAAGCAGATACAGTGCAGGCTGATGCTGAAGGTATATGAGTCATTAAAATACTTATGCTAATGATGTTTTTTTAAACATACATCTAGACCAACAAAAATGAATGGAAGTAGACAACCCATGCAGTTTATTACATTAAATTAGTCCAACCCTCTGTTCGCTCATGTTTATTTCTTGGAATTTTAATGGTATCGCTGGCTTTCCTATGATGCTGCTGTGCAAACCCGTCATAGATTGAGCAGCTGGACAGAAGATGAGAAAAACAATATGGGGAAATACAAGAGTTTAAGTTGTGTTTTTTTTTTTTTGGAGGCAGTGAAACAAACTGAAAACACAGCATTGACTGAACTGTATGAATTTGTTACTGGAAACATGTTGCAAACAGTTGCCCATTTACCACTGTGAGACACCGGCTCACGCTGGGAGGTAGAGAATAAGCCACAACGAGAGAGAGCTTATGATGAGGTCATCATGAAAAGTTGTTTTTGTATCTTATACTGTGACAATTTGCAAAAGTCATGGGCGTAAAATGGTCAATATCAACCCTGTTAGCTCAGAAGGTAAAATCAGCTGGAGCTCTGGTCAGAGCTATGGATTTCAGTAATGCGGTGAATAGTTTGCTTCAGTAGTTTTAAGGTAAGGCAACTCACAATTTTACAGCGAGTTTATGGCTATTTATTTAATATTGCTAATGTTGCATCAAAAAAAACTTCACTTCTAATAGCTCTGTGTTGGTCTCCACCACCACCTGAGGGAAACAGTCGGCTCTTTTTGCTGCTAAATGCTCCACTATAACTGCTAACTTTGTCTGGCTGCAGTTTGGTGCAGGGCAGGTAACTACACTGGGTTTATCAGAGCTTTTTCATTGAAACAAGGTTGATGAGCGCAGAGTTTGGGGTCTGGGAAAAACCACTACAAAGTGCTAAAATATGAGCTCAAAGGAAATGCAGAACTGGGTTATAATTAACTGTGGCTTTGTCACAACATGTGACACAATGCACATTTTACCCACTGAGCTCAATATAAGCTAGGTCCTACTTCATATGTTGATGCTAAAACTATTAATTCTCATTCTATCTGTTTTCCCTCGTCACTGTTAGCTCACATCCAGATCCAGTATTTTGATGGAGAGTTAAATAGAGTCATAATAACATTGTGAAGGATGAGAGGAAACTAGAGTGAGAGGAAAAAGAGAGAGGAGAGTGTTGTGGGAGTTACCTGCCTGTGCCTTGTTCTGATGGATGGCCTTGCCTGCAGCCCTACCACTTTTAACGCTCTGCTTTAAAGAGCTGGTGTCTTGCATGAACACACACTCACTCACACACACTTTGATTTGTTTGAACTACTTCTTTTGTATCTTCTGATGTGTTTCTGTCCCCTGCACACACTCTTGCAGAAAGCCGACTCAGCTCTTTTCCCAATCTCTACACTCACACACACACACACACACACACAGTCAGCTTGTCTTCTATATTGTACCTGTACTCTTCTTTAATATCATGACATTCAGAGGTAATATGACAGCCTCGCCAAAGCAGAGTGCCTGTACCTCAATATTCATCACACCAGGAGCTGCACACACAAGGCGGCTCTGAGACCTCGCGCCATAAAAGCAGCATTTTTGCATCACTACTAAGCCCAGAATTATTGTCGGCGGTGCTTTTGGGTGACTACATTTCTCTTCTGACAGCATTGTGTCGGGAGCTGGTACTAAAGCTGCCACAGAGTCCCGACTCACTGTTAGAAATGCAGGCGTTTTTTGGTACAGGTATTCCCACGGGTAATGTAAAACTTAACCATGGCACACTACTCAACCGAAAATAAGAAAAGAAGAGAGAAAAGCAAAGAAAAGAAAAGAATTGCGAACAAAAAGAAGTTTCTTTCCATCTCCTGCTCTCCCTCCTGGGAATCTCTGCTGTGCTTCAGCAGGGAAATCCTTAAGTCTACACAACAGATGGCAGCGATTGCCTTTCCTCAGTCCCTACCAAAACCATGAGCTCAGAGTGTTTATATGTGTGTGTGTCTGTTTACATGTGAGTGAAACAGACACATGGAGGGCAGGAAAAAAAAAAGGTGGCATTGCATTCCATGAGGGACAGTGGCAAGGCATTGTGGGCCGCAGTGCGGGGCCCTCCCTCCAGTCTGTCTGTCTAGCGCCCCACCTGCCTTGTCCGAGCGTCCATCTGCCCATCACACATAAGCCCACTCCATCCAGCACCACGGCTTTAACAGCAGATTACACTGATTTAGCGCATTGGAACCACCAAAGTCTATTTTACACAAAGAAACGCTGGTTCTGACACACAACTGAAATTCACAACAAATGGCTGAACAGCAGGAAGAAGTGTTATTGGCTCTCCCCTTGTACAGAGTCAGTCAACATCAATAAGATTATGTGGAGAGATTTAGTAACTGGGTGCACAACCAGGCTTCGCTACAGGTACAGTCGGGTCCAGATGTCTGAGACCACTTTCTCCAATGGTAAGATGCTATTTTATAGTGTTTTAAAATTTTCCAAGCAAAGAATGTGAGAGTGACATTAATAAAAATACATTACTGAGGTGAAATTAAGTGTATACACTTATTTTTAGATTTTAATGTCCCATATTTTACACTTATCCTGTATTTTATTTAAAGTGTTGATATCCAGCAGAAGAAGATATATTCGTGGTTTTAAGAACCAAAAAACCTTCTCAATATAGATTTACATCTCCTGTCTCAGGCGTCTCTCTGGAGCTCCAGCAACAACAGATTGTTAAGCCAATCAGAAGAGAGTCTCTGAGCCTCTCATCTGATTTGCTGAATGTTTTCTGAGCAAGGCTGGATAGTTGGTCCAGGTGGACGGGGCTTGGTGCATGGCTGAGGGTAGTTGGTTGTGACATCACAAAGTTACAGAAGCTCGTTTTAAGGCTCAGTTTCTGAATACAGGCTGTGTGCATTTCTCTGTGGACTGAGGCTTTGATACTTTCACAGTATTAATATAGAACCTAGACCTGCTTTATGATAAAAAAAGACATTGAAATCTACCTTTCTACAATATGAAACTTTTTAAATGCCCTGAGTTTAACTATGAGCGAGGTGTTTTTACATAAACAAACTATTTTCTTCCAAAGTTAAAGAAGTTGGTTTGTTAAATCAATAACAGCTTTGTCGGCCACTTGGAGGAAACACAAAAGATGTAAACATAACACTGCCATTTTATTTCACACTATAAAGGTGATATTGTAAACACATTGTCATTTATGAACCTGACAGACATTCATATGGAGCCATCGTCCACCTGTCAAATCTAAGTCCAACATTCACTCTCCTTTTAGCTCTGTTAAGGTCTCCACTACCTCCTGAAGGAAATCTGGCTCTTGAGCTGCTAAATGCTCCACTTTGTTCACCAGCTGGTTGCTAACTTTGTCTGCTTGCCATTTGGCAGTACATTTAGTGTACATTGGGGTTTTTCAGCTCTTTGCTGAAAATAGCTGCCGGCTGAGTATGGAAACAGAGCTGATGAGACTGAACCAAAAAACAGCAAAGATGCAGGCTGTAAAAAAAAAACAAACAAACAAACATGAGTTTAAAGCTATTAAAATGCTCCGAGCTGAAGAGAAGCTACAGAGCGGGGTGATAAATAATTTGGTTTCATCACTATAGGCAGCCCGTCTCACATTACACAGTCATTTCATCCATTGTTCAAATGAAAATATTGATTAGAGCTTTAACTTTGAATGTCATGAATATTTAAGAAACACATTAGATCTGAAACCAGGTTTTCAGGGTCTTTTTATATTGTGAAGTTTCTTTTACAAAATAAACTCTGCTCAGATTTTCAAGGGCAGATGGAAAGGTTTGGCATTGAGTTTTTTGATAAAGAAGAGAAGTTGTGTAATGAACAAAGACTTATTATATGAATACAAGACAACCTCACACGCTTCACACATCAACAGACTCACTGTAGTGAAACCACACATAATTATTCTTTCTTAAAAAGAAAAAAAAAAGCTAAATTGTATTGGTTTAATAGCTGGAAAATCATGGTCGGAAAATTAAAGGATGTATCTGATATTGCACCGAAATACCAAACCGCAGCACTGAAAATCTGGCTCACATACCTAAATGTTTTCAGACTACAAACTCTCTGTTGGCCAGTTTGATTAAAATCCATGTGGCGTGAAGTGATTCCTATACACAGTTTGAACTTGTTATGTTATAATAATGTGAAATATCAATCCTGATTAGGTTGTGAGGTGCTCTGGGGTCTGAGAGGTTAGACAGACACAACTTTTTCTGTGTAATCTGTGTATACTCGACATCAGCCTGAATGCATTGACCTTGTCAGCTGATGATAGTGGTGGGCGGATGCCTCGGGAGTCTTGTTTGCACCAGATAGATGACCTTGTGTTGTCTCCAATCAGATACAGTAAGAACACAGAAAGTCTCCAGGCGATCGAAGCTGTCACATTCCATAAAGGAGATGTTAAATAAAAAAAACCACAAAGACAGAAAAAAAAGTTTTTGTCGAGTAGAAGAGTAGCCTCCACATTGACTTCTTCTGCGGGAATATCGAACAGTCTATAAATATCCTCCAAACTTTCCTCAACAACTCAACTCATACATACAATAAACTGCTGTTTGTGTCGCTGAAGTTCAAATTCTCACTGTGGCCGGGAAAAAAAAAAAAAAAAAATTAATAAAGTGTTATAATATGTGGGTGGAACAGCGATTTGTGTTTTTGACCTGTTTTAACATTTCAACATAAAACTTTCTTAGAGTATATGTTTATCGAGAAAGTCACATAATTGTAAAAAAAAAAAAATACATCCATAAATAACTTGTTTCCGGCAAAAGCAATATAAGAAATACTTAGTTGATTACAGATTGTTCATATATTCACATACATACAAATAATAAACAGGTGTTCCTTTAGCACAGTATATTAGGTATCTGCTATTAGCTTCCTGATTGTAATAGGGATCTCTTTTATTCTTGTTTTTTTTCCATGTGACGTGCTGATTGTCCTCGCCCTATAAATGACTGATTGACCGACTGACTGACCGATCAGGTTACACCATTTGTCACTCAGTCACACGGCATTTGGCTGACCAAGTTACACCGCTGGTCCATCGGCCGAGTGTTGGAGTTAAAAAAGTGGATTTATAGACATTTATTAGCACTGGACTTCGGAGATAATGATGTCCTCAGGAAGTGTAAGTCACACTGAATGGTATATTGTAATTGTATTGCTATAGCCAGTATTTTGGTCTGGAGTATTAGATATGAAAACCTTGGAATATATATGTGCCAGGTAGTGATTGATGCTGCTTTCAATGCTCAGACTTGATTTCCAAGTTCACTTAGTCAATCTTTTTTTTTTTTTTATATATATATATATATATATACACTTTCTTTCATAATATTTGCACTTCTGAAAATAGACTAGTTTCCTAAACGTAAATGACGTTCCCTCCCATATCTCTCAAAAACTTATTTTCAAGGTTTTTTTTCTGTTTTGTTTTTTTTCATTTTCAGTCAGGGATGCTCTCCTCAGAGCATATCAGGATAGCTAATGCTCCGGGATGTGAATCAGATGGAGTGGGATACATGTCAAAGCACCATAATCTTTCTATATTTACATCCCTGGCCCCCAACTCTCTCTCACTGTGTGTTTACCTTGGCAGCGGCTGTTCTCGGATCAGCTCTGTGTTGCCTTGGCCTCTGCCCCTTCCCTCTACTCAGCCCACTCAGGTTGCATTCCTGCCTGTTGCCAGCCAAACAGACTTGTATCAGTGGCAGAGACAGAGACAGAGAGAGAGAGAGAGAGAGAGAGAGAGAGAGAGAGAGAGAGAGAGGAGAGGATGGAGAGGGAGGGCAAAGACAGCAGAAGGCAAAGAACATCGGGGAGGAAAAAGTTTTCTGTTCAGTCTGAGAAAAACTTTTAAGCTTTAAAAGTTATTGGCCACACAAGAAGCACAGTTTACCCAGCTGCAGCTACTGTCATGGCAAGTCTGGGCAAACTTTTGAAAAAAAAACAAAAAACAAAAAAAAAAAGTTGTTTTCCAACATCACAATGAACAGGCCTCCTGAATAAAGCCCAATGTAACAAAAACATCTGCTAGAGAAATTAAAAAGTCTTTCATAGGCTGATTTTTAATGCATGATGCAGATGTTATTTTTCTCCGGTGCTGCTGTTTCTCATTTCATGTTCCCTGAATGTAAAGACAGAGAAAAATCCACCGAGTGACGTTCAACTGTACCGACCAGAGATGCTCACAAGTCGTTTTTTCAAAAGTCCAAGTCAAGTCTCAGAATTAATTTAAATTTAACGTGCTCTCCCTTGGTCTATGCCTCATCCTGCCACTAATCCTGCTGACAAATAAAAATAAAACCTTGGTAGAGGTAATAAGAGTCCCGAATCTCGAGTCCCTGTCAAGTCTCAAGACTTTTGAGGACGAGTCTCAAATCACTCTGTGTGCCACTTCAGTGCATCTCCAGTCCAGGCACAAGTCCCCATCTCCGTTACCAACTCATGACTTTACTACAACAACAACAACAACAACAACAACAACAACAGACATGCAACAAAGGACTTGGAGTGGGACCGCTGCAGTCAGCTGGAGAAACTCTTTAGACCTACTGAGACATCACTCAGGACCTCCAGGGGGGCACACTCTTGTTATTACTAGTGCTGTTCATCAAATCTGACTGTTATCTATACTGCACTACATACTACCAAGAATAAAAAGACTGTTTTCAGTTTCAAGGACTCTGGTTTATGTTATTGATTTTTTTTTACACACATGATCAGTTTTATTGATCCCACATTTCTCATGTTGAGCTACATGTTTTGCCAGGTTTGGTTCATCGAGGCAGCAGCTGGAGGATAACCAGAGTGAATTACTGAAATCTAATAATACATTGTAGAATGAGATATTCACCATTTGAAAAACCTGACTCTTATTTAAAAGAGATTTGTATATTGTACATTTGTATACGTATACATGTAGGGAAAATTCATTTGCTCATTGTAAAAAAGATCAAGTAAAGCAAACACTATTAGAAAAAGGGCAGCAGTTTGAGTTACAAGCTCAATTCAGTCTGTGACTTCTGCTGATAATCACTGTCACCAAGGGTCTGCTTAACTGTTGCCCTGCAGGTATTAAAGGAGAAAAGCTAGTGCGATTGATGGGTATAGCTGCAATTCAGTAGCACTGAGTGCTTTGACACTGGAGACTAGGATTCGCATCCTGGCTAAATACTGAAAAAGTCAACACTGGCTTTAGACATTAAAGCCAATATATGTGTAGGATTTCAACATGTCTAACTCGAACTGTTAGTGTAAAAAAAAAAAAAGACACTGAGATCAAACACAGACAGAAAAGACACTAGCACCTCTACCAACACTGCTTCATGCAGAGAGAGGAGAGGCTTGATCAACCCAAAACCTGTGATCACACTTAACTGGATGGAATGTTTTATATACAGTATTAGAATTAAATATTTATTTCACTTTATTTTTCAAGTAAAAAAATGTTTTTCAGCAGCCAAAAGGATCAATTTTACACAAACCCTCTTTGTATGATGTTCTTTGTATCTTTGTTATTCTCTGTATCTTTGTCTGTGAAGACCAAAGAGCTGGAGGACAGTTTGCACACACACACACACACACACACACACACACACACACACACACACACACACACACACACACACACACACACACACACTGAACACAGCACACATCAGCAATGATGACACCAAACTTGACATCAGAGGCTACAGAGCATTCTCATATTCATAAGAATGAAATATGAATGAGAGCTGCGTGCATGAATACTATGGCACAGTTACACATTCAAATAAATTAAACATTCATATTTACATTTGCAACAAAGTGGATATTGCGGTTCTACTTGCGTTAAATATTGTATAAAGGGTGGTTTCTTTTTTGTTTTGGTTTTTTTTTTTTGCTCAGGCACATATTGATTCGTTTTGAATATGATTGAGTTTGCACTGTAGCTTCCAAAGGCCTTGAAATATTGGACATTTTAAAATACTAACACTCTACGTCTGTGTCGAGGTCTCCAGCCACGCCGTACCTTTTCTCTGTTGCAATCTGCCCTTTGTTGTTTTTATGATAAAATCCACCTTTTTCACAGCCCCATGATGACACCTTGTGTAAGTTATGCGCACCGCCTCCAGTTATTTCTTTACCTTAACCAGCATCTGCAGGATATTTGGTGGAAATAACTGATGCGAGAACATAGTCTGTCACACCTTAAATGGGTATAATGTGATCACACCTCTGCCTTCTACTACAGAGATATGGGAGTTCGACCTGCATATTAAGCTAGCTAATTGATTCCATTGCTACATATGGTGACTCGATGAACGATCTATAAAGCTCTAAAGATTACCAGCGGTTCCACAGTAATAAATCTCGGCACGTTTTATTAAAGGAGGTGGCGCCCCTAGGGCTCGCTAATTAACATTTTTTATCTTGTTTGTTTAATCCATACAAAAATAAAAGTGTAAGAATGAATGAAGACAGTGGCGTCGATCTTCCAATCTGACTCGAATGAGCGTACTTCAACTAGTGTTGAACTGTTTATTTGCGGTGTGACAGGCTGTGTACCAACATCTCCCAAATTTTCTAAGACAGCATTTCCCAACCTTTTCCATCTCATGGATCACTTGAAAAATCTGAAAAATGTTGGCAGCGCATGTCCAACTCCATAACAATACAGAGGTCAAATAATGCTTTGTCAGAGCACCTTTTATTTTAATGATAACGACTGAACAGTCAGGAGTGAACTGAAAGCAGGGGGGCGAGATCACTTGATTCACCATCTGTCTCTTGCCTCTCTTTCTTTTTAATTCTTCCTGTTGCTAACCAGCTATCAATCTTAGCAAACAAAATAGCAAACAAGTTTGTTTTTGTTTTCTTAATTACATCTTTTTCACCAAAATTGTACTGTTTTGCAAATGAATTGTCAGCCCCGCAGGTTGGGAACCGCTGCTCTGAGAAAAGGGAAAACACCCGTAGCAGTTCAGGTGAAAGGAATAATCAGACACCGTTCCCATATCTCACAAAGGTAGTGAGGAAGATGATGGGTAGTCTGAATAAAAGCTCAAATCTCTCTTTTTGTACCTCAGAAAACAACTTCCCTTCAACAGTGTTAGAATGCTTGATACCCCCCCCCCTCATATTTTTTGTCCTACATTGGAAAATACATAGCACAAAGTTGCTATTTAGTAAATATGGATAAATTACTATCTCAATCTTCAGCATCTGAAACCCCCCTCACACAAAACCTTGGTGCACGATCCCCCAAGAGATTTGATTTGTGAGTGCACAACATCCCAGTTGTCTCGTTAAGATGAAGGGGGCCACTTCTCTTCCTCCTTTGATCAGGAATAAGTAGAGTAACCATTGCAGTGGATAGGTACCAATCAACTTTGAGGAGGTAAAATAGAGTGTGTGTGTGTATGTGTGTGTGTGTGTGTATGAGAGAGTGTGTGAGAGTGTGGGAGTTTTTACAAAGGAACTTCTGTGTTTGATGTTCTGGCAGAATTTTATGTTTTTATATGTTATAATCCAACAGGAGAAATCAGCTAGTTTTTCTCATATAAAAAAAGATTTCATTTGTTTGGGAAAATGATTAGTAAGATAAAAATGCATGTGTTAGATTACAAATAAGAAACTAAAAAAGCACAATTTGTTTTATTGTCTTCTTTAATATATGTTGATGAACAGTAATCTAGTCAGGAAAGTCCTTGGGAGTTATGCCTGTTGTTTTCAGACAAACTCAAGGACAATGTGAAACACCAATTTCCTGGTGCAAGTGCTCTGTGTCCATTGGAGTAACTGAACCAAATCACCTACCTGTCTCTGTACCTACTGAAGAAATTTGCTCAAAAACAATAACAACTTCGAGTTATGACCAATTCCCCAACATCCCAAGTTAATTCTTTTGGATATTGCTTGGCACCTTAGGGAGGGACAGGCCCCTATGAGGTCTGATTTTTATGCCATCTTGTTGGAAAAAAATTTTCTTACTTGTTTGTATTTTATTTTTTATCCTCTTTGTACATTTAGATCATATTCTCTGGCATTTGTCCTCTTCTCTTTTTGTGGCAAAATGCTTGTGCTTTGTTCCCAGACATGTGGCATGGAGTGTTTGTTGGTGCGAGGAGCCTCTTTGATCAGGATTTTGAACGCTGTGAGAAACAGCCCCAGAGTGCAGATGCAGAACTGTGATCAGAAAAGAGGGGAGCACTCACAGGCAGCTTTCCAAAGGAATTTAAACTGAACTGTTGAAGATTTAGAAAAAAAACAGGTCTTCCATAAGGAGATGTTAAATGGTAAAAAGAAGCCATTTTAAGTTGATAACATTAAAGATGTGGGGTCCTTACGATATGTATTCTTGTGTTTTAAGTCTAATGGTTTTAATATAATTTGGAAAAGAAGGACTAAATATTAAGATCCCCAGATGTAAAGTTATTGACATGATCTGGTTGAGCTCTGGTTAAAAGAAGAGCAACATGAAGAGGAATGGTCCATGCACGTTAGTCCCAAGTTGTAATATCTTTTTGGAGCTATTTTTTGTAGCAGTGAGCTTCATGAAAAGACTATATTCACCAAAGTAATTGGTGGGCTAACCTCTCGGCAAACATCCACCAGACACGGAGCAGCATTTTCATTCATTTGGATTCATGTTTGTGTCCACCGGACAAATATATAGGAAGTCCTGTTCTAGCCTTGTTTTGATCTACCAACTCCTGAGGGAAATATCTGGCTCTTTAGCTGCTAAATGTGCAGCTAGTTGTGAACTGTGTGTGTCTGTGGGTTCATCCGAGCGAGACTAAAACAGTGAAAGGACCTGGAGGAACTGCAGAGCTGAGTGAGAGCTAAGCTGGGTTCATCACTGTGAGCAAATCCTTTTTGCATTACGCAGTCATTTGATCTATTGTTGATATGAAAACATTGATTGGAGCAGCTCTAAACAGAGTGTTGCAAGGTTGCTGCTTTTAAGCAACACCCAACAGGTTCCTCTCACCATCAACAAGCTGCTTGACGATCTGGACGGACAGATGGAGCAGTCAGAGGGGCCCCTGTGATATAATGAAAATAATAGGAAGTCTTTCATTTTAAGAATGAGTCCATCGCTTACTTGATCTCAATCTGTGAAGATGTTTTACTGTGAAGTTGCTTCTTGAGAAAGTCATTGTCTTTGCAATGACTAAAACTATTCTCTGCAAGGACACTGTGAAACAGCTAAAACAGTATGATTTTATTTTATTCATCATGAGCTTCTCTAAAAAAAAAAAAAAAAAAAAAAAAAAGGCATCCACATTTGTTTCACCATCTTTTCTGTATGAAAGCAGCATCTGTGCGCTCCCTCTGGCTTCCCAACATCGTCCTCTGAAGATAAAGTTTGACTTCAGTAATTACAGTGATGTTTCACTTTGGTTCAACTTCTTCATTTTCAGTGCACTTATCTAGCACAACTTCATTTTCTATGAAACTGCAACATCGCCTTAATTTTGCATTCAGCAGCAGCAGCACGCAGGCTTTCCTCTCCATGGCTGTCTTTATCAATAATTGAACAAGCAAACATGCTTTGTGAAAACTGATCCGAGAACGAAGGGAAACTAGTCAACCTGCTTTAGCGCACAAACAATGGACAGATTTTTAAAGCCTATGCTACAGTTCACATGTGGCACTAGTGATGTCTGATTTTAAGTGTTGGCAGTGACCTTCTGTCAGAGCCCTGTTATCTGCTGTCTCTGCCGGCTGGGGAATACAGAAAGTCTAGTTTTCCAGCCTACATAATTAGCCACAGGCTGACAGCTTCAACCCTGTTAGCTGACTGCCTGACTTCTAGCAATGTTGTCTACTTTTACATGATCTCACATAGACATAATACTACTGTTTGCAGCTCACAGTAAAAAGCTATAAAATAACAAACTGTAATGGGTTGTTCTGCATTAACAAAACATTTTACAGGACTTTACTCACTTCAAATGACCATTAACACAAACTATTACACCTTTTGTCAACCTGTGTATTGCTAATGCTAATGCTGTCATGATCTGGTTTCATTTTGAAGTGCCTAACCTCATGTGTCTATTGGATGTTTTACTTCCTGTCTTTGTCTACTTTTCCCACCTTTGTGATTGTCTGCCCGGCCCTCATATGTTTCACCTGTCCCCAGTTATACCTTGTGTAAGGTAAGTTTGCATCACCTGTGCTTAATCTCCTTCCCGCCTGTAAGTCTTGAGCATTTGTTGTTACTAAAGCTTCTTCTCTGCACCTACCTTCCTTCATCTAGTGCTAGCTGCTAGAGCTAATCAAGAATACTATCATCACATACACATACTAACGTTTGCTTATAAGGAAATTACTCAGTCATAATTAGAAGTGAACAAAATTAACATATTTAGTGTTTACAAGAGATTATACTGTATTTTCACTGGAGCAGTCCTATTACCGTAGTCTAACCTGCTGCATTCAAGTAATATAGGCACCTATTACTCTGAATTGAGTGTTGGCTCATTATTCCAAGGTGCTTAGCCCTAATGCTAACTTTGGATTCACTACAGATAAACAGACCAAATTAACTTATGTTTTATTTATTATTTTCTTTGTAGCAGTTTGCTACCAAGTGAAACCAGATGCAAAGTGTAGCGCTCATAAAAAAATGAGCTAAATTAGTTGTATAAGTATTAACATGTATAACACTGGATTTTCGCAATTATACATATCTGTAGTTTTTTTTTTTTCACCAAGTAGGTGACAGTTCTGAGTTGCAATTACAAGTTGGAGGTTGATGTAAAGGGGTTTTCCCACCTTGATGCCATCACTGGCAAATAACAAATACAGTAAATCTACTAAATGTCTATCAATTTTTAAATAAAAATACACTAAATATACAAAACATCATGTTTAAAAGGGGCTATTTGTAAGTTGGCTCACTCTTGGTGAGTAAAGGAATGAAGTTTGATGCTGAACTCACAACCTTTCTTCTAGACTGGTAAGTAAATAGCTGTTAATGCTAACGTTTGCTATGTAGTGATAGCAAAACAGCTCCTTTAAATGTGGAAACTTTGCTGTAGGCACATTTGGAAATATCCTGTACATATCCTCCTGGTCACTAATGTTTTTCAGACTGCACAGGAGCTGTGAGACTACAACTTTCACAGTGAGTCCTAAGATTAACACCTATCTCTGAGACGGAGGAAGTTAATATCAGCCGGGGCAACAGACTGACAGTGATTGAATCAAAATTACACATCCATTGTAGATTGGCAGTGCATTAGCTTGCAAATGAGGCTTTCTAAATTTCTTTTTTGACATGAAAATGTTGCGGTGAGTGGCAGCAATTCTGCCCTGACATCGTCTCAATATTCTTCTTCCTCTAGTGGTTTTCTAATGGTCCTACTTAAATAAGCCCTTCTGCTGCTTTATTATACTGAGTGTTGCAGCACTGTCTGACAAGAAAGGGCATTTTCTTTTGAAGTCACTGAACTCAGCTATCACTGCTGATAGAGTTTGTTCATGTGGAGAAGTACAGTACGTGTGCATAAAGCATACAAACCAGGCTTCACTTTTTCCAAAAGTGATCTCTGACAGTGATTTCTGACTTAGTGGCCGCATGTCATTAAAATGTGGCAGTTATTTCTATTCCTGAGCCCACCTGAATGCTCCATTTGAATCACGGGGCCAGAGCTGTCCGCTCTATCCAGTGTGAATCTATGCGGGCGGTCTGAATCACAGACAGGATGTCATCACTTTGTTTGGAGGAAACAACATTCTGACACCTTGCAGAAGAGTGGCGGCATGCTGTTGGTCTCTGGAGGGACATTTTCCTGGCAAACAAGGATACTGTCAAAATGCATGCACGCGCACACACAGATAAACAAGATGGCAGACAACTTGAGCGAGCAAACAAGGCTCGGAGACAAAACACATCTATTCACACACACACACACGCGTGCACAACAGATTTAAGTAGGCAAGATTGCAGGGTCCAGGCAGCACTTTCACACCTCTCTGTCTTCCTCGTCACTCATTCGTTCCTCTCTCACGATGACAGGACCCAGTGGGTGAGTTGTGTGAAGGGACAGGAGAGGAAGGATGCTGTTAATGCGTGTGTGTCCATGAGTCTGTGAAGTGCATGTGTGTAAACTTCAATAAAAGGCAATGCAAGGATGATTAAATGTTATTTATTCTTATCCAAAATAAATAATTTACTTATCTCTGATCATGAGACTTAATTCTTCTAAGATGTTTAATGTAAATCTCAGCTGGCTGGGTCTAGCTCGTTAGCATGCTAACTTCAGTAGAAGAAAAGACAGGATAGAGACAAGAGTTAACATTGACATTGCTCTTCATTTCTGGAGACAGCTCTTGGTGGGTAAAATAATAAAGTTTGATACTGAACTCACAACATTTCCTCTAGACTTTTAAGTAAACAGCTGTTAATGCTAATGTTGGCTATGTAGCAATAGCAAAATTTACAAATAGCTCCTATAGCTCCATGGGGGCCAGACCTTCTATTACAGGATTCCTTGTTCTTCTTGTTGCTGACAATAGTTATATATGATGTTACAACAGTTAATGGTGTAACACAGCTGAGAAACTATAATAGCTTCCTCTGTTTTGGACACTGGCTCTTCGTCCACTCAGAGTTCAGCACTGTCAACACACTTCGCTATGTGTAAATGGAGCAAATCCACAAAACTTAAAATACATGTTAAAAGGTTCACCCACATTTACTTACTACTGAAACGAACAGCTTTAAAACATGTGCGACCTGTTAGCAAGGTGCAGCTAATAAACTGGCAACTGACTGTATGTCTAAGCAATATAAGGAAGTTTTTTATTTTTTATTTTATGAGTCCATCTTAAAGAGTCAGTCAGGTACGGTGTTGGAGTATTGTACAATAACTTGTCAGTGCGACTCAAGTCTTGGCTTCTTCATCTTGCACAGGCTGCTGTGGGAGGCAAGAGTGCTGTTCTCTTTAAGTTATAAAAGTGGTTTAGGTTTGCCTCAGTAGTATTAAGAAAAATCTGACTTGCAGAAAAAGTTGAAACAATATAAGTGAGTCTTATTTTAATACAGAATAGCTTCAATAGAAGTCATGTTTCATTTCAAGGTATTAATTAATTTGAGGAGACAATCTAGTTTCAAGCAGCTTTATCTTAAATTTCAGAACTTTCAATTCTTATATCAAGTCTTTATATAGTTTTACTTCAAAGTCAGAATTTTACACAGGCCTGATTTTTATGCAGTTTCCAGAGATCTTAACAAGTAATTTTTTTCTTACACCACTGAAAGACTCTGTGTGTGTGTGTGTGTGTGTGTGTGTGTGTGTGTGTGTGTGTGTGTGTGTGTGTTCGTAATTGTGAGTGCACTTAAATATTTGCACTGTCTGTTTGCATCTGCACGCGTGTTTCAGCGGGTATCAGCAGTTTAGCGTTTAACACCTGTGCACCAGCGTCACCTCAGAGCCTCTCAGCTGCTCTTTACCTCCACAAGACGCCACTTTCTTCAACAGGCTGAAAATGGAGTTGACTCCAGCTGAGTCCCCACGAGAGTACACACCACGGGTGAACATTTCAACACTCCACATGAATAATAGCTGCACTTTGTATTGAGGAAAATGCTTTTTCTACCCAACCCTCCCCTCTGTCTCTCACCCCTCTATGGCTCTCTGGAGACCTTGGCAGCTCACCGCGGGGGGATTTTTCTTTAAAGTAAAGACGTTTACCTTTACAAATAGAGGTGGACCACTGCCCAGACTGCTGCTCACTATCTGTATATCACCATATGGGAAAGATGCTTGTATGCCTGAAATAGCTCAGGAGGCAGATTAAATGGGTTCACATGCTCGTTTTGTTTTTTCATCATCTTCTATTTTCCAGCACTTTTTTTCTGGTGCGTGGTGGAAACCGGCAAAAGAAAGTTTGATGACACAGGCTCAAACTTTTCATAACATAAACACCCGATGATGAAAAGCATCTGAGTAGCGCTTGAAATTTATAAAAGGCCTTCTGCAGAGTGTGAAGCTGAATAGCTTTGGTAAATATCAGCCTGATACTGACGCTGCAGCTGAGTGGGAGAGCAACATTGTCAAGGTTTCCAAAGCATGTAATTATATAAAGAACCTTAACCTTTTCCTCCACATACCAAAACTTCCTCAACAAGTCTATGTGAGAAACATCTAAGACAGGATGGAAAGAAGATGAAATGAGTCTGATCTTAACCCTAACCCTAGAAATATGAGGCAAAACTTCTAAGGGCGACTCCAATGTTTATATTCTTACACCCGATTTGGATGAGCTGAAGGGGAAGGTGAGGAGGGAGAGACCAGAGGTGCATGAGTCAGAGATTGTACTCCTTCATGGAGTCACAACTTCAGTCATATTTTAACACACAGCCATGAAACACATTGATATCATTCAGTGTGACTCACACTTCCTGAGAATATCATTATCTCCAATAAACCTCGCCCATAAATCCACGTAGAAATCATATTAAAAAGACAGAATCGTCACATTTTTAAGATTTATACGATACCATAGTAATCCAGTGGTGACTGTCTGGATATCTATAGGTACTTTCCAAAAATGTACTGCTAATATCTAATTCGGCATACATTTAATTGTGCTGATTTGTCAAAATGTAACAACAAGTAAATGAAGAAAAGTACCTTCATGTAAGTGACGGCACATTAGATGAGCTTTTACAGGGTTTTGCCCACCTTAATTTTTTCTGTTGTCATGTTGGTTCCCAAATAGACCTACAGTATAATGTTGGTGTTAGCATGTTTTCATGGCTCAGATTAGCAAAAGCATTTTTATGCAAAAGTCACATTTCACACTGAGCTGGTAAAGACAGTAGAAGGACAAGCAGCTTTTCACATTGAAAAAAACTCAGATCCACTTAGGACACGAGGACGTTGCACCAGACAGAAGGAGGAGGACCAAACAGGCAGTGGTTGAAGCTGTAATTATAACTAGGGTGGATGAAAAAAAAATAATTCACATATGTGCTCTAAACATGATTAAAATCATCAATGCAGGTAATGTCAAAATCACCCCGCCCCTGGAGAAATAAATCCAGTCCGAATGGAGCTACTAGTTTGTCTTTCTCAATATGGAATGTATAAATCTTAACGTCCAACTCCTACAAATAGGAGGACGCTCAACTTGTCATTGTCAACAGAGTTCATCCTGACTGAAGCAGCTCAACCAGGCTCTGGTGATGCACCTCAGCGTAACTGTCGACATCTTGGTGTGACAAAAAAAAAAAAAAGAGCTTTCAATTGTGTTAAACATGAGATCCAGTCAAGAGACACACCTTTTATCTTCACAGTAATGCATATTGCCTCTGTTATTTTCATTAATGTATTAAATAACTATTATTGAAGTGTGGTGAGAACTGTTCAAAGCCAAAAGAGCGGTACTGTACAATTGTAAACTATCCAATAAAAACATGAATGTTAACTTTACCTACAGACAAACTCATTTGGCAGCAAAAAATATTAGATTTTAAGTCTAAGATCAAAATATATCCTCACAGAGGCGTTATATCTTATGTTCAAAAAGCTACAGAGAAATCAGAGACATGGGTAAATTACTGAAGCACTTGCCAACATTGAGCTGTTCTCCCTGGGAGAATCATGGACATTGGTCCTCACATCTCCAAAACCATCAAAGCCAATTTTCAAGAAGGCTTTGTTTTGTTAAATCAATTCTAATTATAAACGGCAAATTCTCCCCCTAAGAAAAATCTCAAGACTTCATTTTGTGAAATGGTCTCATGGGCCACCGTAAGGAGCATGAATGTGCTCAGTAAGTTTTATGGCCTTGCTCATCATCGTGACATTTTGATATTTCTGTGTGTATGTAGAAAATTTGGCCCAATAGTGTTGACACAATAAAAGTCAAGTGGTCACCAACAACATTTTTTTTTTTTTTTTGCTTCATGAATAGCTATGAAAAAAAACAAATAGTCAGTCAAGGGGAAACTGTGAACTGGCAGTGTGCCAGACTAAAGGTCAGTAGGTCACCAAAAACATTAGCAGTCATTCTCCAGGGACCGTAAATAAACCGAGTGCTTAGATAAAGTCCCATGTAGTTGTCAAAAACCATTGTTGTGGACCAGTCATGTGGAAATGTTGGATGGACAGAGTGACTGATCAATCAGCTGACAGACACTGCCATCTTTTCTGCCATTGATGGGGGACAAATTACCTTAAATTAATTTGAGAAATTAAATGAATGCATTTTTTTTTCTTTCAGACATACACCATATGGATATATTGTAACCTTGCTGCCCCGGGTGAGAGACCTCTCCAGCATTTAGGCTGCTTGAATACACATTCACCACAGGGCGTTGCAGGGCAATGTGTCTTAACAGGAGTGATTTGTAAGTTTGGCTATTGCTACATAGCTAAGGTTAGCATTAACAGATGTTTACTTACCAGTCTAGAAGAAACATTGTGAGTTCAGCATCAAACATAATTCCTTTACAGCTGTCTCCAGCTGTGGAAAGCAACGCCAAAGTTAACTCGTCTCTATCACGTCTTTTCTTCTACTTAAGTTAGCATGCTATGCAGCTAGCTCCGGCCCGTCTTGTCACTTTCCAACTCACTGTAGCCTCCAATCTGCCCTGAAGACGAAGCTCTGCTCAGAGGACGGATTATAACCTCTCGTACCATAAAGACAAATAATCTTTTTTTCTTTTCTTTTTACCTTGTATGATTCTTAATCAATTCACAAATTAAAAAATATATATTTTTGTACATAGTTAATGACGCTATGTTAACAGAATGAAAAATGTTGGAACGCAAACATGTCAGCACAGCACCCAGGCGGTGTACAGCGAACACACACACACTGGAGTTATTTTGTAGTTTATCTACAGTTTCAGACTCTTTGATGCTATTACAGTGACAAAATGTGTCCACAGGCACACAGACATAAAAACACAAAATACTCAAAACCACCTCTGCGGTACTTCTGCTGCAGTTGGTCCCTCTAGGACCCTTATTTGCCATGATGACACACACACACACACACACAGACACACACACACACACACACACACACACACAAAGAGAGAGAGAGACTCACAAGGTGAAAACAACACCAGCCCTGCTGGTAAAAAATTGCCTAACAGGGTTTGAGGTAAATTTGAAACAGTATATAATAAGAATATTATAGGTTTCTTCTGTAACTCTGTAGAAATCGTGTTGTTGCCAGCCAGCCTGCACTCCTGCCTTTTTTTCACTATGGTGACATCAAGACAGGAAGCAGAGGAGAAGAGACAAGCAGCTCACATCAAAGAGAAGCCCACTCCTCTTTATTTGACCTCTCTCTTTATCTGCGTCAGTCTGAGATTTTTTTCAGTTTGTCCGTTCATCGATGACACACTCGTTTCTTTCCATCACACATTTCCCACCTTGATCTCCAGGCTTAATATTCACACTATGTTCAAACTCATCTGAATACTTAAATCCAAACCAATAATTCTCTCTGTCGTCTGCCTTCTATCCTTGTGAGGACATTTAGCGGCTCAAACATATTCAGAGATCCCGCCTCTCTCTCTCTCTCTCTCTCTCTCTCTCTCTCTCTCTCTCTCAGGGGGAGGGAGGGATAGAAGATGGTGGGCGCCTCTCCAGGGCGTCCTTTGGATTTGGTTGAACCACCTGGGCTCACAGCACTTCACAGGAGACAGACAGACACACACACTCACACAGACATACACAAAAAGTGGGAGGAACAGGCCAGCTGGTGTGTGTGTGTGTGTGTGTGTGTGTGTGTGTGTTATGAGATATGCAGAGCTTCTCATGCCATTCCCAGTGGGTTTCCTATCACAACACATTACACACTTTCTACCTCTCACCTCCTCCTAAATCCATCTCTCTTAGACTCTCTCACAGACACGCGCGCACACACACACACACACACACACTCCACAGTGTACAGTGCTGAGCTGGATAGCTGAGTAACAGTCGGAGACACAGAGAGTGTGGTGGGAGGTTTGGATGGTGTCCCAGTGTTTATTGGGGAGAAGGCCAGTGGTGGAGTGATGCAGAGAGCCTTAGTGCGCACATGACATCCTCTTGATGTCGTCCACACAGAATGGGAACGCTTAGTGGTTTTACCTTGATGCGGTAAAGACTCATTGTAAAAGTTTCAACCTGAAGTTCATCATTGAAGTGGGGGAATAATCACAGGAGTCATCTCATGATGATTTGTTTTGGTTTGTTTCAGTTGAACAAAAGTGAGTTTTTGGTGAATAAGTTCAGGTCACTGAACCTGAACTAAACAGACACAGTGGCTGGGCTGATATATCAGCTTGAATTATACTGTATAGTATCGGTGTAAAGTTTGGGCAATAAGTAAGAAGAAATGTCCTTACAAACAATAAGTTTGAGGGTATTTGAAAAAGTCTCTGTATCACACCAGGGAACATTCAGTTAGTACATATCGTCATCACAATGAAAAATTACTGTCTCACCCCCGTCACTCATTTCAGATTACACCCCTGTTTATCCAGAGTCACAGAAAATATTGATCATTCATCTTCATCTTCAAGTCCAAGTGGACATCTGTGCCAAATCTGAAGAAGTTCCTTCAGAGCGTTAGAGATATTGCGTTCATGAGAATGGGACAGAGGTACGGACGGATATCCCAAAAACAATATGCCTCTGACTCTGGGTGTAGCCGGCGCAGAGGCATGAAAAAGAAAAAAAGACTTATATTCTGTATCATTATAAGATAAAAGATGTTATAACACTGAAGACTAATTTTCTTATTGTTAAGTAATTTTGCAATATCATAATATATACTGATATCAGACCCACAGCCCAACTGACAATGCGTGACGGTGCACAAATTTTTTTATGTGCCTGACTCACCTGACCTGAAGACACACACACAATCTATGATCCAGACTGGACATGATCACAAACTTATATGTGATGGTGTGGTTTCAAACACATTTCAGCAGTCACAGACCATCTGGTTCCTGTCTCACTGATATTAAATTTGTCAGTGTTCAGCCACAACCAGTCAGCCTTCCTGTCACAGAATCACAACATCTGAAATGAGCTCTTTTTAATGTCAGATCACTGGCTAAAAAATTCCTCTTTGTTAATGATCCGTGTGACAACCCCCTCCACCCTGTATACCTGTGGCTTGTTAAGTGTGGCTGCTGTCTTTGCAGGTGCTGGAGGCGGGTGTGGCAGAGCGTCATCAGTAGATTGGCAGCACCCGGGCTCATCAGCAAACTTGTCGCACCTGGGCTCTGTGTGTCACTCCTCCTTTTAAAAACTGAGCCAGAGCTCAGTTCTGGTTCTCTCTCATCCCTGAGGAGCTTGTTTGGCTTGTGACACCAAGTTAAACAGCACTACTGGTGACGCAGCACTGATAGATGCTTTTTTCCTCTAAACTATAATTCCTGAAAAACAAGATGGGAGGGAGGGACTGCAGCAATTTTCTCTCTACACAGTTTGTGTGTAATGACATTGACCTGGGTGAATTTACATCGTTTGAAATTCTTTGAACGAGAGTGTAATTATCCGGTACTTATCATTACATTATATCAGCCTCATCACTATTTCTACAGGGATTCTCATTTTGCATCACTAGATATGATCCTGAATGGAGGCATTGATTTAAATTGATAGAAAGACTTCAACGTTATTGAGTTTTACAGCCTTGAACTCACCCGATATGTAAATGAAGCCACTCATCACCATGGTAACACTGTAGACCTAATAACAAAAGGTTTGAACATTCATAATGTTTCAGTAGTCGAATTACCCATTTCTGACCATCACTGTTTTCTGCTGCCAACCTAAACTTTAGCGAGGACTAGAAGGAAGACATTTTTGAGTTCAAGCTTGATTCCTAGATGGCGAAGCTGCAGGAAAGTCTTCTGATATTATGGGATCAGTTGAGTCATACAGAGTGGATGTTTCAAGCACGCCTTGTCATCGGCTCTAAACACTGTTGCTCCACTAAGTTAGAAGAGGTCGACTGAGTAACGGTGTTAATGAGATGAAGAGAATCTGTCGTGCAGCTGAAAGAGCAGTTCACTGTAACAAAGCAGTACGCCTGACAAGAGAGGATTCCTTTTCCAGGATGTTAAAATTATTCCCGTTTATATTGTAGAATGTTTTTTGTTTTTTCCATCTCATTTTTCATTCATGTTTTTTAACAAGTCTAAATGTTTTTTGTCTTTCACGTGTAGCACTCAGCAGTTTCAGCTGCATTTCTTGAATGGAAGGTGCTGTTTATTTTTATTATGTAGCAAGCACAGACGACAATGCTGAAACAAACAAGAAGTCCACTGAGTTACAAAATACATAAAAATGCAGGACAGAAATGTGAAATTTTGGTTTAAGGTAAATTTAAAATAGGGTCACCTCTTCAGTTTGTCCACCAGAGAGCACTGACAGATTTTTCAGCTGTTGAATGTCCCACTCAGTGTGCATCTTGGTCTCAAAACTTAAAAAAAAAAAAAAAAATAATAATAATAATGAAAATTATATTAATACATTTCAGGAATCCGCAATGAGATGTTTACATTTTTGTTTGTTTTTTTTGCCTCCAAAACATTGTAGTATTTTGGTCAGACTATAATTATTACATAGTTTATATTTAAAAAAATTTTATATTAGAGGTTTGGTTATAGCTCTTTAAAAATACTTTATTTCTACTCACCTTTGCTACATTAAAATCAGAAGTAACATTTGATATTAAAAACATAATATGGGAGGCAATCGAGGAAAATATAACTGGCTGGCACAAACAACATCCTCCAGCGCTGGCCAAAATAGCCTCCTCACCTATGCTGCATATTCGCACAGAGAGACTAGAGATGTAATAGCAACAATGACAGCAGACTGGTCCAGTTTGAGAGGGGAGGGGTGGGGGGGTTGGGGGGCTGCACCTGCCGTGCTGTGACTGGCTGTAAGGCACTGAAAAACAAGTATCAAAAAATAAGCTATAAAAATATGTATGTGAGAACCTGTCAGAGATGTCATGCAGTTCCAACACTAACCAGAAAGGCCTCCCTTCCATCAGCATGTGGGTGGTTCACAATCACATCTATCACACCCTCTGTGGCTTGTGTGAGCCCTCCCAGCCACCATAGCTGTCATCCTAATATGATGGATTTTGATGAAATGCCTCCCACAAGATTAGGAAGTAGGTAGTGGAGCTGTCGAGGGGTCATACACTGTGGACGTCCGTCTGAATTATCTGCTGGTGTCACTCTGCTTCACTCTAACTGGCATTAAAGCTGTTTAAAAATTCAAATTTATGTTGATGAACCCTGCAGCCATCCTCTGAACTAGCCAGTAGTTAATTCCAGGCGTTTCCCCAGACGCAGGGCAGCGGGGGTTTGGCTGATGTTGGGGAAAGTCACCTCACCTGAGGGCAGGTTTGGGGGGTTAACATGAGGATCCCGCTCTGACAGGGTGTCAATACAAAGCAATTTACGGGACCCCATGAAGAATCGACCCCCTAGATAACAGGCAATTTCTCTGCTCTGCTGGTCACCGCAGCCTGCACAGGACCAGATCAGAGCCGAGAAAGGTAAACACAGGCCGAGAGAGAGAGATTGGAAGAGAAGTGTGGGGGGGGGTGTGATTAGGACTGTACACTATACAGCATCAGCGCATACCTACAGAGTCGCTCTGGCTACTTCTACACACATACTCATACATGAGCTTGAACCCAAACTTAAGCGCACGCACATACTGTACCTGTACCAGACACACAATAACCCCAGCTTTCACACCCACGAGGAGTCCTTCGTCTAACACAGCTGACGTGGATGCGGCTCAGGAGCAGGAGGGTGTCAGAGCAGTGTTAGTCTGTGGATAAGAGGCAGATCCAGACTGAGAGAAGGAGAGGAAACTAAACAGAGGAACAGAGCAGGGAGTCTCGCACTGACAGAAAATGGTATCTGAAAGTGAGTGAATAATTTATTAAAGGAAGAAAGGGACAAAGACAAGGAGAACAGCAATAAAAGAAAATAAATAAAAAAAAAAGCCCAAAATTTACCATACAAACTGGGCTGTTTCTCATGGTTCCCCTTATTTCTAATTAAGGGAAATCTTAACGCTATGGTAAACAATTATATATTATTTTACACAATATTTTGCTTCTAACATCTGTTTCTTCTGGTTCAATATGAAAATGCAGGATTTCCATCAGGATATTGGTCAAATATTGGCTTAGAAATGCAGCAGAAAATGATTTCTGCTAAACAATCAGTAGTGAACACACAGGTAGAGACATCCTTCTGTCTTTGTCATTTTCAATGTGAATAGGTCCCTGTAAAAGAGTTGGGGGGGGGGGGGGGGGGGGGTTGGGGCCAGTTTAAAACGGCACTCACTGCCAGCACTGACCTCACTCTCCTGGTGTTGACTGCACTTTGCTGTCAGCTCATACGTCGGGTTGTTGTTGCTGTTGTTCCACCGGCGTGTTTTGTGATATCACTGCAAATGCCATGAGGATGTGAGGCAGCACACGCGTGCCGACACATGCACACCGCAAGGAGACACTGCACTGCAGAGAGAATTTCACAGAGTTGGGTTTGGATTTGTTGTTGTGTATCAATATATCTTATGTTACTGATTTTCGTTTTGATTGTATTGGTTGTAGTATTGATTATTAAAGTATTTAAACCCTTGCATTTTTTTCCCCGCAACCTTCAAACATGCTACTCTGTTCAATTGTTATAAGGAGCGAGGAGGAGGAGGTTGTGGTGGATGGATGGGTCAACAAAACACAGGAACATGACACAGGAGAGCGGTGTTCGATTCCCATGTGAAAGTAGCAGCTGTTTCTATTATCCATGAGCATTTGACAAAGTTAACCACATTGTTGTTATTGTAACCATGACAACAAAGATCATCTATTGTTGAGAAAGTGCTTATTTTAACCCAAATCATGATCTTTTCCTAAACCTAACCAAGCCATGACCGTTATTATAGTAACCATGGTGATGAAGGTAGATACACCACCGTTGGTGTTTTATTATTGTAACCATGACAACCAAGGTCCAGTGTGCCTGCCGCTATAGGAGCGCTGTTTCCGGAGACACTCCTGTGAGTTGTAGCAGATGGTTGAAAGAAACACGGTTGAGGTCGGAGGACTTGTTGTTTTCTCTGGAGCCTAACGGGTCTAATATTTTCTGAATATGCACAAATTTTCTCCGATGCTAGTTTACTTAATCTCAGGTGAGGCGGGGCACAGAGCAGGATCTGTAAACAACGGCTGTTCTGAGTTAGAAAGTTGAGGAACTTGCTGAGCCTGCCCCTGAGCCCTGATCTCTGATCCAACATCAACAATCACATCTGGATGTATTTTCAGGTGTGCACATACCTTTGGCCATATACTGCATAAACACTGGTTTACAGCAGTGCAGTGGAGAAACAATCCTCTTGTTTAAGGACTGCAGCGCATGAAAGTCAGGTCTGTCAAAGATGACACAGTGCGGGTGTGCGTGGGGGGGGTGAGTGACCTGAACAGAGGGCGAGGCGGGGAGAGTGAGAGATTTAAAGAACATGGCACCTGAAGCAATGTCTCTTCAGACATTATCAAACACTGCCTGAAATGGTGCCAGGCATATTAAATGAACGGCAAAGCACTCTGGGTAAAATCATACATTCAGCAGCTGCCGAGGGTGAACATCTGAACTCTGTCTAAGGGGTGAAGGAGAGCTGGCAAAGCAGAGCCAGTCTGTCAGGTTGTGAGTAATGGTGAACGACATCGCGAACCCCACCCGATCCTTTTTAACATTTTATTGTTTCTTCTACAGAGAGGTGCACATGCCCTGTGTTTGTCATTTCCCCTCTTAAAACAATATGTCTTTTTGACTTTCTGCTGCTTCATGTTTTTCTTGCACAGCATTCATCTCACCTGAAAAGTTACTTTTTTTTCTGGGCAAAAAAATCAAAGGGGGCCTGGTCTGGTTCTTTCTTCTTGCCTTCCTAGCATGAGATCTCCATAATATATGTGAATGGGTTGACAGGGCTGCTGATCAGTACCAACGACTGAATTAAAAAATGCTGTCAAATGCCAAAGTTTCAGGCATTTTAAGCTCAAAGAAGGAAATTCAGAGGTTGGGCCTCGTCATTAGGATCTGTCCTCTGGGTCGTCGTGGACTTCTGTACTAAATTCCATGGCGATCCACCTGACAGCTGTTGAGAAACGTCACTAAAACCAAAAAACTGAAACTCACAGTGGTGCTAGGAGGAAAAGTCAGGGGATCAATCCATCCAACAGTTGACAAGTTATTTCAGTCTGGACCAACTGACCGACTGACAGACCGACACCACCATGAGCCAGGCTGCTACCTCGGATAAGAAGGAGTAACCTCACCCAGTGACTGCTCAGAGGTGAGTGCTATGGTACAGACTTCCTGCAGAAATGCAGCTCGATGGGACAATACGGCATAAATTTGCTGTGTTTTGGATTTTCTTTTTTTTTTTTTTTTTAAGCAAAGTACTGTGCTGCCCTCAGGGCAACCTGTCCACTCCCCACAAACTGAAGCAAGTTGAAAAAGGCTCAGATGCCGAGAATAGCAATGACAAGTCGACCTCAAGTCAAGGTAACACTCGTTGTCAGATGAAACAGCTCCGTAGTTATTAACTTTAGAAAGCAACATCACCGTCATCAGTTTAAACAGTGATGTTAATGTTAACTTCCTGTGGCAGTCGGACGGTTCCCTTCCAGTCACAATGAAGCAACTCTCTGCTTTTAAGGTTTCCTTAAGTCTGATGTGTGACCAGTTTTTTAGATTTTCAAACACACTTAGTCACATCTCTTAACATGTAAATCCTCATCTGGATTAAAAAAGCTTGCAAGACTGTAACGTGTGCACAAAATATTATCTTGTACACATAAGATTTTCAGGTCATTGGGGGCTTCATAATTTCAAAAAAAGAGGCAAATCTGCAAAAGAAGTACTTTTACCTTGGATACTTCTGCTGGTAATATGTATGTACTTCAAGTCGAACTACTTAGGAAAAGGACCTGGGTACTTTTCCCACCACTGCCCAAGATAGTCCAAATTGTGATTAGCCCTCTGTGGTTTTAGAGTATTTTCTCAATTTTTACATAATTTCTTAAATTCACCCTTTAAAAGGTACTTGCATAACATTGCATAACATAATACCCATGTGTTTTCTTTCACTATTTTATCAGCTTTCTATAATGAGGCTCCCTCTTGTCTTACAGCACCGTGTAAAGAGATAATTCTTCAAATCTCTTGTGAAAACATGCATTTATGTTATGCTGATGTGGATGAATTGTTTTGGTGCTTGAAATGGGTTTACCAAAGTTTGAGGTTCCTGAAATTAAACTAGAATAGTAGATAAAATGTATAATAAATGCCTCAAATTAAATTTCATAATTTGTATTTCATTCATTTTCTTTTTTTGAGTCAAAGAGTAGTCTGCCACTCTAATTTTAACTGAACGAAAGAGGCCTGGTTATTGGCCTTCTAGCTCTGGCTGTGAGTCGCGTATGGGGATGGGGTACACATGTTGTGTCTCGTCCACCTCGGACATAACAGCTGTATTATGGCAAAGATATGAAGAGAATCATCTTGAACCTCAGAGGGTTACACAGCTGCAGTTTGGTGTCCTGCAGGTTCCTAGTAGCTGCAAGTTCCATTGTCTAACTGATCAATGCTTTTGTATTTCTTGAAAAATGGAGGATGTTTGATATGAGAACTGAGCAGCACCAGTATCTTTTTTTTTTTTCTTTTTCTTTTCTTTTTTTTTGCCCCAGAGTCGGTGTACAGATAAAATACCCATGATACCCATTCCTAGGGTTAGGTGTTCAAATCAGTGAGGCACAACATAAGAGACATATTTACTCTCTCTCATCTGACAGAGACAATATTATTTCCATCAGGAATGCCTTGGTTCTCCATTTGTCCTGCACTCTGTTGCTTCATTGTTCCGTCGCTCTTTTCCTTATTTCTGCTTCTTTTTCCCGCCCACGCAGCCTGTTTTGGAACAGATGATTCAGAGGCTGGATGAGATGTGTCTGTGGTGTTGACATGTAGCAGAAGCTGAATGACAGAGGAAGACGGACAGATGTATATACTGTATATTCCCCAGACACGCCCATATTTACTTGACTAAATGAGGGACAACCTTCAGTTGGCTACATTTGTTCTTTACTTTGCCTCTGAAGTGGAACTCATTAACTTTCTGGCTGTTTTTTTATTTTTTTATTTTATCTCCATCTTTGGTCCAAAGTGTTTGTTGCTGTGGTGTTTCAGCACTATACACATTTCTCAAATGACTCTTCCATTAGCTTAAAGATATTCTCCTAAATCTTTAATCTTAACTCTGAACCCAGATCCTTCCCATAAACGAACACCTTTAACTGATGAATATACATCAAAAGATTTTCACATCTTTCAGAGGATGTTTTATGGGCACACACAAACACACTCACACACACAGACACACAAACACAAACACACACACACACACACACACACACAGACACACACACACACAGACACACACACACACAGACACACACACACACAGACACACACACACACAGACACACACACACACAGACACACACACACACAGACACACACACACACAGACACACACACACACAGACACACACACACACAGACACACACACACACAGACACACACACACACAGACACACACACACACAGACACACACACACACAGACACACACACACACACACACAGACACACACACAGAAATAGGCAGGCGAGTACAACTGTCAAAATGACTGAGCTATTTCTTCACTTCCCTCTTCTTTGATCCTTCCTCGACTGTCCGTTTACTTTCTGCAACTGTCTTATCTCTGGCTCTGCCTGTGAACCATGAATGTATGAAACAGAGCAGGAGCAGCCAGGTGAATGCGCTATGACTCAGTTACCATGGAAACGCAGGTAGCAACTCTCAAGGTGATGCTGCACTTAGAATTCTGCCAGGGACTCTCTCTCTCTCTCTCTCACACACACACACACACACACACACACACACACACACACACACACACACACACACAAACAGACAATGTCTCCTTACTGTTATTGTAGTGAAAACATGACCGACTACTATTTGCTTCCCTAGCTGTCTGACCTTTGACCTGTTGAACTTCAACCTACATTGAAAACATTTTACAAATGAGCTCAGAAAACACATTTGGGCTCTTATTTTTCAAGTATGTTTGCTCCTACTGTAAGGAATTAAAAAATCTTTTCACTTTCCTAACTTAACTCTTCTGACATTTATAAAACCTCCAGAGGTGTCCTAACTCGTCAGGATTCATATGAGATGGTGAGATGACAATTTTTATTTTATTATTAAAAAATATCTTTTTGGGAAAGATGTAGTTTTTGTAGGGTGCAAATGGAAGCATATGCTCTCTCCACAAAACCTGAGGTCCTTACAGCCTGAGGGGCACTTCAATTTTTTTTGGTTCACACCAGGGGAAAGACTTATTGTTAACGAAGAGAAGTAAATATGAAGTTGAACAGACTGACAGGTGACTCACTGATCAGTGATACATGAGCCCATGTGGAGACGTTTGTGTTCTCTTCTTGAGAAGTAACTGATTCTAAGCATTATTAGTTTTATCAGGCTAAATATTGACCGTAATGAATAATGTCCAACAGGCGCCGATACTCCAGTGGGTCTTACTGTTGGATCACACACACTTTTGATGGACTTAATGAACAGTCAAAGTACACGGAGCACAGCAGGACATTGTTTTAACAGCTACTGACTGTCTGATTGATCACGGATCAATGCGCATGTGTCACCATGGTTACAAAAAGGCTGAAGATAAATACACTGTTTATACAGATTGCCTACAATGAGATTGCTTCCTAAAAATGGTCCACAATGGCCAGATGGATTAAATAGCGGTTTAGTTTTTGAATCAGTGTTCAAATTACACACCTTTACTCAGGTATCAGCTGATTGTATGTATGTATATATACTGTATCAGATTTTTAAGAATTTTACTGCTCAACTTCTTAAGGCCTTAAATGTCCTTGCTCCTAAGTACTTTTCTGATATACTGACCTGGTATGTGCCCTCTCAACCACTGAGATCTACTGATGGAGTCCTGCTGGTTCAGCCCAGGTCACAGCTTGTGACAAAGGGTGATCGGGTTTTTGCCAACAGAGCCTCCGCTCCTATGGGACTGCTTGCCTGTTGAACTCAGATGTGCTAAGTGCTAAGCTTCTTTTAAATCCCTTAAAACTTTTCTTCTCATGAAACCATTTGAAGATCTCTGACGGAGGTGTTATTGATTATTCCAATTTATTTCTTATCTTATTCATGTATAGTTTTTCCTTCCTCTGGGTCATGCTTTTATTTTCATATAGTTTTCCACTGTGTTTGCCGTGTATAGGTAACCTCCTGCCTGGTAAACCTGAAAATGTGTAACATACTTTAACACACCAGTAGCTCTGGTTTATGTGAGGCCACACTGTCGTGTTTGGGGAGGGGCAGGATGTTCAACCCACTAGCTTTCATTCACCATCATCCAGCATCGTAACATTTGGTTGAAATGCAACACTCATCTACACATCTTTAAATTCCAATGCCGTGGGCTTTAACTATTGATCTTTTGGTTATTAAACCTGGTCTTGAAACAGCATTAAGTTCTGCCAGTAGCAAAGAGAGCTCTCTCTGTTGTGCTCTATCCCTCTATTTGTTTGAATTTGCCGTTGCGTGTAACCGTGCATTATTTGTGTGAAGGGATTTGAAACACATCTAACCAAATAAATAAAGAAAACACTCTTGTTCTTCTTCTCCTGTGCATAATTGCCTATGATGATGCTGTGACCTGCCATCTAGACTCAAACAAGTATCACAGTGAGCTATTATCTTTCAGCTAAATTAGAGAGATTATATGTCTATAAAAAGGATATAGCCAGCAAAAGAAAATTATAATAAAATACTTAATTTAGTCTGCAATTTTCATCACTTCATGGAGTTTTAACTAACCCTGATTACAGCAGTGTGTTTCAATTAATGCTATCAAAAACATAAAAAAACACATTTATGGCTATATTCAGGTACTGTATACTGTATGTACATGTAATTCTAGATGTGTTAAAAAAAGAAGCATTTAAAGTAAGCATTTAGATAGTTATGATATGTAAATGCAGTCCGCCCATTTACATGCGGCATCCACCATTACTGGATTTTCAAGCTAATGTTAAAGTGTTTTAAGCAGCAGTGTCTTTAGTAGCCAAAAAGAAGTTCATGAAGTTAAGTGACATCACATAGGTCCAGCATAGCTCCGCCCTACTACAACCTGGGCAGCAGTCTAATTAGTGGGAGTGAGTGAAAACACCTGTGCAGGGTGTTTTTAAAAATGACTTCCACCTGTAGATGTGTTCGCATTGTACTGCATCATACCGAGATATGTTTCTGCTGGGGTGGACCAAATAATAGAAACAGTTGTCAGTATAATGAAATACAGTTTAACAGCACTACAAGCTGCAGCCTCCAGAGGTGACCATACAGTTGAATCAACACCTGTCTGAAACAGTTTCAACAAAAACTGAACTGAAGTTGTTTTGCCTAAATCATAAACATTTCTATTAATTAAAAATATGTAAAATATATGTTTAAAATTAGGGGAAAAGTCATGATACAAGTCCAGTTTCAGGTAAGTTTTATATCAGCAAACATACTAAATTCAGGTGAACTTTCTGCAGAGTCAGCTCTTCATGTGCGTATGTGCGTGCACACGTGTGCATATGAGAAAAGAGACAAAGAACAGGTGCACATATTATTTTGGCCACCCGACAAAAATTGTCCCCTTCAAAGATAAAACCAAACCAACACCCTTGTGAGTATCTCTCCATCTGTATTCATTCTCTGCGACTCTCTCGTGTTCTCTCTCTCTCTCTCCTTCACCTCCCCTTCCTGCCATCCATCCGTATCTTCACCCCCTTTTTTTCCCTCAGATGTCTCGCAGTCACTATTTTCAGTCTAATCCAGTCTTGACGTACGGCTCGTTAATAAAGTGAGGTAAAGATATTGGATTAAGAACAGATTAAAGATGATTAATGCTGCATAATGAGGACTAATCTGGCACTCCTCTGTTCCACTCTGTATTTAGCTGAGCAGAGTCGGTGTGTATTACCGCACAGCAGGGAGACATGGACACTGTGTGTACGAACCATTACAGTCAGGAATAACATGGAAACATCACTAATTAGCAATAGACCAGAGCAATACATGTAACCATGGTAACAGGACACATCAAAGATGGAGGTAGCTATAGCCTCAAAATTCTCTGAATGCAAAAATGAGACAAAAATCTCTCTGACTAAAACTATATGAAATGTTTTTTAGTTAAAACAATAATATTGACTTTAATTATGACTTAAACTATGTACATGTTTATATTTATAGTCCCTGCACCTGTGTGCTTGTGGCAGAGTTAACAACTGGTTGAGCCACTGAGAATTACAGTGACAGTGTGAAGAAATAAACTAAACACACACACAGTACTGCATGACGTGATTTTACTGTGGAATAAGGATGTTTCTTCTTGGGTTTTTTAGCCAAACTGTTAGCATGTACAGTGTATTCAGAGTATTTTCACATTGTGATAGTAAGGCATAAAAAGTAGTGTGTTTCCACCAACTGCATTGAACCAATGTCTCATAAAAAACAGTTTCAGACAGCCAGGGATTCATACGTCACAAGCCTAAGGAGCCAATCCCGTCAACTTGTGAGGACGAGGGGCGAACAAAATAAACCCAAAACCCTGTCAGTGTTAGTGGTTGTGCTAATGCAAACTGTACTGTCAGTCACTGCCACCTAACAACATACCCAATTAACTAAGCTTACTGTTCTGATACGTCTGTTAAGTTTTGGTCACAACAAACTCCTCAAAAACATGTGGCTCTCCAATGTTTCCTCTAGTGCTAATCATATCGGTAAGCTCTGCTGTTTCAGCTGTCAACCTAGTGCAAGCAGCGGCGGTCGGTGGGGTTTAAGCAACATTTTTCAATGAGGGGGAAAAAAAAAACAATTGTTTTTCCGGACTATTTCCCCTGTTGTGTTTTCTAAAATCTACAATTCTGAATTTCAAAAAGTAAATTGACCATAGAAGCAGAGTTTTTTTTCTATGGTATTAGGAGCAGGCAGCCAAAAATATTTGTGTGAGTGTGAGAGCGTGGGCCAGAGCGAGCTTGATGTCGTTGAAAGCAAGAAGTATGTGCAAGAGCGTAGGAGGGTGCGATTTGCAGAGCAAAGTCAATGGACTTGCGTTCTCTTATCTAGTTCCCTGGTGAACTGCAGGGGTTGAAGGTGTACAGTTATTTAAAATTTGCATGACAAAAACTGAATAACGTTGCACTGTTTTAGCATTGCGGCTTGAAGAAAAAAAATTAAAGTTCAAATGCGTTGAACTGGGTTAATTGATTTGTATGAACTACAGTAACTAGCTACAGTCTTCAGGCAGGTATTTGGCAGCATGCAGTGTTTTCACACCCCATCACTGCATTCACATTTTTTTATGGTGGTGTGATGGAAATCTTGTTTTCAGGAGACTCCTGAATTTGCAGAAATTTATAAAATTGTGTTTTCACACACAACTTTTTAATTCTACTAAAATGTGTGTGACGAGGGACAACATTCCTGCCTTAAGGCAGCTCTTAGGGACACACTTCCTCAAATATTGAAACACATAGTAAACACAGAACAGTCTGTTGTGTGGTGGGAAATCCAGCGTGTGGGATCTTGTTGAGAGAATAAAGGACGAACCCAACTTAGGTGACATGCAAAATCTGCAGGCAAACATTTGCCCATCGACCTCCAACAAAGCTTGTCATTTCAAACATGCAAGTAGCCTAATAATAGCCACTTGGCACATTCAGACTCACTGCCACTTTTGCCGGTGTTGTTAACAGTGAAATTCATATTTTAAAAGGCTCATTATTACAGTTTTTTTTTTGTATTTCTCTGTGTAAACATGGACTGTCCTTGGACTTTTCTGATGCCTTCCAGTTGGATTTTAAAACGATTTCCTTCCATAAGAAACATCTGACTCTTTGTACTCACGTCTCCAATATGGTCTGAAAAAATCTAAATGAAGAAGTCTGGAAAACTAGAGTTTGGAAAAGTACGGATTTTTTTTTTTAAATGGGAAATGTCTAGTTACCCTGACTCTGTGTTTTAATGTGTGTTTTGCTCTGCCCCTCCTCGTCGGCTGAGTCATCTGCCTCTAGGTACCGCTGCTGAAATATACATGAGATGTTGGTTTACTGAAATAAAGAAGATCTGTTAGAAAAAGAGGCGCAGGAGCTGTTTAAACAAGAAGGTTTGTGTCTCTTAAATCCAGCGGGGGATTTAAGAGACAGACAATCCATTACACACACACACACACACACACACAACACACACACACACACACACACACACACACACACACACACACACACATTCACACTGTCACAAATACACAATCTAAAGACTGACATAGCTGAAATGTTAAGAGTCCTTAAATACACACTTCACAAACAAATACACACACATACACTGCTATTGCACAGTGTGATGCTGGAGTGCTTAAAGACACACACACACACACACACACACACATTCACACTGTCACAAATACACAATCTAAAGACTGACATAGCTGAAATGTTAAGAGTCCTTAAATACACACTTCACAAACAAATACACACACATACACTGCTATTGCACAGTGTGATGCTGGAGTGCTTAAAGGCACACACACACACACACACACACACACACACACACACACACACACACACACACAGACTATGCCCTTGAATAGTGCAAGCAGAGGGGGAAGGTCACAGACAATCATCCCAGGGTCCTCTGAGGCCTCCCAGCATCCGGGACGCCACCTTTGGGAGTCCCACTCTTTCATCACTGCTCCTTTTCTCCCCCTCATTTTCTTTGCGTGTGTGTTTTCAAAGATCCTCTACAATGAGCAGCCAAAAAGCTTCAACTTTGGCCCTTTGTTAGCTGGAAAGTTGAGGTGACAAAGGACATATATGTTGGATTACAAAGCATGAGTAACTATTCATTTACATGTGGAGAGTGCACTTTTGTGCTTTCTTGCACTAAGAAATCTCAGTGCACGTGACTGTGTCCTCAATAAAACAAGAAAGAAAAAGAAAAGCATCAGTCATTTGACCAAATAATTTTGCAGGGCTGATGTGGACTGTAACTGTTACACCACAGCCATGTGTTTTAAAAAAACATGGGGCTGTGTCGGTTTAGAAAGTTATAGCTGCAGCAGCCTTTTCATCTTTTGTCACAATCATGAGAAACAGCAGACACAGCAGTGGTGTTGTTTGTCTTTGCTCTGTCTTTGCCTTGAGAAGCAAGGCGATGAATACACATATTGTTCACTTTGACACAGGGGAACATGCTCAAGTTAGTTAGCTTTAAGTTTAATATTCTCGGTACACCGTAAATTTTTTTTTTAACCTTCCACAACCATTAGCAGTTAGCCAGTTATGCTAAGGTATGGAATTATGCAGCATCTACATATATATCTCTTTCTCTTTTCTCATTTTTCACATATTTTATTCTATAATTATGTGTATATGTCAAATCTGAACAATTTGCCTTTTTAGATCTTGTTTGACCCATACTGGCCACTGTACTGCCTGGATCCCTTCAGCCTGTATTTATATCTGAATAACGTCTGAGCAACAAACTGAAATGAATGAAAATGAGATGGAAGCATTAGAATCAAAGCCAGACATTTTAGCTAGCCGACAAGTCGACAAGAAACACAAAATCAATCGCAGTGATGAAATTATCACTCATGTCTAATCACTTCTATTAATCAGTTGTTCACAATCAATGCTGCTCAACAGTTGAGGACTTTGTCCCTCGCAGCTTGAGAGTCACCAAAAAAACCTCCTGGCTGATATCAAAAGTGGATCGTGGCAGCGATGAATATGTTGCTATTTCTGAGGGAAAGTTCTTTTTGTAAGACAGAAAAAAAAGCTTCGCTCCACTGATGAAACCAATTGGCGACGCTGTGTTGATGGCTGTTATTAGAAGAAATGTGTCAGCATGCTGCGGCCAGATTTTCTTTTTTTCGTTAAAAAGAAGCGACAGCACAGGTTTAGTGTGACGATTTCAAATGATGGTTTTCATCAATGGAGAGCCACTTTTTTTTGCTTCTTTCAAGGACTGTTCTATTTGCTGGAGGCAGAGCTCCCTGCCAGCAACTTCAAAAAAGGTACTTGTCTTTCTCCACATTGTATAATTGTGTTTTTGCTGCACCCCAGCATTTACCTGCCCTTTTCATTCCTCTGCCTCTACCTTTTCTGCCCTTCCATCCTCCAACTTGTATTTCCTTCCCTTGTCCACCCCTGCTCCTCACTTCTCCACTACCAATTCTCTATTTCCCTCCCAATCACAGACTCCCAGAGGATTTGAGGCCCTCTCTATTCATCCTCCCCCCCACGAGACACACATCTTCAGACACACACACACACACACATGAAAGCACGTCCAGGTTTGTACTTACACACACACACACACACACAAACACCAATCTCTCTGCCTCATCCCTTTTATCCCCCATCACCATTCCTTTCCCAGATGTGCCCCATCCCATGAGAGAGTCCCCCCTCTACTCCCAAAATAATAAAATAAAATCCCACCGCCCTTACTCCCCGGCACCCTCCAGCCCCTTTCTGAAGAGGGGAGGATGAGCTGATGAATGTGGTGGGGCAGATGCGGATGAGAGGAGAGCAATTATAATCTCCTCTGCTCTCCTTTTTCTTTCCAGATCCAGAGGGAAAACAGTGAGACGGAGATTGTGTCTGGCATGAAAAAAAAAGTCTTATCTCAATCAGAGAAACCTATTTTGAAGGATGAATGAAGACAAAAGAACCAGCAGCGTTTATGGGACCAGTCACATGCAGAATCAAGGACATTTAGGACTACTGAGGACAAAACATGAAACACTGGCAAACCTTTAACTTGTGTTTCAGAAATCGACTGCAGAGGTAAAAATATGAATATAAAAACCTGTTGAAATCCCTGTGAAAATCTGACGAATTTACCATCTGATCTGAATCAATATCATCATGCGGAGAGTAATCCCATACTGTGCTTTGTTCTATGCAACACAATGCATAATAGAGGGTATGCATTGATGTAACTTTTCCACATGAAACCACTGCTCTCACTCCTGGTGAGTGGTCCAAATAAAGTCATTATGGCTGCTGTGAATGGTTGAAGCTGCAATAAAAAAAAGAGGAAAACAAATGAATAAAACATAGTAACTAACAAAAGAAAAAAGGCCTCCGAATCAACAACAACCCATAGAGCACAAACTGCTGAAAAAAATAAAAGTTTCTTGTCATTGTAATTGAATATAAATATCTAGCTTGAAAACTGACCGAAGCATCAAAGTGTATAGATGTCTGGTCTTGTGTTTATGCAGAACTCCTGCAGCCTGATCAAATCATGACAAACTCAGAGCATATTCTTCTATCAGTGGACAAAAAAAAAACTTTTACATCATATGTTGCATTCATGTTTTTGGACCTTCACACAGCATCTTACAAAGTGTCAGTTCATTTTGCTTCTCTTGTCTTTAGATCAGACAGCTCCTGATGATGAAAGGAAATACTGGTTTTGAATGTGGCCTATCACATCTAATCTCACACGTTATTTAAGACCTAGTAAAATAAAATATATAAAAAACATTTTCAACTTGTTCATTCTATGTAAAATATATATGTCCATAAAAACATTCTTGAGTAATAATTCTATCCAATTAAACGTGGTTAATCACTTCCATCACATTTCACTGTTCGCTTGTGGGTCATAGTAGTTAGCAGAGCGCTATAATGAGCTAATGATGCATATTTGAATATCAGTTAGCAACAACTTATTCATTTCTCCCTCTGTACTCCCCTCCACATCTATAAACACAGTCATTATTATTAAAAAAAAACTGTGTCCACTTTTGAGTTTTGTTGTAAACAAACAAAAGTTTTGTTTACATTCAGTGTTTCCCATCAAAATGTATTATGTGTATCTTCGAGGCTTGACAAACATGAATGCATGTCCTTCCTCCATTGTTTACATACAGTACGTTAGTGACTTTGGTTGGCAGTATTCTTCTTCCCTGCCTTTGCTGGCTCATTGCTACATTTCTTGGCCTGTTAACACCATCATTAAGTGGAATAATGTGAAAGAATTGGCAGTTGCTTTGCCTGTGTGCAGGAGTGTATCTGCACTCATGCACAACATACAAACACAGAATTCCACAGGGAATCTTTAAGTTTAGCTTTTAATATAAGGTCTACAGGTCAAGACTCTACACTTCTTTAAAGGATTAAGTTGCACAAATACTAAAAAAAAAATATATCGCTCTCACAAACTTAAACTTCAAGTTTGCGCAGCTGTGCAAGACGCAGCGGTACGGAGAGTTACTGTTTTGGGTGGAACTCTTTCAAAAGGTATCCCTGCATAACAACAAGATGTTTGTGTGAGTTTCTTTAGAGATCACATAGTTTCTCATTCACTGTACCAGAAAATCTTCTTATCTGTTAAAACTGGATGTACAAGACTTGTCATTTGTCTTTTCCATTCAAAAAAATCAAGGTTTGGTATATTTGGTGTATCTCTTAAGTAGTTTGTTTATCTCATTAGATGATTGGATATTAGCTATTTTCACTTGTGCTGGGATTTCAATGACACCTTTTTTTTTTCTTTTTCTTTTTCTTTTTTCTTCTTTTAAACCCGCAAATTCAGCTCTTTCTTGGAGAATGCTTATCTGGCCACATCCCATCATCTTCAGACTCTCCAATCAGTGCAATCAGTCAAGCCCAGCGCAATCACCGTGCCCAACAAACAGAGCTAAAATGATTGGTTTAGATTGTCAGTGTCCTACAGAGATACTATATCTCCAAAAAAAAACAACTTTTCAGCCACTGAGCACTGCTTGATTTTTATCCCACTGACAGAGGCAGGTTTTCTCTTGGCAAGTAATGATATGTCTAAGGTATACTGCTTCCTGTTAGAACCACCAAAAGAACCCAAACTTAGTAACTTTCTAGTTGTTTAGTCTTGTCCACTTACATTAAAACTCCCCAATCAGTGCACTCATGCCAGATACTTTCTTTTTTTTTTTGGTGGCTGAGTGGACAGAGTACTTTCACACTGTGACCAATTAGTCTCCCAGGCCTTGTTATATAAACACAAATGTCAGGAAGAAGTCATGAATAAAAGGGTAGTAAATTAAAATTAGAAGCAACTTTTTCTGCTCTAACTAAGTCATTGAAGCCCCCACAACGTCGAGGTAAACTGTGATGTTGTTCCAGATAAACAGCTTTAGGTGACGATAAATATCATTGACTATGATGTATCTCTGAACAGTTTCAATTGATCTGGAAGTTGAGGTGGGGTCATGATTTATGTAAAAATGCGGGTTCTCAGTCGTGGTACTACTGCTACTTCATGCTGCTGTCATTCCAAAAATGTTTAGAATTATTAGCTCTGAAAATCAACATGGCGTCTTATGATTCAATCACTGTAGTGGGGGATCTGCGAATCCCTCCACCATAGATGAATTGGATCAACTTATGTCAGAGTTTTGTAAATCGAAGCTGCTAATGGTCACTAGGCAGATGTACAGGGAGATCAAATCCATTGAAGAAACAAGTGTACTGCAGATATGGTATTTTCTGAAAAATTTATAATAGCATTCATTGTTTAATATTTCAGTGTTTAGCTGTCTGTGAAAGCTTAAGTTCACTCCCTTGTTTGTTAAATATGCTGCTAGACCCACGGTGCAAAAAGCCTAGCAGAGGCATTAGTGTTAGAACAACAGAAGCAGGGGGAAAATGGCCACCGTGTCCCTCTCTTAGGTTCAAAGACTACATACCTGTCTTAAGCTCAATAATCATCATGTATTATCTTCTTTGTTTAGTTTGTACACAAACAGAAATGTAACAAGAACAGGCAAACCATGAATATTTGTGCAAAATTTTGTGCCATGTTGAGATATTTCACTGGGTAAGTTAAAAACCTTGACCTGCTGGTGATGCGAGATGAGAAGTCAGGGATCACCAAAGTCAGTAGGATTCATCTTCTGGGGACCATGACTACCACAGTTAACAACAATCCATTCCATCAAGTAGCTGATGAGGTATTTACGTCTGGACCAAAGTGGAGGACAAGACGGACCAATACTGCCATGCCTGCAGCAAGCTACGCCTCTAACCTGGCTAAAAATGACACATTGGGGTTTTATGAGGACTTACATGCTGTAACTGTAGTATATCTTGGTGAACAGTGGGTGGGTGCAGTGATTTCCAGAAGTCATGTCATAACTGTGAGGTTGCCAGGGAGCGGATACTCCACTGGTGCTGTAGGAGATTTATCTTAAAACATGGACAGTAAACCCCAGGAACATGTTTCAGTTTTTTAAGAAAGCATCCAGAGATTGTACTGAGTTACAGAAGCTAGTGGAAGCAGTGGCTACCTCATGTATGATGTCTGGACTTTGACTCTCTATCCAATCCCATAAATTTATTTTTGTCCATGTTAATCCACTCATGACTCAGTTTATCCCTCTACCTGTTTTGACCAGATAGAGTTTTTACGTAGCAGCACTAATGCTGAAGGTCCCGTTGTTCTGGAGGTGTAAAGGACACCCTGCCCTACACTACGTTGCATACCACACTCTTTCTCCCCTCCGTCTCCCCTTCTCACTCTCTCATCCCCACAAAACAACCCCACCTCCCTCCCATTGGGGGACTGGTGCCATGTGGTGATGAATAGTCAGATCTGAGGCAGGAGGACGTACAATGTAGGTCGAGCTCCAGGGGTTGTCGTCGTGTGTGTTGTTGTGTGTGTTTGTAGAGGCACTTGGGGGGGCGGGCGTGGTACATGCTGCTCTGCCAGGGTGTAGTGTTGGGGGGGGGGGGGTGATGGAGAGTGCATATACCTGCTAGATCATGATATATGGGGTGTCCATACCCCCTTATACACCTGTTCCCACTGCCTATTCTGCCCCTTCCTTACACACAATAATACACACACACCCACACCCACCCCACCCCTCCACCCAGAGACAAGGTGTGGATAATCAGCTCATTTGTTATGGTGTGGTTAGATTAGCGTATGAACATATGCATGATAATGAACTGCACTGCACCAATGCGACAACCTTGTTTGGCTGGACCACAAAGTCGAAACGTGGAGAGATCCATGGGCCAATAAGCGACCGTCAAGTGAACTTCAATGACTTTGGGGTCAGAGGAAACTGGGCTACAGTGGTGAATGTGAGGCCGGGATATGAAGGAGGTCATGCAGGTGCTCTGTTTGTTTTTCTTGGCCTTATGGATGGTAGGTTGTTTGTGCACAATGTCAGGCTGCCAACTCTGGCATCTCTGGTGACCATTTTGCATTCCTCATGGTGCATTTATTTTTGCATGGACTAAACTTGGGACAAAGAGAACACGGGTACCCTGAGTCGAGGCACCAAAATCAGCACTGGGACAGAAAACATTAGATCAGGACAACAATTTACACCGGGTAGACACCTCACTCTCCCTACCTGAAAATTAAAACAAGAACTCAGATGAGAATCAGGGTAAACTAATTGTTGGAAAATGTAATGCTGTTGCTGTTTCTAAATTGAAACATATTTTGTGTGACTTACCAGGCCACACATACTAATACTGCTTGGTTGGGGTCTACACTACACTTTTTTTTTAACTCCATACCACACATTTTACAAAAAAATTAAAATAGTACATATGAAAACGACTCATACCAATCTATATGCTCAGACTGCCGAGGTGTAGTAATCATGGGGTACACAGTCAGTAAACTCGGCTCTTGTTGTTATCTTTGCTAAGGCAAAATTGAGAAAACTTGCAAGCTGCGCTGAACAAATAATCATGACTCTGAGCCATCTGAGAGGTAATGAGAGCGAACGTTTTGGATTCAGCATCAAAGATGGAAAAATCATGTTTAAAGCTGAGGCTGTTTGCTGCCTTGCAGTAACTTTTAGCTCGTCCCTCAAGTGACGCATTTTCTACAATGTAGTTTCGGATTAGGCTACAGGGGCCGCATGCAGATTAATTTGAATGAATTAAGTGTTAGTCTGAACTGAGATGTGAAGTGGGAGGAGAGGTACCAGAAGTGTTTTCCCAGCTCTCTATTCCCATCTCGGATTTTTCTTCAAACAATATCTGTAGTTTTACCTAACACAGAAAAACACGGCACAATTTCTGGATAATGGCACTGTAACCCCAATACCCACGCCACCATTGCTATGGAGAAGAAGTCCATGAGAGGCACAGATCAGAGTGGCAGTACCCCATAAACAAAACACAGCAACACAGCTGCTGAATTAATCCAAAACTGACTCGGAATTCAAAAGTAAACTGATTTTAAACTTCAGTTTTCTCATCACTGTAAATTTTAAGGCAATTCTCTAAAGATTTAAAATTAAGGTAAACCACATTTAATGTTTTTTAAAGCCATCAATAAATAGGGCCAGATGTCTTTTGTATTGTAATGCAAAAACATTAAAACATTGAGGAAGGGACATCACACAAGTGTTTTAAAGAAGATGCTGCAAAGAAAGGCAAGTGAAAGTATCTTTTCTTATCTATATTTCATTGTTTTTACTGTCACATTGAGAATATCCTGTTGTATGAATAAATGATAGTAAACTTAATGTTTGAAATATTGCAATTTTATGATGTCCTAAATGCCATGTGGTGTTATTGTCTCAGCCCAATATGGAGTAACGGCTACTATTGACAAAAACACTTAAAATAACATTTTTAAAAAAGTGTTTTGAAGTTCAACATAGTTTGAAATGTTTTGAAAAGTATCTCCGGAGTGATTGTGTGAGAGGTGCAAAACTAGGACAACTAAGACAAACTAAATTAGTGCAAGATGTGGGGGAATGTTAAAAAAAAAAGAAGAAAAGGGAAGCTTTGAGGAATATTAACACCTCTCCACAAAATCCTCATAATCAATATGCAGAGCAACCAGGATCTGGGTCCTAAAGGTCAGTTGTCAGGTGTTACTTTAGCCATTCAACCACAAACCACACAGTGGAGCTCAACTTGAGGTTCAGTGTCTTGCGCATGGAAAGGAGGAGCTGGGGATTGAAGTGGCGACCCTGCCTTCTCTACCACCTGAGTTACGGACGTCAATTTACTCAAATATCTTTTCAAATCGTATATATACATAATAATGTTTGGGATTTCACGCCTGAGGTGGGAGGTTCGACTAGTCCACTATCAGATGCAGTGATTGGAAACACAATTATTTGAAATTTACCCTTTAGCTTTCATCTGCGGTTAGAAGCACAAGTCAAGAGTTACCTCATGCCAAGATGCACCTTGGGAGTCATAGAAAGAGAACCAGGAGCACAAGAAATAGCTCCTCCTACTTCCCCTCTATTTGTTTGGAGTTGATTTTTTTTTTTTAAAGTTGCTATTAGTCTTCATTTATCCTGTTTATTAACCCTTTTGCTAACACGAAAAAGTGCTAACAAACCTAGAAGTGCAAGCCTGTTAGCAAAATGCTAGCAGAAGAACAAGAAGCATCAACATTGTCTGAGATATTTAACCTCTGATGGTATTTGCTCGTCCTTGGGCGATGCTAGCTTAGCATGCCTGTGACGTGCACCACATTACACAGCAGCACATTATCCTCAGCATGTAGCAGCCACAAGCACGTATCAGTAGTTGAGTGGAGTTGACAGAGGAAATGCTCCTGCAGAGCAAAGCATCACTCTGAGGAACTACACACACATACAAAGCAGAGCCGGATCTTCCCGTGGACCTGGATGTTCCTGTAGCGTGCCAGATTTGTACTTAGGAAGCTTTTGCTTTTTGCTTTGACACAAGCCCTTTTTTTTCATTCAGACCAACAAAACCATCTCCTACATATTCCTCTTTTTCTTTCACTTTTTCACATTTCATTTCTCCCCTCAAACCACCACTTTTTGGTCAAGTACATTTTACAGCAGTTTGTCTTACTTTTAAGAACCCCCCCCCCCCCCCCCCTTTTCCACTGACACAACTCCTGTCTTCTCCTCCCCCTCTATCTCCTCTCTCTCTACCTCCTATCTCCCTCTCAATGCAACACTGTATTGAAACAGCAGGGAAGCACCCCCCCATGCCTTTTCATCTTCTCTCTCCTTCTCTCTCTCATCTGCCTCTCTTGTGTAACGACCTCAATCTGTCTGTCTCTGTTAGCTATCGTCTGCGACAATAATTCTGTAATACACTCAAGTGGGAAAACCTTGAAGTGGCGTCTTTCCCTCTGCTCTCTCAGTTCACTGACTTTTTTTTTTTTTTGGGGGGGGGGTCTGTTTATCAGAAACAATACCGCCAAAGCAAAATTCAAAGTAAGCAACGGCAACTAGTGCGTAAAGGAGTGCAGACACATTATATACTGTATACTTTAGCACCAATACGCATGTGTGTGTGTGTGTGTGTGTGTCTGTGTGTGTGTGTGTGTGTGTGTGTGTGTGTGTGTGTGTGCGCGCCTGCATGCTGTGTCTGCACAAGCACTCTTGCAACTCTCAGCAAGTCCGTGTGTGTGTGTGTGTGTGTGTGTGTGTTCGCCCCAGTATCTGAGCCTCCGCCGGCCTCGCAGCAGAACAAAACGAAACAAAACAGAGCAGAGCGGATCTGCGCTATCATCCCCAGGCAGGCCGCCGCTCTCTGTCTATGTGCTCCGTTACCTGTTGGTCCTCATATAATTACAGCAGCCACCCTCATCCATCACAGTATTGTTGTGGTGTTCGCCGGGCCCATTCTTTCTCTGGCTCAGCAGCGTTACATAAAGAAACAATAACAAAGTCTAAACAAGCACCATCCACCAGAGGAGGGGTTTGGGAGGGGGGGTGGCGGCAATACAGAGAAAAGGACATAGTGCAGGAGGAGAAAACACACACACACAAACATGCACACACAAAAGATTATTATAGTATAGTGCAAGTTGTTTCTTTTTTGTCCTGGTTGGAAGTATGTAATGACAACTGATACACAGCGAGCTGGAGTATGAAATATTAGAAACACCTGCCCTCTCTCTGCAATAGATGGAGCAGGCTGAGGTTTGATCCCACACAGAATTCACTTTTAAATCAGTTTTACCTGTGAAGGGTAGATACTCTGTGGCTGAGAGAAAGGCTGGGAGCTAAAGATGGATTTTTTTTTTCTCCTGCAGACAGCTGAGGGAGGATCTGTGCAACATGGTGAGTCAGTGGTTTGAAAGTTCTGGATTTGATTACCAACACTGATGCTTTGTGAGGGACATCACGTTGTGAGGTTAAGGTGCTGCATTTTCATCTACAATTAAATCACCAGTTAATACTTTAAATGTATAATTTATAATGATCTATAAAAGGTTCAATTTGATTTATGAATTCTTGCTTTATATCAGTATTGTTGAAAAAATATTTATGAATTTCATTAAAGCAAAGACAAATAAATATTTCCCGCCACTTACTTACTATTACTTACTCGCAGCACCCATTATCGTTCTGCTATAGGGGAAAATAAACTGGCTTGTTTGTATTTCTTTAACCCAGTCATAATCGTCTTGGGCGGTGATGAGCCCAGGATCAAGGGATGGTGTCCCTGCAGAAAAGTGTCAGAGGGGAACTTGTTTTGGTGCAACATTTACATGTGCGGAGGTGAGCGCTGTCATTAAAATGGCTGATTCCCCGCAAAGAAAATGCCAATAAAAAAACAACAACCCAGGCTTCATAGACAGTGTATAAAGATGGACGTAGCATCCGTTACGTCACGCATGTGTTTCTGAAGAGCGATTTTGAAGCTCAGAGTGAGCTGGACCGCCGTCGCCATCTTGGCAGTGCCGGACTCTGCCTAACTCCAAGCTAATCGAGACTTTGGTGCATGCTGGTTTGTGGCAACCGTACACTCACCCACCTGTCACTCAAAGCGGCCACACCGTCAATTATGCATAACATTAAGCCTTAATAAAATGTAAACAGGTTGTCATGAAGGAGGAAAATAGCTATATAGACCAGAACAGTTTTTTGTACCAGGCGGTAGACATGTTTATTTCAGCTGTAAAGTTGGACATTCTAACATGGGAGTCTATAGGGATTGACTCGCTTTTGGAGCCAGACTCAAGTGGCCATTATAAGAACTGCAGTTTTTAGCACTTCAATGTTGTCTTCATTTTTCAGCCTTGGAGGATAGCCGCTTGGTTGACTGTGCAGGTCGCTAGCTTGGAGGTTGTTATTTCCCATAGCAAAGGGGATTTTGAAAACAGCAGCAGGCAGAGGAAGTAGAGAAGGAAGAGAATGCCACCTGGAATAGGCGCCCAGTGGAAGGCTTTATACCCACAGCCTACATGCAGTGAGTCAGACTTGGACAAAATTAACGTAACAGCCAGGAAAACAAAACCCACAAACAATCCCACTTCGCACCATTTGGACAAACAGCCTAGACAGCATCTCGACTGTATGTGAAACATTATAAAGCAGCAATAAGAGTAAATAATTTTTCAATCTTTCAAAGCTGTACTTATACACAAAGACAAAAAGGGTAACATAAAACATACAGTTATATACTGGATATATAAACAGGAAGTGTGGGGAGACTCTACTTCAAACATCTGCACATTAAAGTGTCATTTTGTGTCATCACGTGGTTGCTACTGTACATTAATTAAAAAAAAAAACATGAGAAATGTTTGTGCCCTGGGATCTACCCCACTTTAGACTACACATTAATAACATCATTTTTTCTTCCTTGTCAACACAGACGCTGTAATTAAAAGCAGCCGATGTGCTCCGACTGAGGTGAGGGTGGCCGTAAGAATGTGGATGAAAAATGGGACAGACGAGTGGGAGGAGGGAAAGAGACAGAGACAAAAAGGGGATAACTGAATAAAAACGCCTCCTTCTGACTTGTCATTCAAATGCTTTGTTTTGATAATTTATTGCTTTTTTTTTTTTTTGTTATTTCTGACTACCTCAATTCAACTTTACCCTAATCTGCTTTTCAAATGATCTTCTTTAGTTAATTCTTTTTAAAAAGGTCTGATATGAATGAGTTCCTGAATGCTTGGTTCAGGTTACCAGGTCCTGGGTAGAACTACGAGCCACCCACAGTGGAACTCTACAGTATCAGCCAAAGTAAAAAGTATGGTCCCCTCGGAGCGCCAAACAGTATGAAGGAAAGTTTCTTTCCTTCTCTCAAATAAATTGTCCATCACATGAAAAGGCAGGGTTGACTTAATCTTGCGCACCCACTGTTGAAAAGAAAAGTAATTATCATACAGGCAATGGGAAAACTTCTCACCCTGTTCTTTCCAGAGTTATTTTGCAGTAGAACAAAAGCATTCAGAACTTCACCTCTGAATGTGCCTTGGTCAGGCCGTCTTATCATTAACACAGTGAATGACGGTGTGTACCCACTTGAGTGTGCATGCGTTTAAAATGTCAGCAGGCCTAATGCCTCGCACTATAATATCTTCACTCTGCTGCTGGCTAATAGACTGGCTTTCAGTTCAGAAGTAATGGAGTGACAGTGAATAACAATGTATATAAAGAGGGAGAGACGCAGCAGCCAAAATGTTTGAGTTAAAAAAAAAAAAAAAAGCTCATGAAATGAGCAAAAGAAGGAAATAAATCAACTTTTTCTGAAGTGGATTTGATGGCAGCAGAAATATCAACAAGTTCACACCAAAATTACAGCTTCATTCGCAAGTACGGTGGAATATATTATCACTCCTCCTCGTGCTATAATCTCTCTTTTTACAGGTGTGCAGAGCACACATATTTCACATTTCTTGAAATACCACACAGAATTTTTATCGAAGAAAATCAGATTGGGTAATTTACTTTCTTCACCTTCTAATATATACTGCCACAACCCAGATACAGTAACGATACAACTGGAGACACTAGGTAGAGATGTAAGTTTGCTAAGTGAATGTTTGTTGCTTTTAGTATGACTCGTTTTCAATCTGTGGCTGTAGTAATTACTTTTTTGCTTAGGAAGGTTCCTAACTGTGCGAAATGACCCTGTATCTAAGTAGCAGCCATGATAAAAGCTGGATGAATTTTATAAGGAAAGGTGCTTCAATGCTTCCTTTGTTATTTCCTTTAGCATAGGATACACTGGACCATCCTTTTCGAAAGGCATACTTACGTTGCCTAGTGTAAATGCAGGTGTCTTTTCCTAAGTCCTTATGAACTTACCTTCACATCTTTCCTTGACCTCATGACATTTTCCATCAAAGTCACAGAGAAGTGGTTAGGAAAGGACAAAGGATGTAATTTTTTGACAATTTGAACCTATGTTCTTAACATAGAACAAGACGTCTCACTCCACTCTTGATAGTAAGAGGTTCCCTAAGGAATACTTAACAGTGAGAACACTATACAGTAAGTCCTTCAAACTGCACTGCAAAGGAAGCTGTCATAGCCTTCCCAAACAGTCTGCAGCAGTGCTATGCTGATGTTTAGCAGGCAAAGCCACCATGTTAGTTTAGTGTGTTGTTAACATTTCTCTAACTAACCACTAACCACAAAACACAAGCTGTGTCCAAAGTGTGCAGTATGTAGTATTAACATTTTACATACAGCATATGCAAATGTACATTAATTGAATTTCCATGACTGTATACAAGTAAAATAAAAACAAATACATAAGAATTATATATGAAATCTATTAGAAATTGAAACAATTTCATATATTGACATATATGTCTAGCATACAAATATGCATGTTTATGTATGTATGCTTATATTGTAGACATATGTTACATAAATATATATCCATCCCAAAGCCTGTCGATATATATTGATATTATATACAATGGGTCCAAAAGTCTGAGACCACTTTCACAGAATGGGAATATACAGTAGATATGTTTAAAAACATATATAAGCACATAGAATTTTTATATGTATGTTGTTTTAATAAATTAGCATATATAAATTAAATATACTGTACATCATTAACAAATATGGTTGCAACAACAGACTGTATCTTACTTTGTAAATGTGAAAATTACAGTTGTGCAACACCTATCACTGATTACACAGAATTATGACTACTGATATGTTTGGGGAATCTCATTTACTGCTCACTGTGGAGTAGAACTATTGAGGGTGTATTATAGTTGGAAAAGTGAAGGAGTGAAAAAGGAAGTGATTTCAGAAAGAGCCATAAAGTACAGGCTGGTGGCTGATGGGAATGTCATTAGTTTTGCAGGCAGGGTGTCCCACAGCGTTTTATAGTTGAGGCAACCCATCTCGCCTCATATTAAGAGCACCTCCATTACCATCAGAAGAAAGTCTTACACTTTTATAAGGCTACTTATGCTTCAGTGAAATAAGTGGTTCTACATCACACAGCAAAGGTCAGGTGTTTAATGAGCAGGGTGACTATCTAAACTGTCATAACTGCACTCAACAAGTAACTGATTGACATTGCTTTTGCATTGCTGCATTGCAAATGTACAATTACGGCAGCGTGTCGCAATGTCTGGGAATCAGAAAGTCCATCAGACGCAATGATGTGCTGATGTGTGAGAAAAAAACAGTTACATCTCCAAAAACTGCGAGGGGGAAACCCTGGCAGCAATTTTGTCAGTCGAATTGAGATCAGGTGATTGACTCAGAAAGTCAAAGATATTCCCCCCATTCACCCTGAAAAGCTCTCTGGCTGCTTTGGCTGCATGTTTATGATTACTGTCCTGATGAATGATGAAATGTCATCCAATGAGATCTGCCTGAATCTGAGTTCGCAGGATTCTCCCATATACCTCTGCATTCATCCTCTTGCTTCCATCAGCAGTGAAATCATCAATAAATACCAATGAACCAGTTCCACTGGCAGGCCAAGCCATAACAGAACCAGCACCATGTTTGACAGATGAGGTGGTGGCATTGGGTCATGAGCTGTTCCTTTTTCTTCTCCACACTTTTCTCTTTCCATCATTTTGTTAGAGGCTGATTTTTTTTTCATAAGAACATTGTTCCAGAGCTCTACCGGTTTCTTTTTTTGTGTGTTTCTGTGAACTGCAGCCTGGACTTTCTGTATTTTGAGCCTTACCAGTGGTTTGCATCTTGTAGTGAATCCTCTGAGTTTATAGTCATGAAGTTTTTATCTGGATCAATGACAAGGAAACATGTCCGACTACATTCATGGATACTGCAATGGAACAATTGTCTTTTTCACTAAAACCAAAAATTCCCAGGCTATCAATCTGACTTTCCTCTCTGAATAGGCTAAACAAATCAATATAACATACAGAGTACACAATAATTTGTTTTTGTGTTTATTTTTAGATGGCAAAAGGTACACTGTTCAAAATGTCATCAGCATGATGATGGATGGCAATTCAAGCGACATTGAGCAGTTAGGTGAAGATGAGGATGATGGTGAGGAGGAGGAATGGACTCCTAATGCAATGCTCACTGAGGGAAGACTTCAGAGATGAAACTGTCAAACAGATTAGCGCAGAAGTAGAGGGCCCAACAACAACAAGGTGCAAAGACAAAAGCAAAGAATACAGATGGAGAAAAGTAGAATATGAACCTCCAGCTGTTGAATTTGAAGAGTGTGTTGAGGAGGCCTCCAGAATACAGGTGTGAATGGACACCATACATGTATTTCAAACAGTTTGTTACTGATGAAATGCTACAGGAAATTGCAGAACAAACAAACTTGTACAGTGTACAGAAAGGTGGAAAGTCAGTAAACACAACTGCCAAAGAAAGTGAGCAGGTTCTGGGTATGTACATGCACATGGGGTTAGTACAGATGCCCAATGTACGAGCCTACTGGGAGATGGAAACAAAGCATCCCACAGTTTGTGATGTAATGTCTCGAGACCGATTTCTGAAATTGCTGACACTGATTCACTTTCAGGACAACTTCAGAACTACGAGAACAGAAACTACGAGAACAATTTCTTTGCAAAGCTCCTGAAGAATGCCATGCAGTTGATGAGATGATGGTGCCATTCAAGGGAAAATCTCACCTACGTGTCTATATGCCAGCAAAACCTCACAAATGAGGGTTCAAGATGTCGGCACGTGCTGGACAAAGTGGCTTTCTTTATGATTGTGATGTTTGTCAAAATCCCAAGGTTTTTGCTGACCACTAGTGGAACGCCTAAAAGGAAGAGGAATCCACTACATAGGCTTTTTTTTCATAGGATTTTAGAGTAAACCATCATTGTAAGATGGTGTGACAACAAAGCTGTGAATCTACTTTTGTTGGCATCGAACCAGTGGGAAACGTGAAGCGCTGGGTTCGAATATCCAAAACACACATAATGGTTCCCAGACCAGCCATTGTTGAAGCATACAACAAGTTCATGGGAGGGTGTTGACCTCCTTGATATGCTGTCTGCACTTTACAAATTCAGCTTCAGATCCCGAAGATGGTATATGTACATTTGGTGGCACACTGTCACAGTGGCAGTCATCAATGCATGGAACCTGTTCAGAAGAGAAGAGAAGAAACTGAAGCCCCAGATGAAACCCATGGTCTTGAGAAGGTTTCAGGCTTCTGTTGGCACTTCTCTCACCAGTGCAGGAAAGGGCAGAATCAAGTGTGGCAGACCACTATCCTCTCCAGAGCCAGATGCAACACCTCCCTGTGAAAGATCAAACTCTCGAGTGCCTCCTGATGTGAGAAAGGATGGCATTGATCATTTCCCAACATGGGAAACCGGACAGAGATGCAAGGACTGCACAGGGAATCACTTCTCATATGTCTACTGCTGGAAATGTAAAGTCCATCCTTAAGTCTTTGATTTTGTTTCTAAAATAAACATTGTTGCGGTCAATAAATTGCCATTAATTCCTGACTAATCAAATATAATACAAAAAAAATCATATATGCAAATGTTTCTTTTTTTTTTTTTTTGATTTTGTCAAAAGGTCCGATGAAGACTTCAATTTCAAAAAATTTGAATTTCCGACTATTATTTCATGTGTCAGACTTCACAGGCGAGACACACAGCTGCTCATGAAACGTTTAGTAGCCAAATGTCCAATTACTGTTGAACCCTAGCAATTTAGGCACTATGTGTTAAAAGGGTTACATCTCCCACACAGTTCTTTCTTTATTGACATAAACCTACTCAAATTAAAGTTGAAACTGTCTAATGTAGTATCCATTATTTTATCTCAAATTGAATGTGCTGAAACTCAGAGCCTGAAGCACAAAAAATATGTGATATGTTCAAATACCCATGGTCTGGACTGTATAACTGCCCCATATTTTATGGCAATCCATGCAAAAGTTTCATTTCAAATCAAAACTGTCAACCATTATGTGGCATTATGATAAAGACTCTGTGCGAGGCGTAACATGAATGTCTTTGCTAGTTTCAGACCGACACAGTTGTCATTTTTACATCCAGCATCCACGTCGTTTAAATAGCAAATACACTAGCGCCCATCTGAGCAGCCACGGTCTTAAAATGAGGTGTGGTCAGGCGTATTGTTGGTGAATTGCTGTCCTGAAGAAGCAGAGAGTGATTGTGCAACTGACCGACAAAAACCTGGTCTTAAGTCAGTGCCCGTTACGCACAAGCAAAATGTGCCAAAGTGTTTTCCATTCATCACCTAGTCTAGAATTGTCTACAATTTCATGATAAACCTAAACTTTATTTACACTTCTCGTCATATATAATAAATGATGTCTAACGTTGTGATTTGTGCTGTTATTTCTTTATAGATCTGTGTGCAGCAAATTTTTTGCTCGGCCCCTCTTTGTCCAATGTGGACCACCTCCAATACATTTACAGCGGACCTGTGTTTGTGAGCCCTTCACGGGCAAAACAATCATTTGACATTTTCCATTTTTGCATCAGATGTGTCGAAAGCTTTCACAACATACAGTGCTGATTTTCAGGACGTAATTAACCTTTCTGTGGCAGCTATTTTACGCACTGTATATAAAGAGTCTGCCAATCACACACCAGTGCAGTGTGTGCGCTTTCAATAACCCTTCCTCAATCTAACAAGTAGTTAATCAACAACTCATTTGACACAGAGAGTTCAAGCAAAATTGATGTGGTCAGAGTCAGCAAGCAGCTGGCCCTTTCTTTTTAAAAACACATCACTCATTCCCTAGAGAGGAGACAGGTATGTACACGTTGTTTACTGATGGTACTCGGGTATGCTTAGGCTAACCTTACATGCATCTTGAATATCAAATATAATAACAAAACTGTCCAAGCTAGTACACATCCTGAGACAGAAATGGGAGTGTTGACAGTTTGATTGCAGAACTTTTCCTAGCCTTGGCCCTTACAATAGCCGCACGCCATCATTTCAATCTGCCTGGAATGAAAGCTACTCTGAAGGGGTGAATACAGATAGGCCTTGACTTGATGTGATTATGGAAGTGACAAACAGAGCAGGAAAAAAAATGTATATGATAAACGATAAGTGATAAACATCTTTGTAATTGCTCACAGCCTTGTCGGGTTGTGAAAATAGGTACTTGGCAATGACCTAGATGTCTTCACAATGCATCTAATTTCTCCTTTTTATGAGCTACAAGGGAAATAGAAATTGTGTCATTACAGCTGTAAGAATGTATTTGCTTAATTCAATTTGACCTATACAAGTTCCACATTACCTGGAGCTGTGTAACAGCCACTGCTGAGTCCTAACAGGACACGGTCATAATTTAATCAACCACATTAGCCCGTTTTCAGACAGATCTATTTGATGTTGAGATCAGGCTGGTAAAAGTACAGCTGGCTCTCATCTATTTGCAGCCTAATAACGTTGCGTGCTGAATTGAATTTCAGCAGCTCGTGATTTTCGTGATATCGTCCGCCGTCTCTCAGTTCTCTTTAGTCAAACAATGTTTCATAAGAGAGCTCATAGTACAAGCATCCACAGCTTTATCTTCCTGTTTGCTATATTAGTGGGTGAATCTTTTCATCTTTTCATCCAGCTTCTTTTAACTGAAATGTCTCATGATAATTGGCTGATTATCGCTATTTAAAGACTTGGAGCTGCAGTGTGTTACAGCCGTAGTTATTTTGTTGAAAGCACGTGTATTAATTGGGTTTTGGAGTCAATCATTTTCCTTATTGGTCCTGCGGGTGAGCATGAAGATTTACATTTCTTATCATAACTTCAAACTCACTGGTACTTCTTCTCACAAGAGATCACTTATCATAATATGTCAGCTACTGTGACATCTTTTTTCCTTTGATTTTCTGTTGATAGACTTTTTATAGCCACGTTGCACATCCCTGTTCATGTAAAACAATTTGGCTTTTCTGTCAGTTCTTTTTAATGGCTAACTTAAGCGCAATATGTAACTTCAGAGTATGGTGATGTTGTGAAATAGCGTGGGATCATGGGTGCTGTTGTCTTCACCACCACTACCTTAGCTTCTCCAAATTTGGATTCCTTCTGTGTCGGTCAGTCAGGAGATTTTGCCTGGAGCTGAATTATCCACAGAGGTCTCCTACTCAGACCAGGTGATTATAACCATTAAAAGCACTGCTGTCACGTCAAAATGTTGCTGTGAAAAGTAGTTTTTTTCCTGTTAGCAAAGAATAAGAGATAGAACATATGTAAAAATTAGAAGACATGAGAGCTATTTATTTCATTAATACTTTGAACACTGATAATGTTTCACACCTGTAGTGCAACAAAAACGTGGGTTACATCTGTAAGTTTTGCTATTGCAACAGCCAGCGTTCGCATACACACCTGTTTACTTAGCAGCTTGGAGGAAACGTTGCAAGTTCATCATCAAACTTCATTCCATTACTCACCAAGAGGTGTCTTCAGCTGTGGAAAGCAACTCTCTTGTTTTACTTCTATTTATATCACTTCTTTTCTTCTACTGAAGGTAGCATGCTAACCAGGTAGCCCCGGCTAGCAACTCACCATAGCCTCCAGTCTGCCCTGAAAAGGTAGCGCTGCTCAGAGGGCGTATTATAACCTTGTCTTGTAAATGCAACGATTGCTGAAGCGACAATTAACACGACTCACTCCCGGCAAGAAACCACATTCAGTAGCAGAGAAAACTTACAAATAGCTCCTTTTAAAGAGAAGTAGCAGCTGTTCCAGGGAGTTGGGACTTTTAGTTCGATCAGTTATTGCTATTTTCTCACAAACTGTTGTTGGGATCAAGGCCAACAACAATGTCTACGATGTCAGCCTGGGAGGAGCAGGTTTTACCAGAGCTTATTTTTACTGGACATCATACAAGCAAAAAAGGGCCAGGAGCTCTACTGACACATTCAACACAGTCACAAAAAAAAAAAATCTGACAGGTGTGAACATGACTACAATATCAAGCATGTTCTGTTTATTGTTACATTACCCACCTCCCCCTGTAAAACCAATCCAAATTTTCTCTCTCTTTTTCACTTCTTCTGTGTGCAGTGTGAACCTAACCAGAGACTAATTAGTGAGAGGAGCTGTTGAGTGTTTCTGATGACATGCTGGTCTGAAATTGTTTTTTTGTTTTTTTTGGTGGTTTTTGCAGTAGAGCTTAATAACCCACTTTCTGCTCTTAGACAAAAACACATCAGTATATATGTGAACACACACATACTGTATGTTGACTGTACTGCATTGACAATAGCAGCCAGCTTTGTTCCATAATAAATAGAAACTCTTTCATATTTTCTCTCTACATGCACTATACATTACAGCGGAGGACAGCTGATGAGGGAATAGTTACAAAATTATTCCAAAGTTGTAGTTTCACAGTGGTTGTGTCTAGCCTCGCTTGTATTGATCAACACAGCAAGGGGGCTCCTCTGTAACCACGCTGCTGTGCAGTCTGTACAGTGTGGAGGGGCCGCAGACGCTCTCTGAACACAAAGCACAGAAAAATAAAGCTGAAAAGGGAACAGAGAGAGAGAGAGCACACGACGCCAGCGGTCAATACCATAGGCTTAATTATAGCAGATGGATAAAATATCTCTGGAATCAAATTTCATAAATCATCTAAGAAGTGCTTACACTCTCATTAATTTGAAGTGATACAGGTAAATATCCTTTTGCATTTGAAACAGGGCCCTTTGTATCGATTCCCTGTCACTCTGGAGCCTATGGCTAATGCCGTGCCATCATTTATAGACAAGGTGCTCAGCTTATCACACCCTGAGGCCACTATTACATTCAAGATTAGACTATGAATGATTAAAATGAACCAAGGTTGGGCTATTGACTGAAGTCAGGAAACTTAAAACACTCGTTGTTCGCCTCAGATGCGTTTATAGATTTAGCTTTGTTTTGCCCCCATAGGCTACACATTTGATAAACACTTGGGTAGGGTTGCACAAAAAAAAAAAAAAAAGCAGTCTGGATGAAACTCGTCTTTCAAGACATGATTAAAAAAATTCCAAAAAACAAAGTGTGATAAAAAAATGGCAGCAGTGCTCGTTAAACATCCACAGAAAACACCTCTCTGCTGAAATTGCTATCGGGAACAGAGGTTGATAAAAGATTATTATAATTAAGTCAGTGCAAACTGGCCAAGTAGACGACAAATCATTTAAAGGAGACGAATTGTGATGAGGAGACATTACATCGCATCGAAAACACCCAGAAAGGCATGTCACAGTGAGACAAGGTTTGATAGAAGTCTTTAAAATTGCCGATCACGGGGAGCAATTTAGTTGGGAATCATTCAAGCGGAAATTGGTGTATGTGTTGACATGTCGGTTAACAGGTGCAGGATCGACATAATGTAAATGCTCAGAATGACAAACGTTGTGTTTGCCCTAAAAGAAGACATTCAATTTCTCTGCCTGACAGACTGTGGTATGGATGAGGATGTGAGCTCATTTTCTCCAGTCTGCAACTAAACTAAGTAAGTAAGACTATTATAACTTTTTTTTTTTTCTTTTCTCTCCAACAGGTCAGCTAGTTCAGGACTAAGAGGGAAAGTAAGAGAGATGGATGGATGGAGGAGAGGAGAGAGTCGGCATACACAAACACACATACACAAACTCACATTTTTCACACGTTTAGCTGCCAGCGACCCTGGGTGGCTTGTTGAAGGTCCAGCTGAGAGGGTCAGGCTGGAGGAGAACCAGGAACGAGGGAGGAGTTAGGCTTGATCCACACCAATACCTTTTTAGTTTTAAAATGCATCGCCTTTGCTATTTTTTTTTTTTTTAATTCAAAGCCCACTGCACCTCACCACAGCCTCAGAGAGCAGCAGAGTCTCACACCGTGTCGACACAGGACTCATAGCATGGGCGACATGTTAGCGGAGCAGCAGCTGGACTGATTAAAATGGGAGCGTATCTCAAGCGTATCAGACATGTGACTGAAACGCTTTCTGTGTAGACACGAGGGTAGTCTTGTTCAGATGACATTGGACCCTGTGTTTTCCCTCACTGCTGTCCAAATGCTGCACATTCAGGCAACTGTGATACACGGTCTCCAGTCAGGTCAAGTTAAACTTAATTGACTGGAAATGTAATTTTTAGTTATAGTTTACACGGCTGATACAAAGTTTATTGATAATAATGTATCCCACCTTCTCAGTCAGTTGCCAGCTCTGTGTCAGTCCTGCTGATAATGCTACTGCAATCAAGCTAGAGGCTTGTGTGATAAACAATTAATTGAAAAGCTTTCAAAAACTTACCTCTGTTCATCTTGTATTGTTAAGAATGATCAATATCTTTAAATGAATGTGAATGAGACTTGTATGCTTGTTGACATGCATGTACAGTATGAGCACCTGTCTGTGTGTGTGTGTGTGCGTGTGCGTGTGTGTGTGTGTCGTGAGTACACCTGCATGTGTGTACGTGCTGGCAGCAATAGGGGGACCAGAGAGGCTATGAGAGGACCACCGCCAGCGAGTGTCTGACTTAACAGAGATAAGAGGCAGGGTCAGCCAGAGCACCTGTGCTCTGGTGGGGAGGGGAAATGGCTGTTGGGCAGTCCCTGACCCTGGATCAGAGTCAGGGAGCTGGGAAGAAATGAGACGTGACTAATGGAGACACTGCAGGCTGACCCCGGATCAGCCGAGAGCGGGCGAGAGAAGAGGGGGCAGGAAGGAACGGAGGGGGAGGAAAGAACGTGCGCTGAATGAGGTGAAGCAGATTGAGGCTTAGAAGTGGGGTGAAAGGTGTATGTATGTGTTTGTGTACATATGTGTGGTGGATGTTAAACGCGACTACTGAGATAAAGCAAGAGTTGAGGTGATGTTTATTTGGATGTGTGTTTCAGGAGAGTGGAGTGCAGGGATCTCAAGTGTCTCAGAGCCCCTGCAGCGACAGCATTTATTCACTGACACATAAGGAAAGAAAACACAAAAAGAGACAATGACTGTTCAGAGAAGAGCAGGGATAAGTGGGAGTAACATGCCAGGTACACATTTGGAGTTTCAAATAGCCACCCCACAAATCCCACTTCAATCACTGAAGCCTGGAAAAAGAAAAACAACAACAAACTCTTAAGGTGACCAGTTCAGTATTTAACTAGACAGATCTGAAAACCCACTTTGATTTTCAAAATAAACTCATAAACTTCAGCATTCTCAAAAGTTTGCTGATTAGTCAGGCTTCCAGCTGCTCATTTGTGGCTATCTTTCACACTGAAAACTGAAAGTGAAAATTGAGCACACAGTATTATAACTAGAGATGTCCTGAGCTGACACTGAGGATCCATATCAGGGCCAATCCAGGTGTGTTTTAAAGGAACCAAAAGTAAAGCCAATTGAAATCTAATCCCTTCTCGACTAAACTCTGCTGTGTTTTGTCCACCTCACCCTTCTTCTCTCCTTTATGACACCCTACAGTGCAAGGATCTCAATGGTATGCAAGTGAAAATGAGCGTATGAATGTGAAAAGTTAATTTGACACATAGTTGCAAGTGACACTGAATTTAGGTCGGAGAAAGCACAAGGCTCCACTGAGCTCCAACTCTAAATGTTTTTGGGGTTTTTTTCGGGCTTTTTGTGCCTTTATTGATAGTGCAGTAGAGAGAGACAGGAAATGGGGAGGCAGAGAGAGGGGGAATGACATGCAGCTAAGGGCCGCCCGATGCGGGACTCAAACCGGGGCCAACTGCAGTGAGGATTGTAGCCTCTACACATGGGGCGGATGCTCATCCAACTGAGCTACTCGACGCCCCTCAATGTCTTTTTCATAGACAAAGAGCAACAGTGTGCAAGACATTCAGGTCGCAGCAGAGGTAGGAGTAAGTCGTACGTAGTCACAAGCAAGTCTCAAGTCTTAACCTTTGACTCTCAAGCGAACTGAGAGGCAAGTCAATATACTTATATAAGGAATTCTGATCCTCAACCCCAGTTTCCAAATTTAAATCAGTTAAAAGTTCAATTTACTTTCAACATGAACAAAAAGTGTTGCAGCTGGTTACACCTTATGAATCTTACTGATATTTCACATTTTGTGCCAATGTAGAGTCTGGATCTGTGACTGCAGCCACCCACTGCTACAATTTCTATTTCTAGTCTTATTATCATTATTAACTCTGCCAATGAGGTTATGTTTTCACCTGTGTCTGTCAGCAAAAAGGCCACAGAAGAACCTGTTCAATTTTGGTGAAGATCTGATTCAGATGTTCATCAAATGTTGAATTAAAAAAGTCAAGTCCATTCGAGTCATCTGTCTCAAGTCTAAGTCAAGTTTGAGTCTTTTATCATTTAAAGGTGAGTGGTAAGCTGCCAAAGGTAAGACAAAAAAAGTTTAGTTCACCAAAAACTGAAGAATCATTTAATATGGCCTTTTTCAGAGAGTGAGAAAAATTTGTTCACTTCCAGTTTCCTGCAGCAATGGAGGTAAATGAAGCCTTGAAAGTTAATGCAAACAATTCCTTCAGGTTGATGACTCACAAACTCTGTCTGTACAAAGGCAGTGTTGAAACAAACACTCTCTGATGCATTATTAGGACAATACTGTACCGCAGGAAGTAGGACCGTATATTGACTGACTGGTTGGTCAGAGGTTCATCCAAAAAAGAGATTGTGACTTCAAATGATGAAGACCAGCAGAGAAACCACATGGAGCTGGTTTGGGATGAACTGGAAAGAAGATGAAAGCAAAGCAACCGAGTCCAACACATTAGTGGGAGCTTATGCAACAGTGTTGGGACAAACTTTCTGAATGCTGTATGTTCCTGGTGCTCTGTTTGTCCTTTTTCCTTTCCCCGTCTTCTCTGTAGCTCCGCCCAGGTGCTACCTAATCAGTCCTCAATGAGCTGCACCTGGCCTGAGAATGGAAGTGGATAAAAGCTCCTGTGCAAGCGTCGGAAGGGAGAGGCTGTCTGTCATTCTGGGATTTTGTGCCACTGTTGTGTTCTGTCTATTGTAGTTGTGATTTAGAGCCCTGGTTGTTTTGCATATCTGTGTTATTAAATTCCATTTGGTTGTTTTAAAGGTGTTTTCCCTGATTGATCTGGGTCAGTGGTGGAGTGTTGTACACCCCATACAGCCACCCAAGGGTCACTGAACAATATATGATTCCCAAAAATCACAGGTGTGTTTGGGTGCTGAATATATCAATAATTAAGAATAAAATTAGTTAAAAAAAAAAAATCCAGGATTCCTTGTGTTTTAAATCTCCAATCGTTTATTTGCTTTATGCTTTAATTTCAGAAACACACTGACATTGAATTATGTAAATTTATATAACAGCCAAAAAAATTGAGTTATTCTAAAACTTCTGACCAGTAATGATTATATGTGTATATTCAAAAAAATAAAAAGGGAGACTTTGCAATACTTGCCTGCTTGTTATCTGAAGGATAATGAATTGTTATGCAGAAGGGAGCTGAGATGAAAGTTTTAAATAATAATGTTCCTTCCACAGAGGTCACACGCCCTGCTGCTCACAGCAGGCACACAATATCCACCATACAAAGACATACAAAGTAATGTATAGATCTGAGATCATCTGTTGTTAGGTTAGAAACCAGACAAAATTACAGTTTTTATTGGTAGCTACTAAATACGTTAATATGAAGATTAATTAAGATAGCCTAATTAGTTTTCCAAACCTGTAGCTACAAGCTGAAAATGAGTTACACAGCAGAATATGTGAAATGTTGACTGGTGTTGTTTTGACACATTGAAATAACAGCTGAACATACTGACTTGTGATTTTTAACAAACTACTTGATACAGATAGTGCAGGTCCTGGCTCACAGCTGTGAAAGCTCTGATTTGATAATTAATTATTTAATTAATTAATTAATTAATTAATTAAACAATTCTTTATCTGCAGCTGATTATACTCTACTGCAGATGACGTCGCTCATTTTAACCAGTGAAGGCGATGGCCAGTAAATGAGAAGCTGCTAATGTTACCTGCATGTTTTGAACACTGGTCTTTGCTAATAGAGATAATGAGGAGATTAACATATTGGGCATTTTGCAAACTCTGAACCAAATCCAAAATGAAACCAAAATTAGCTGTGCAATGTTAACTCTGGGCCTATGGGCCAGATTTTTGAATTTTTCTTACATGTGTTTGGTTATGTGCACATGGCTATTCCCTTCCTTCTTTTCTTTTTCTCACAGTATAAAGATATTTTGTTTTCTCTTCAAATACTGAATATTATAACTGAGTTTTATCAATACACCTTACCTTGAATGATGAGAAACAGAGATTTTCCTGTAAAAAAACAAGCCCATAGGTTGTCCATGCAGCAGGTTATTATGACCCAGTTACGTTTTGTTGTTAGACACCATCTAGTGGCCATAGTAAATATGACAGGAGCAAATGAAGAAATCCAATGACTAGGTCCGCAGAAGGAGGAGGTTGTGGTGGATGAACCGGTCAACAATACACAGCAATATCACACAGGGGCGCGGCGTTCGATTCCGATGTGAAGGGTAATGAAAGCTAACGAATTTGAATCTCATTTTGTCAGTGTAATTATTGGGCTTTTCTTTGTAACTGCGTCATTGTACACAGAGCAACACAGGGAGCATGGTAGACTAAACTTCTACAAACCTAGTTTTGTCTCAAAATAACTGCAAACCTAATTAAGACAGCAGCACTGTGAATATAATTTTTCCTTTTTCTCCCTCATTTTCTGCCTGCTGCTCTCAGTTTCAGAGAGCTAAATGTTAGCTAAAGTCGCCTGTCAGTGCTTCCTCTGCTGCTGTCATGTGTGACCACCACTGCAGCAGACAGGGCTGTCAGGAGCCAAGCTGGAGAGGTGCTCTGCAGTGTTTATCCAACCTCAACAACCATATAGGTTATTTTTTTGCCCATATGGCAACAGGCCTTTGTTGTCATGGTTACAATAAGAAATGGTCATAGCTTGGTAGATTTAGGTACAAAAACTACTTGGTTAGGTTTAGGAAAAGATCGTGGTTTGGGTTAAAATAACGACTTCCTTAACATGAGTCGATCTTTGTTGTCATGGTTGCAATAATAACAATGTCCTTAGCTGTTGAACAGTCATGGATGAAAGAAACCCTATTGCCAGATCGTCTTGTTGTTAGCTCTGTTCTACCTGCCTTTGTTCTCATGACCTACTGCCCAACATCTGACGAATCCTTGTCTGTCTTTACACACTGGATTTGTTTACTGAACCAGACTGCCTTTATGCGTCCAATTGTTACAGAGAGGACTAGAGATGTTAAATGCAACACAACATAATGCTGCATATTTGGCCAGTACATAAGAAAGCACATCAAAACACAAAATTATATAATTCTATGCAAGAATGGAACAAATTTGTTTACAACAAAAAGTATTACAGAATATTTTAAGAGCCATTTAGTTAAAATGGTAACAAACACAACATCATTCAGAAAGGCTAGATTAAATCAGAACCTGTGGTAAGAGTAGGGCTGGGTATCTAATTTCAATACTTTTATGGACTGACTGACTGAACTGAATTGGTTTGATACTATGGAGGGTTAAAAATGCCTTGTAATTCAATAATAAATTTAAATATCTAATGAGTAAATCTCATCAGTGTCAGTGAGCCAATAAGCATGCAGCATACCTGGACCAAGATCTAACAATGCTGGTGACTGTTTATTTACACAATCACATTTGAGTGTGTAAAGAGCTATGTAAGTTTGCTATCGCTACATAGCAGCATTAACATTAACAGCTGTTTACCTGCCAGTCTAGAAGAAATGTTTCAAGTTCAGCATTAAACTTCATTCCTTCACTCACCTAGAGCTGTCTCCAGCGGAGGAAAGCAACAACAATGTTAACTCTTGTCTCTATCATGTCTTTTCATCTGCTGAAGTTAGCATGCTAACCAGCTATCTCTGGCCCTTCTCAAGTTAAAATTTAAGTAAAACTGAAATTTTGTTTTTGTTTGAAAAGTGGATTTGATAAGATGGAACAATACCCAGCCCTAGGTAAGAGACATTAAAAGAGATGATAACTATAAATTAATTCACAGTATATCAATTTTTGGATAAATGTAGAAAGAGGTTTCAATTTCGTAACATAAGTAATAACTCACTTAAGGGATTTGAAAGAATAACGTTGTATACTATTATTCACAGCCAAACTGTTTTTGTCTTGCGGGCTTACAAACACAAGTATCAGCTGACACTTTCGACAATGACCACTGAAGAGTGAGAAAGTTGCCAAAAGATTCTCCCTCTAAACTTGGAGTTGACATCTACAGAGCTGGAACACACTGTTTACACACTGTGTGACATGCTGTGTTTCTGAATCTCCTTTTTTTCTCTCTCCACCTCTGCCTGTTTTTGTTTTTGTTTTGTTCTTTTGTTTTTTTTTTGGGGGGGGGGGGCTGCCAGGACCTGCCTGGCTGACCCCACACCAGACCTGTAATTAGGAAATTTACATGGTACAGCATACTCCTCAACTAATTTCCATTTACTTTTCACAGATTACAACTAGAATTTAAGTTGGCATCTCGCACAGTTGTTATGTGATGAATAGACTGCTTCTAATAATTACACAATTCATTTGAATAATACAGTACAGTTTGGTCCAGTACATTAGCGCAGCGAAGAAAAAAAGCTAAAAACAGAAAATATAAAACGCTAAGAATGTGAAGGCAGCAGTCACTCTTTTTTTCAAATGAATCACATCAACAGAAAGCATGGCAAACCTCCAGGATCACAGTAGGAGCGTGTTTCAGACTTTTCATTGGCAATAATAAAGAAAAAAAAAGCTATAACAACATCAGAAACATTAACCTTAATATCCCCACAGAACCATGAAGCTCTGTTACAGTTTGAGTGGAGCTGGTGTTCAGGTTCAGCTCAATTGTGTGTGTGTGTGTGTGTCTGTGTGTGTGTGTGTGTGTGTGTGTGTATGTGTGTGTGTGGGATACATTTTGCTTCAAGGCATTTTGTCTTGTTATTTGGTTTGGGAGCATTGATGTCTTTCATATTGTCAGTTTTTCATCTGTAATAGTGCTGCAAGACTTTCTGATGCTGTAAGATACTCAGAACCTTTGTCTTCATTAGTTACCATAAAAACAATGTTTGTTTTCCATCATGGAAACAGATGGAAAAAAAAAAAAAACAGTAATCAGTATATACTTTCCACATGTTTTGACTGGTATAATTACTTACATGAAATTTTAGTATTATTCATTGTTCACCCCGACATTAATGTCCTCCAGGAGGTGTGAACAACGTGTTCATGTAGTTTGATGGTGCAATTGGTGTAAATATCTGTGTGGGTGGGAATTAACAACAAAAATAGTTTGTTTGACTATGTTCGGGCACTTAGCCAACTCGAAGGCCAGAGTTAGCTGTTGCCTGCATCCCATCTGTCACAAAGTAACAATGGGAGTGCAAAATCCCATGTTGAGATTTGAATTGTGCAGGGTTAGAGGACCACACCTCAACCAATGAAAGAGAGACAAGCTAAACAGTCTTGTTTATTACGTGGGGGACACACAGCACTTAGCCACGTGTTGCAATGACGTAAATAAGTAAAATTAGTGCTGATGTTAACAAGCTAGGCTAATTAGTTTCCACTAGTACATGCAGTGTAGCAGAGTTAGTGAATCCACTTGACATTACTTGTCATTATCTCTCCAAATTTAATTTTATTATTATTCACTGTTGTATTTTACCATTATGTTTTTCATTACTTTATTTACCAGTGCACGAGATGGGGTAAACAACTGCAGCATAAACACATGTCCTCCCGAATGCTGAACGCTATACAGTGACAGGCCTCTGAAACTGAAACTTGTATCATCATTTGTAGGCTACAGATGACTATGATGTGCGCCACTCAGTAGCACACCACAGAAGTTGACAGTATGTTTAATTGCAATGCCTCAGATGCCACTCAGAAAGCACTGGATGTCAATGTAATGTCAGAAAGATGTTGGAATCTAAGTTCTCTAATGTCCAACAGATGTTAAATTTTAGTTGGAAATGAAAATCAGGTTGACGTCAAAACCCAACATTGGCGAATAAACATTGTGATGTGTAGCAGATGTTGGATTTTGCTCATGGCAAGAATCTCGTTCATTTTATATAAAATATGCACAATAGATTATTATAGTTAATAGTAGTAGTTAAATCTATAGTTAAATCTTAGAAGTATGTACCTGGGTTGAAAAAAGCCTACTGGGTTTCCAAGCTTAATAGACAGTTTCTATCAGCCCCTGATGTCAACATAATCATTGAGAGAGTTGGGTGATACTGGATCTTGTCATGACTTTTCTTTGACATATTCCCATGTAGTTTACTGAGTGCTCCCCGAGTTACTTGTAGATGTAGTGTAGGAGGAACGAGCAGACTTCAACACGGTATCATTTTTAGCTGTGAAACTTAGCACTGACACTTAAATGCAGTCCCTGTCAGAAGGAACTGGACCACAAGCCAGGAGGGACAAACTGAAACCTGCAATAATACTTCAGTGTCAATGAAGGTTTACATATGAGGGTGACGGATCATCTGTATGCAGCCACGCTTCATCTGTAAAAACAGCAACCAACCACCAAGAATATAAATATTTGAAAAAATTCGACACTAACTTTGCCTCAACTTTTTCAATACTTTAATATAGTTTTGCTTTTCTTACAAAGACACTCATTCAGGAGTTCACGGCCTCTTATCAACCTCAGCTTTAAACTTTCAAAATGTTTTATTAGCTGTTACCTTGGTACAGTGGTACAGTTGGACAGTGCGTGCGTGCGTGCGTGCGTGCGTGTGTGTGTGTGTGTGTGTGTGCGTGTGTGTGTGCGTGCCTGCATGCGTGATTACTGCACAGATTGAGGTTGTTCAGCAGACATCGCAGGCAAAAAAAATAACGAAATTCAATGAAGATGGTCCTTGTACTACTTAGTGACTGATCACACTATATGGGGCATAGCGTGCTATGCAATATGGCCATATTGCATATGGCCATATTGCATAGCATTTAAGCAACAATAATATTTTTGATGATAGATGGGGGATTCACAGGTAGTTTTGGAGAAGCAGAACGTCTTGATTTTGTTTCGGCCAACCCATGTTAATGTGTGACACGCTTTGCAGCTGCGTCACATTTTTCAGGCGTGACGTGTGCGTCTCACAGCCAGATACAGACAAAAGACCTGTTAATAGTCAGTGACATCATACCAGCAACATGACATAAAATTAATACCTTTTCACTATAATATCAATGTGTAGGCTGAATCTGAATATGACGCAGACATAAAAAAAAACAAAATATTATATATTTTTTAACCATTTTAGCAGCTGCATGTGGAGACTGGCATTTTAGTGACATTCTCTGCCAAAAATAAATCAGAAATTAATTTATAATGAAAAATCTAAATCAAATCAAACATTCAAGTAGCCTGCTGATGGGCATTACCCAAGGCAAACTCTATGAAGAGCTCGCATTAGCAGTGATGCAGCAGACAATCAGCCGGTGTAAACACACACGCATGCATCTGAGCTGCAGCAGTTCAACGATGCAGCAGCCACATACTGGCAATTCCGGCAGTGTGTTCACGGCGTATAGGTAGGTACAACATGAGTATGTGGTGTGCAGTGTCTCTGTTTTTTTCCTCTCTTAGTAAGGCACCTCCACACAATTTAAGTTGTTCCATTTGTTTAAAACAGGCTTCCCTACAGCAGAACCAGCAGCAACATTAAATAGATTTCATCCATTTCAAGCATTTCTGGTACATTACTTTACAACGTGAACAATGTATATCTACTGTTTACAGGGCAGTCATCATATGGAAGGATAAAGTGATTGCCAGTGATTGATTAGCAATCAAACTCAAGGATCTATCACACTAATAATAACAATTACAAATCAGCTCTCCTCTGTGAAGTTATTTTGTAAATTGTTACCACCACCTTCCAGTGGAGAAGGCATCAGAATAGTAGCACTATGCACATAAATCAAACCTGGCTCTACAGGCAACTCATCCTAAAAAGTAAACAATAATGTCCGTGGTAATGCGGGTGCAGCAGTGCATTGAGAGGCAAACGGTAAACACTGTCCTCATAACAAAACTAATTATCCTGGGACTGAATTAGACCTCTAATATGCTGCTGGACATTTGTTAACAGATTAATTGAGCAGACTGAGTTTGTCCTCGGTGTGTTGCCATGACCAACGCTGCGGATGACAATAACAAGCCAGTATCAGGCTCTTGGGATTGGCTTTCAAATGTGGGCTAATCCATTTAATATGACTGATTACCTGTGTGCAGCTGCAATCAGTAATGCATTGTATCGCCACTCGTTAATGAAGTCTGATTTCTTTTTAGTTGTTTCCCAATTAGTTCTCCAAAGAAATCTACAGAGTGAGAGATAATTTATTTCCATTTCAAGACTATAATTTTAATAGTTCATCAATAAACTGTTATGAACTCTTTTCCCCAGCATGTTTAATTTGAGCCAATATCCAATCACAAAGACATATCAGATTACAGATACTTCTCAGTAAGGTATTATTGAACAGTATCTCCAGACTGATTAAATTCAGACATCCGTAATCCCATTACTTGTACAATGTTACTCTCTTAGTCAAAATGGTAGCGTAGCAGCTATTATCGAAAGGCTAAAGGCAGAATGTCATGCTTTGAGGAGTTTCTTTTTAGATTCATTCACCCTCATTTTCTACTTTCTTTCATCCACTTCGGTGTCTTTCTGCCCTCGCTGTCTTCTCAGAATGAAATGCCATTCTGCATTAGGGAGTGAATTGGTGAGACTGATGGTTTTTGAGGGTTTCGGGAGATAGCTTAGTTGAGAGTGAAAGAATGTGTGACGGTGCGTGTGTGATTCTGTGTGTGTGTGTCTGTGTGTGTGTGTGTGTTTGTGTGTGTGTGTGTTTGCGCACGTGCGTGTGTGTGTGTGTGTGTGTGTTACTGCGAAGGTGAGAGGCGAGAAAGTGAGAGAGCCAGCGAGAGCTTGTCAGCCAACTAAGGTCATGAAAAATGCATGGAGGTTGTGGTGTCAGTTTGCTGGAGCGAAAGCTGCAGAGAAAGAGCACAGACAGGGTTTTCTGAACTCTGCAACTCTCGCTGTCTGCACTCTCGCTCACCCGGCCAGCCTCTGCCTTTCATACGCTATGGCTCACTTCATTAGTCCTGCTCGACTCACAGCAGCCTGCACCTTCCACATGCTTTCTTTAGGTTTCACTATGCTGTTGGCACTGATTGTAAACATACTTTTCTCTCCCAACATTAGATCTGTATAGTGTGGTCCTTCTATATACCTACTCTGTAACACAGTGATGACGCACAATTATTCAATAGGTGTGTCGATACAACAACCTGATGCCCCTGTTGGTTTGGGTACAACTTTAATCTCCAGTTTACACCCATCAACAGCAGCATCACAGGACAATCAACTATTAATAAGACTAGGTTAAAACCTTGTATACGGCTCAGTCAGGTCTGTACTTCCCATATTCACAAAAGTTTTGTCTTGGGTACAGCAACTGTACATTGAACACAACCAAATCATTACATCATACCATCCATACACAATGATACTGCTAATCCAAAAAATGTGCTGTCATTTTGAGTCATTGAAAACTATTGCAGGATGCATGCAACCCAAAACACTGAATGCGATATTTTCTTTTTCAATACCAATATGTGGAAGTAAAGTAAGTAGTTGACCACTCACTCAGTCATGGGTTTCTCTTGTTCATATTGTTTGTATTGTTAGAAGTGAATTTCTGTTTGTGTCCAGTGTTTCAACAGAAAATCCTCCACACTTGCACCATGTCCTTTTGTAAAGGTTTTTTTTGCAGATAAACAGAGATCCTGAACAGAGAACCTTGAAATTAGTTACAGAAACTCATCTCAAGGTTAAAGACATCAACATTCTGCATCTTTCAGCTCAAGCACATAACAGTATGAATAGCCATTGCAGTCTTAACAAAACAGTCTTTGTTAACCTCGTGCTCACAACAAATGTGGATCTCTTTCGTAACCTCCATGAATCGATTCATGATCAGGCTTAGCTTGCTGCAACAATGAAAGACATATGCTTCTAACATGTTAGCAAACACATCCTGCACACATGGAACAACATTAAAATTCATACGGAGTTGTGTTCCTGGGCTCCCGGTAAATGCGAGCCCAATATTCACTTGACTTTTAGCTCAGTTTTGGTCTCTACCTGTTTCAGGGGAAAATATCTTTGTCTTCAGCTGCTGTTTGAATGTCATTTGGTGCGCAGGAGGAAGCAACAGTGTAGCTTTTCATTCAAATCAACTGGCTGCTTCTGGAAACAATACTGATGAGAGCAGTGAGACTGAATCAGGGCCGTAGCAACCACAGATGTGCTAATGAGTCTGAAAATAAGGGTTGTTTTAAACGACATAAGAGGAGTTTACTTTCTACATTGTGAAGATTTTAATTCTGGATTCTGGTATTTTTAGAGCAAATGTCTGAAACTAAATTAGTTAGTGTGGAGAAGGCCTTGAAACAACAATTTGCAGTCAAAATGAGAGATGTTATCTCAGATAGGGGAATTAAGGCACAGTAACTATAATAGCACAGATAAATAAAGACACGAGGGGTTATTAAATAATCAGACACACTTGTCACAGATGTTTTTGTGGTATCAAGTCAAGAATTTTCTTGCAGGTTGAGCTGGGAAATTTTGAGAATTGGACTTCTCAGAATTTCAGAAAACCTGCCTCAAGCAAAATAGTAAAGTTGTGGTTCATGAGACCAAAATAATGAGCTGAAAGACACTAAAATGCTTCAAAGAGCCGAGGGACCTGCAAGTACGATTTTAACTCTGTGTATTCATCACTACAACTCCTTTCAAAATCAGTGTTTTTAATCATTTGATGATTTAAAAGTATCGATTAGTGTAGCTTTAACAAACGTGAGGTTCTTAAAACTTTTGGACTGGGTTTAATCCAGGACTGGTTCTTGGTACCTGACTTTACACATCCCAGAATGCCTTGCACAAACTCTGAGGTAACCCAAAGAAGCAGATTTCCCTGCTGATTACGCTGCTAAAAACAATAAAAACTGAAAAGAAATATTAAATGAAAATGCTTTCTCCTCATTTGCCCTGTCACTCCAATCCATTAGACATCTAACCTTGTTTTGCTGCAAATTACACTCTTCTCACTCAGTCAACCAAGGTTATAGTCACCTCCTCCTCCCCACCGTAAAGAAAAGAGCAGAAGAGAAAGAAAAACAACAAGCTGTTTCTGTATCCTTCGACTCAGTATATATTAAGATGGTTTTTACACTCTTGTTGAGACAGCCTAGCTTAATGGACTTTGTGTGTAAAACATCATCAGCGAATGGTGCTGCACAATGAATAATTAACTGCATAGCTGTTTAATGCGCTGCATGCTTTCATTTATTCAACCATTTTCACATACAATAGCTCTGCGCATTCTGGAAGTCAGTGGTAAAATCACAGACTTTACAAGGAGACCTGGAGAGAGAAATTACTGTAAGTATACATTGCATCAACAGAGAACCATTAACCGTAAAAGCTAATCCCAGCCAGCTATCCTAGCTGTGAATCTCATCTGTACTGGGTGCCCTCCTCATCTGTCGAACCTTTGGCAGTAGACTAGTATGGTCCAGCCCAGTTTTTAGTCGATTAAAACTCTCATTATTTTGGTCTCGTCTGAGCCAAAGAAAACCGTCTTCATGGGTGTGGTGTTAGTGTGCAGAACCACCAGGAAACAGATTGGAAGAGAAATGTGTAGTATAATCATTCTCTTTATTCATCGACAAAAATGTACAGAGATTTTGTTAAAGTTTTTATTTTTAAACTCCATTTTAGTCACCTCTTTTTCTCAGTGATAGTGTATGGAGATTGGTTTAATCTCATCAACATCTTGTCTTCCTCACAAGAGAAAAGGTTGTTGAATATATTTCATCACTTTTCGTTGACGAAATTAACACTACTGAGAAGCAACACATGATGACATACAGCAGTGCTATATCTGTTTGATTCCCACACTGCTCTGTTTGTATACTGTATACTGCCAGCATACAATATTCAGCTCCAGGCGAGACAGGCACCCTGCAATGAGTCAGTGCCTCTCCACATGCACTGCATATGTCACATGGAAAGCTTTGCTTTATACATATGCATATCCTGTGTTTGCTGTTCAAATAGCTTTATTTTTAGATATTACTTCAAACTGTAGTGTGGGTTTTTTACTGTTCCTATCTATATGCTCAGAACACTAATGAACACATAGGTGAGATGACTTTATAGTTCCTGCCCTACTTCTATAAAATGTTTCCCGTATTCTGTCAGTATAATATCATTGATGAACCCTGATTTGAGATGAATCCTGGGTCAATTAGATTCAAAGAGGATTCAAGATTTTTTTTTGACAAACATCCACCTCCTCAAGTGTCTTCCAGCAATGAGCTGTGTTAATGGACTTCTAGGCTGTGTAGCCTGAATAACTGTTGTTTTAGAAGTATTTCAATTAGGGTTGCAACTAAAGGTAATTTTCATTATCAATTAATCCGTCAGTTATTTTCTCAATTAATCAGTTAGTTTCTTTGATCTATAAAATGTCAGAATAAGGCAAAAATGTGCATCATTATTTTTTTGTGTTGTCAGAAGAATTTGACATTTTAGTCAACTAAAACCAGAGAATTTGGAAATGTCTCCTATTTTCCTACACTGGTCATGATCAAATGTTTCCTTGATAAGGAAATGAAAACTTAAAATGGAGTAAATGGAATGATGATACTCATATTCTATTTATAGTCCTGTTTAGGCTACAAGAAGGTGGATGAATTAGTCCCAAACAGTCTTGGCCACTGAAAGTCTGAAACATACTGTTGTTGTTGATTCTGCTGAAAACCCGTGTCAAAAAAGACAGGAAATATCACAAACTAGGTTTATCACCTTAGGCAGAACCATATAATTAAGCACATGAAGTGCAAGTGCTTCCAGTCTCAAACACCAGTAATTAGATCGTTCTACTAGAACAAGCTGCCAGACATGAAAAAAACACCCCCACAGCAACCCATAACGTTACTATCCACTTTTTTAAATTGCATAATTTCTTCATTTAAAATGATTTTCTGTTTACACCTCATACAACTATTTGGAGTGTCAAGCTTAATTAAATAATTTCAACATTTAAACCTAAACCTCTAAAGATCACAGAGGCTGGAGACAAAATAAACTACTGGATCTTTAACCATCCTGGATGTGTTGTCCATCACTACAGAAATTGTGGCATAATGTTATAATGATATCATTTACTGTTAACCTGGTGCAGTTTTTGTATTATGAAGCTTAGAGTAAGTTCAGTCAGGAAGATCTTTATGTCTCATTCATTCACAATACTCTCGCTCTCTGCTTCTCTCACCCATTCTTCCTATAGTCAGCTGACTTCAGGTGTTTTTACTAAACCAATCAGATTTTCAACCAGACAATCACGTTGTTGCTGTCAAACTTTAGAATCTGTTCTCCTCTCTTCTGCTGTCAGCTGTCATTTCACTGCTTATTATTGTGACTCTCCTCCAACCCATCCACCTACAGTCTTCATATCCAGCACCAGGTCAAGCTCAGAGTCCACTCCACATCACATTTGGATCTCTAGCCATCTACCACATTCTTCCCACTGCCACCACCATTGTCTAGATAGATAGATATAAATATACTTGGCACAGCCTCACCCCCTTTTCAAATATGATGACATATGACAAAAAATCTCACATCTCATTTCCTCTCTTGTTTTGCACATGGCAATAAAGGTTTATTTGTTAACTCAGAATGAAGTCTCTCTTGATTGAAATGTAATTACAAGTAGCAATGAAAAATGTAACACCCTGACAGTGTAAGCCTGGATATTATGAAAAGTTAGAAACACTGAGACACTGTGCCTAAGTGTTTTCTGTGGAGCGCCTTGAGGTGAATTAATATAAAAAGGTATTTAGGCGACATATCAGAGTGAATACAAAAACAACGGTGGGAGTTCAATGCTCATCACCAAGTTTATCAAACAGCTGAATGGACATTTCACTTTGGATAAAAGCATTTGGCAAATGAGTAAATGTAAATGTAAATTTCTCTGTACAGTCAATTTGGGATGGTAGTTACAGCCATCCTTCGGATTAGCAAATTGCAAGCCATAGATAAGGTAAGTCTTGACAAAGAATATATGAATTATACATTTTTTCTGTTGATAGCCCAAGCCCTAGATCATGGTCTAATTTCTGGACATGCTCACATATAATGTGGCAATTCACTTTTAAGTGTGAGCTTCAAACAAAGTTTTCGAAGGAAGTTCAGATGCAAGCTACGGGAGCCAAGAGCTGCAGTCCCTGTAAGTGTGTGTATAAATTTGTGTGCATTCTTTCTTTAGTAAGAAACTGTCTTTGCATGTAAAGTTCAAAGTTCATAGAAAAAGCCATACTGCCATATATACTGTTTATTTTATTTCATTTTATTGCAGTTCATTATGGCACCATGGTATAGCCAAATAGAGTTGATGTTAGGAGGTTTTACTGTCCTGGTTGTCACTGTGCTCCGCTAAGACATAGTACATACAGAGACAAGAGTTGTTTCCCCTCTCAGGAGGGAGTGCTTCTGTCAGGGATAAACAAAGGCAAGGCCACATACATACATTCACTATAGTGACTAAGAGAAAGGCTGGATAGAAATGTGCAATGATGTAACGTTATGGCAATGTCTGTGTAGTTTGCAGAATACCAAGCAAAGGAAGAAAATAATAATTCACACTGAGAATTCAAGTGTGCAACACCTGGCTCAATCTGGCAGCAGCTGCAGCCCTCGCAGCTCCTGTTCAAACCGCAGAGGTCGAGAGGCTGCTCTCAGCCTCAGTTGGTAAGAATTTGAGAATTATAGGATGACAGCAGACGGAAGCAATAACAATTAATATATAAAACTATAGTGACCTGGTGTATCTGACTGGCTGCTGAGCTCAGATAGCAACAATCTTTAGCCAGACTTTACCTTTAAAATAAGTTTCATTTTTAAATCATGACGCCACTGAGAAAAAGGCTGACTGATGGTCACCTGGATGTTTGCTGCCAGTTGGCCATTGATGGACCTCAGCCTGGGATGTTGTAATAATATAGTATTAATATAGAACCTAGACCTGCTTTATAAGAAAAAAAGACATGGATATCTCACTTTATGTAATATGGCACCTTTAAGGCAATCCACATATATTTGGTGAAATGAATGTATTTTTGACTATACAGACAACAAATGTTGCCAGCTTTCTTTCATAAACAGGATAATGGTCAAAAGATTTAAAAAAAAACAAAAAAAAAAACACCCCCAACCAACACCATCCCCAGAACCCAGACAGCACCAAAGCCCTCTGAATCCCTAGGGAGCACCCTGAACTTGGAAAGTTAAGATTAGACAAGTACACACAGAATTTGTTGTTGCCTCTCTCACCTAAAGTGGCTATTTGTAAGTTTTTTCTGCTGACAAACAGGGTTATTTGCTGGGAATGGGTGGTGGTGATTGTCACTCGAAAAGAGTTTCGGCCATCGTTGCGTTTACAAGACAAGAGGTTATAATACGCCCTCTGAGCAGTGCTATGTCTTCAGGGCAGTCCAGAGGCTGCAGTGAGTCGCTATCAGAAAGTGACAAGATGGGCCAGAGATAGCTGGTTAGCATGCTAACTTCAGTAGACCAAAAGACATGACAGAGACAAGAGTTAACATTGTCGTTGCTTTCCTCTGCTGCAGACAGCTCTAAGTGAGTGAAGGAATGAAGTTTGATGCTGAACCTGAAATATTTCTTCTAGACTGGCAGGTAAACAGCTGTTAATGTTAATGCTGCTATGTAGCGATAGCAAACTTACAAATAGCTCCTTTAAGGAAGCTGAATAGCCGGCTGGTCATCAGTCAGACATTTCATTTGAAGGATCTCAGCTACAGTGTTGCTGTTCTTTGTGCTTGACCTATGACCTCACTGCAGAGGAGGGCAGTGGAAACTAGACTGGGATATAATAATGTATTACTTTCTGTCTCAGTATTTATTTGTTTAAAGTAAATAAATTACTTCATATATTTAATTTGCAGAGACAATGGCAGCTATGATTCTATGTTTGCAAAAGTACTTCAATCCACAAAAACAGGAGCTGCATTAGTTAAAAACAATATGTCTGCACAGGTAACACTTCTTTTTTTCTCCGACAGACTCTCCTAACACTTTCCTCTTTCTTCACACACCACAAATGTTCTCTCTTTATGCCTGGCTAGCCTATCTAATTATCTCCTACCCTCCAAGGCAATTTCCAAACAATGTGTCATTTATTCCTTTTCTGTATCCCTGTACTCTGCAGTGCCATCTACCTACCTGTCAGCCTGACTGTCAGTAGTTTTTGTTTCCCCTTTCTCTCTGTCTATCTGCACTTTCTTCATTGTGAGGAGGAATTGTCTACCTGTCCTATGTTTAGTTTGCCTGGCTTGCATTGTGTCTGTCAGACTCACTGTCTTTACCCATAGTACTTGACAGCCACACCTGTCTACTAAGTACTAAGCAGTGTTTCTCCTGTCTGTCTCTGTTTGTGTAGTTTGCAGTCTGCAAGTCTGTTAGGCTGGTCCGCTGTGCCGCTGCACCGTGTGTCTGATAATCAATGCGACACATACGGACCCTTGGTGCCTTGACCTTGTCTGGTGCAGTGAAGTCATCTCCAACAACATTCTCCTCTGCCCTGCCCCGGTCCTCTGCTTCTCTGCTGCATGCATTTGAATGAATTAATTTGTGAATGCACATACCCTCTGTAGATAAGGGACCTAAAGTGTGACATACAAGGTTTCTAAAGCATAGTGTTGTGGACGACTTTATCACAAGTTTGATACCTCTAAATGCAAGTCTCAATCCTTCAAGAAAACTGAACTCCAAAAGACTGGAGTGATTGTTTTCTCCTCTACATGCTGCCATCATCCCTGGCTGTGACAGATAACCAAAAAAAGAAATGCATTTTTTCCCACAATGCATTGGACAAAAAGAACACTACATTCATTCTTCTGCTCAGGTTCAAAAGTTCTTTATCCTTCTTATTATTATTATTATTCCACTGTTATTTTGGACCTTAACTTAACTGACAGTTCAAGTTTATGATTGTTTCTGGACCTTTTCAGATTTTTACATTAGTGTCTATGGAGTCTATGTTCATAACTAGAGTGAGTGACCTAACTGGCAGATTGGGGAGAAGCTGTTCAATTGGTCTGAAACATTATTGTTTAATCCATCCTCACAGCCACAAATTTCAAATTTGTCTTCTTTCACACAATGTGGCTACCAAAGCTGAGTGACTTACAGAATTTGAACTGTGAGCTTCAAAGAGGGAGGAGTTCCTTCCAACTGTGTCAGTAACATTGGACTGAATGGGGCAGTTGGAAGGTACTGGGGCAGTTGGAAGGCAGCCATTTTTCAAATCGCTGCACATGCCACACTTTTCATATCACAGAAAAAAAATAGATTTACACATGTAAATATCCTCACACTACAGTTTACACTCTTACCTTTTTTCCATCTCTTCATACTATTCCAACTGCTTCTTCATACAAATTCAAGTCTGCAATGCAGTTTAGCTTTAGCTTGTGCAGAAGCAGCAATCCCACCGCAATTTCTTCAGAAATCAACACTTTCTAGTTAAGTTTGTCTTTGTGGTTCAGCATTATCTTGCCAAGAGTTAGATAACAAGTTCAATACCAAATCTCATGTTTGTCCGCTCAATATAAAGCTGTCACACTCCATCTGGATAGTTAAGTTAACCTTTTGTTTCTCCAAGTGTTCTTTGTCTCAAACTTCCTGTTTTATTTTGATATTCACCTCTTTTCTCATTTCAGGTCCTTTACTTCCGGCCCTTATGTGTTTTCCTACTGTGTGATTACCTGCCCTGCCCTAGTGTGTTGTACCTGTATATCACTGTCTCCCCTCCTCCTGAGTATATAGTCCCCTTCCTTCTGTGCCAGTTCGACTTGTTCCCTCGTGACAGCGTTCCAGCAATTTCTCCTTGTGAGTTTCTTACAACCATTAGTTTCCTGACCCATTTTTGCCATTTGACCTTGCGTTTTGCTGATTTGGACACTGTTGCCCTTCTGACTGATCACCTGTGTACTGACCTCATTCTGATTAAAAGGACTGAATTTTGAACTGCGTTTGAGTCCAAGCCCTATGGTTCAGCATTGACATAAAGTTATATCCAGCAGCTGCTTAGCTTAGCTTAGCATAAATTCTGGAAAGGGGGGGAAACTAGCTAGCCTGGATGTGTACAAAGAAAACAAAATCCACCTGACAACAAGACAAAAGCTCAGTAGTTAACATGTCATATTTTGTTTGTTAAATCTGTACAACAACCTAATTCCTGTTGTCACTGTAGGTTGCTAGGCAACAAGAGGAGACTTCAGGAAGTAATTGTTGCCAACCAAACAATAGCCAAGCATAGAAGCCACTGTTACACTGCAACATGTCACTTTTACATTTTTTGTTTTTGTTTTTGTACAGGTTGTAGAAACACAATAAAAACTTAAGACAGAGCCAGGCTAGCTGCCCTGCCCCACTGCTTTCACTCTTTATGCTAAGCTAAGCTAAACAGCTGGTGACTCCAAGATCATATTGATCAGTTGAGAGTGGTATCAATCTTTTCATCTAAATATCAGCAAGAAAGCAGATAAGAATATTTTTCAAAATGTCAACTACTGCTGTAGGACAAATTGTCCTTTTTAAATCTGTGCTCTCTTGGTCTAGTCTAATAGTCTCCCACAAATAATGCATCACTTTTACTCCACCACTGAGTGGATTTCTGCAGGAAATGTGTATTCACTTATCTTTTCAGATGTCAGAAGCTGTAAGTAATGGTCTGGCAGCAAGCTGTGGGGAAGACAACACGATTCATTTCTGCTCTACAAGCTTTAGGAGAGGAAAGGCTGTGGCAGCTCGTGTGGCACTCTTCAGGAAGCCTTTTCAACACTGCTGATTCTCATACTGTAAAGGTTTCATCACCCTCGCTATTAGCCAAGATTTTTAAAACATTAAAAAAGATGCTGCCCAAGGACTCAATGTCTGCCATTGGGCTCATAGGGAACTAAGAGCTCATACTATAGATGAGGCCTGGTGCTAGTCCAACACAAACCTCAAAGCTAATATACAATTCAGTTCTAAAATCGCCCGGTGCAGATTGGCTAAAATGGAACAAATAAAGAAATAAACAAGCTCATGTGATGTAATATCACCAGATTTCTAGAGGAAGGCTTAATAGTTAAGACAACAAACATAGGACTAATGAAATTATTCAGCTTCCAAATTGTATTTAATCTCAGATACATGGCAGATAGGTCTAATATCCTTTCAAATGATATTCCCTCATGTGGTGTTTTGATGATGGTGGTGGAAAGTGCTGGTGACTGTCAGGGCCATAGCATCACATCACATTCACACCCTTTTTATATTCATCTAACTGTGCAGTGACCCCTAATGTCCTATGGATGGGGGCATTAACATTGTTTATTTATTTATTTTATGTTAAAATTATTCCCAATTTTGACTCATTCAGCATCCTAATATACTTGTGACATTCATTGTTTGGAAAAGTTGGTCCTGACACTGTTGTACAAGTTCCCACTAATGAGGTGCGCTTGCAGGTTGTTTTCTTTGCACCTTCTGTCCAGTTCATCCCAAACCAGCCCCATGTGGTTTCTGTGCTGGTCTTCCATCATGTGAAGCCCCCACCTAGTTCTTTTCCTCTGATGTTTTGGCTCATTATCTTGCTGTAGGATGAACCAACCAGTTCCTTTTTGTTACTTGTCTTTTTCTATTCTGGTAACAATATAAAGCCATTCCTGCAGCACTGTATTGTCCTAATAATGCATCAGACGGTGTACATTTATTAATTTCGCAGATGCTTTTATCCAAAGCGACTTACAGGTGAGGGACATCACTAAAGCTTCAGAGCAGTAGGAGACCTTGGTGTAAGTACAGAGCACTACATCTATTCAATAAGTGCAAGGAGATCAGGTAAAGAAATGCACTGAAAGGTGTAGTAACACAGTTTGTTCCAACACTGCCTTTGTATAGACAGAGGGTTTGTGAGTCATCAACCTATAGGAATTGTTTGCATTCAACTTTTATTTACTTCCATTGCTGCAGGAAAGCCTGAAGTTGTGTGACAGAAATATGACCACAAAAACTTCTTTAACACTTGTGGCTAAGAATAAGACAGAGACGCAATCAGCAGGAAATATCATTGGTGATTTAAAATGTTTTGAGTTACTGTTATTATTCATAATACTAAAACAGCCAATATCAACTGGCTGTTACCTCTACAGTGAAGGAAATGAAGGAACAAGATACTTTCTTGTAACTCTACACATGACTACAGTGGCAGCAACTAAACTTTGGTACACTAGATGACTTGTTCAAACTCACTTCTGAAAATCGCAGTAGTTAAATGATAAGTGAATCCAAGGTCTCCCAGAGTATACTGCTGTTCACAGCACTTTTCAACAGTTAGGACTCAAGATTTTTTGATAAATGTGGGCCTTTTAATCCAGAAAATTCAATAGTCCTGTGAAACACCAACTCTCATGCCTAACCACATAAAAAGCATATACATACAATAGGCAGACATGTTGACTCGGAAAAGCACAGGTGTTACTAATAACATTAGCGGTAAGGTTAGGTGGCGTGATGACCAGTGAGTCAGCATGCACAATACCAGGACCTAGAAACCATCATTCACTGTTTTATTTAGACCTGTCACACGTCCAAACTGGCCTGTCAAAAACCTATGGCAAGAAATAGAATTTTTCTAGAAAAGTCTTTCACACACTAGAGATTAATAAAGGAGACTCAAACATGCACTGAAACACACACACATTCCAGCTTATCTACTGTTTTCCCTCATCTGTGCAGTGTCCACCTCTTGGAGTCGGACATTTGGAGAGCTGCATGTAAAATGAACCACAGATGCATGACGCAGAATCACAGTGGACACCAGCATGAACTGGCGGTGAAATTCATACTGTTTGCCAACAGAAGACACAATTAGATTTCCAGTACAGAAACACATAATATTAGATGACCGCATTGCAGAAAGGTAAATCTTCACTCATAAACACCTGTGCATTTTAAGGCAGGATTTTGACAGTAACATCAACAACAATTAAATCAACTGCAAAGACTCACAGCAACTCAGTAGTGCAGAGTACTTATAAAGATGAACAGACTGTATATTGTTCCTAACATAAGTGTATTTATATTTATTTTCACATCTTGACCGATATAGGTTATGTGATGTTTCTTAATCTTTGCTCGTTATCACACACATCTGTTTTCCTACCTGTTCGAGGTTTGATTCAGCGAATGTGTCACTTCTGTGTTTAATGACACACCATATGCTGTCATTGCCTTTTGATAGGCTGTGTGAATTAAAACAGAAAACAATCACATACTGCACTGATTCAATGTGATTGTTAAGTAGCCTGCTTCATTAAGATCGTTAAGATCATTAAGTAGCCGCTCTGCTTATTAGCTTATGTTTTTCTTTATTATTGTTTCCTGTTTTGTGTCATTATACTCACCTCTTCTCTAATATCCTGCCCTTGTGTGTTTCCTGTACTATGATTGCCTGCCCCGCCCTGATTAATTTTACCTGTCTCTCATTGTCTTTCCCTGTATTTAGTCTGTGTTTCCTTCCCTCAGTTTCAGTCCATCTACTGTATGTACCTTGTGTCAAGTGTTTCAGAAATATCTGTACTGTGTAGTATTGTAATTGTTGGATTGATATTATTTCTGAAGTGTTTAAGATGGAAAGTATTTATTTTTTTATACTAGATTGCAACAGAAAAAATGTATGGAAATATGGGAGAAATGGGTAAGGTACATCACAGTTGTACATCCAGGTTTTGTCATATTGCCTTTTTATAAAGGGATTAGCATATCATGCAGGTGCACCCCAAGTTTTTGGCTTAACTAATTTAGATTGACTTGGGTAATGTAATGTAATGTAATGTCCAACACTTTATGAAGACACTTAATGTTGGTTATTCTTATGTCACCATCTTATGCATTAGTGTAAGGTGTGACAATCTCGCAAAGGCCTATCACTTTGAAGCAGCACCTGCAGATGGGAAATTCTACGTGCCGGTGAGCAGCGTATCAGCAGGATCGGCATATGCCGCTGAACCACCAGGCATCAGTCACTTTTTGATCTCAACGTCACTCGAAGGGAACCGCCCAAGAAATAGCTAATTAGCTAATCCACCGGTCTGCCTCCTCTATCAAACCTGACTTACTGTCGCCTGCAAGTCACACACTGAGACTGTACAAACACCACCAGCATTATCTTACCAATTAGCAAAGCATTAAGCACTGAGCTTACACAACCTGTGGCACAGCTCATTAAACCAGTAATAATCATTAGCATACTATAACACAGTGACCTGTCTTACCTTAAACCAGATGTTTGTTCCCCCTCTGTGCAACAGCATCCACCACTATACACCTGTTTATTCTAGGACACTGAGCAGGTCTGAACTGTCAACCATATAATGAAGACGTGGCTCCTAGTTCATTCTTCAGATTCCACATCCTAACATGGAAAACACACGCACAGCGTGCTTAAGATAGCCCTGTGATCAGTTTGTGTAAGTCTTGTGCTATCTATTCAGAGTCACTCCCTTTTGTCCTCAAAACATTTACCTTGATCTTTGTCCTTGTCTGTTTCTTCTTCTTTTCAATAAAAAATGCATAATTTTTATAGAGAACATGAAGTTCATGATTAAAGCTGCAAAATTACTCTGTTGAATAACTTTGTTAAGTTTGCAATTCATTGAGAAAATATTGGAAATATTTCTTCAAGGCCACAGCATGATGTCAATACTTTTTTTGTCTGACCAACAGTCAGAAGATATTCCATTTAAATTTTTCTTATTGTTGTTGTGGCAAATAAGCACATACTTTGAGCTTAATTTTGTTATCTGCCAGTATTCATCCTTAGTCCATTAAGCACTGCCATTCAAATAAATTCAGCGTCAGCATTCATACTCTTGTGAAAGCCATAGGATGGATGATGGATTCCACAAGCCACCGTCTGCTGTGGCCTATACATAGCTCATAAGATGAATTCAAATTACATAGGTTGATATTGGGCATCTTGGATCTGACCTCACTCCATTGGGGAGTGACAGTAAGATCTTTAATTTAATGCTGATGGATGCTGGGGCTTCAGAAATGCTATTTGAAAGTGGGATAGAAGAGGGATAGAAAGAGAAAAGGACGTGTTAATGCCGTTCAGATGTGTTAAGATGTGAGTTGAGACTGTTTAATTGAATACCTCTGTTTTAGAGTGTCACAAAAGATAAAATGTAAATTCTAACTGTGGATTTGGTTAAAATAAATAAGCATGAAATCAAGTGTTTTTAGGTAAAAAGAAAAGAAAATTTCTAATATTAGGTCAATACACTGTCCTTGTAGACTGTAGACGTCTTGTTTGTCTGAGACTGGTGAGTCTGGTTAGAAGGTGTTCTGAAGTGCATTGTAATCACAGTGACTTAAACAGTCTGAGTGGCTCGACCTTATCTGAGGAAGCCAAATCAGTTCTGTATGCGGAGGATGTCATCGTCACCAGCCCTCTGCTGCCCTCAGCTCCATATGGCTCCTAAAACTGTACGACCTATGAAAACGTCAGACAGACTTCTTTTAACTGCCGCGAACAATAGTTAAAGAAGTCTTGATGATGTTTCGGGGGCCCCTTACCTAAAAAATTTTAAGTATGGTAATTATAGTGTCACATAAAGCCTTGATGTTCCTTGACCTTGACTCTCACCAGCCTGTGCCATGGGCAGAGATAAGACAAACCTCAGCACGTAACACTTTGTTATAGTGAAACAACTGTACAGTGAAAGAAGATGCTGGTGTGATGTATCAGAGCATCCTCAGGCAAGAGGAGGCAGTAACTGGGAGGATTTTGGTTCACACAGGGAAGTGATTAGAACTAAATGATAGAGAAAACAACAGGAATAAAAACCAAGACATAGACAAAAACATCTTGAAAGTTCCCCTCTCTGTTTCATATTAATATGACCATGTGAGACAAGGAGAGAGAACTCTCTCCTTGTTTGCCCTCCATGTTTTTCTCTCAACTCCTAATTTTAATTTAAAAGTTTGATTTGATTCAGCCTCTTATTACAAGCACATACTATGAATGTCTGATTAAAAACTTTGCACATTGATCTAACTACTCAGCAGTCAAACCCAGAACAAGATAAATTGATAAACATCCTGCTGCCTTGGTACAGCCATAGCTAAGACTAATGAAGTCTTACACAACAGCACTGAAATATTATTTTTCCAATTATTAAACACAGAACAATTGATCAGCCACAACCACAGACTACATCCCCCAAAATGACCATAAATTCAATCAACACAAAACAGTCCCAACAAAAAGCTTTTTTTTTTTTTTAAGCTAAGTGTACCTAATAAACTGCCACCTGAGTGTATTATAAAAAAAAATAATATAGGAAATCAAAAATAATTGAAAAGAAAAGGTACAAAGACACAGAATTATAGGTTGCATACAGTGGCAAAAAATTGCCGGGGGGGGGGGCCCTCCAATCAATGTTCATCAACATTATGTGGTTGCAGAATAATACCAAGCAAGAATAAGTTATCACATTTAGCCTATGCTACCATGTGCCACCAAATTTAACACTCCCAACAGACTAGCAAAGCTCAACACAGACTAAGACGACACAGCTAACACTTCTTTTGATCACTTCAAAAATCAAACATGATTTTTAAGGTTATTTTTTAAAATTATGGAGGCATTGTTTACTTGAAAATATTTTTTCACCAGTCTCATTTCAGTCTCAAACAGTTATTGCCAATGTTAAGTGGCTTTCACCAAAAGAACCCGGTCTAAATATGACAAGACATGATAATGTCTCCAGGGACCTCTGTAACCTGAATGCTGTCCTCATTGCAACCAAACTAGCGTTACCGCTAGTGAGCTGATGTACTAGCTTCACTGGCTGATGAGGGGTTAGGGTTTGGTCAAATGAAAATTATTTTTGAAGTGAAAAGAAGTAAAAACCCCCTGCAGTAGACACACATTAAAAATTAGTCTTTGTTGAAATGTTAATGCGCTGCTTCTTTTTATTTCATGAATGTAAAAAAAAAAAAAGAAGAAAATTTGTCAGTACTTACTAACCCCACTCCCTTTGGCAGATATCACAGTTTTCAAATGCTTTCTGTAGCCAGCTAAGAGTCTTTCTGTTCTTGATTTAGTTAGTTTTCACCCATTCTTCCTTCAGATCACGTCAGGTTATTTTTAGACTGTCTGGCACACACAGCATGTTGAAGACCTACCCACAGATTTCCAGTGATGCTCACGTCAGGGGACTGTGAGGGCCGCTCCAAAAGCTTCAGCTTGTGTTTCTTGAAGTGAGAACCCCATCTCCTAGATAATATATACAACTAAACTGTGACAGTAGAGATGTTTTTGTAGCAATGTTTTTTTTTGTTGTTGTTTTTAGTTTTTGAATGAATGAAACTGCACATTTATTACTTTAAACCAGACCACAGTCTTTCCTCTAAACTTAACCAAGTGCTTTAAGTACCTTTAAAAAGTTAGGTGTGGATCATTGTGCTGGTGTAGAAGCCACTCTCTTCAGATTCAGTTTCTTGACTGACATTTTCATCTAGAAATTGCTATGATATTTAGTGGAATCCATTCTTTCCTTATATCTGTGCAGTGTTTCCTGTGCCACTGGCTGCAACACATCCCCAAATAATAACACTTCCACCCCCACACTTAACAGTTGGCAAGTTATTCTTTTCATCAAATGCTGCTCCTTTTTTCCTCCGAACACATATTTGGTGATTGTGGATGAAGAGCTCAGTTTGAACTTTTTTAACATCTGTCCACAGCACTTGTTTACAAAGCAACTCTGGCTCATCCAGATGTTGCTCTGCAGACTTCTGACACTGATGTTTGTGACGAGGTTGCAGGTACAGTTTGCTTGCACAGGTTGTGTTAATTTATTTGCACTTCAAAAAACATAAAAAAAATATGAAATTTGCACAGTGGGTGATCAAAATACTACTCAGATGTATGCAAAGGTTTGGAGATAGATAGATGCCCCCACAGACACCACCCCCAGAGTGGAGGCGCTAGTGCCTATAGGTCACATATTGCTTTGTCTGATGGTATGCATTGTCAACCATACAATCTACTGCCATTACTCTATTATATCTAATTCTCTATAGTACAGGCCACTTGCACATCCTCATAGTGAAGGTCTTTGGCTCTAACACAATACTGTAACACCAAAACTGTATTACATGTGCTTCCCAGCAGGAGCATAGACCTTTACATAGTTGGACTACATTGTATTGTACTGTGATGCAGAATGATGTGCAACAGTTAAAAAGGTACAGTCTAGTAGAAAGTTGAAGACATACCTGTTCTCCAGTCTCAGTATCCATATTATGGACAGTAATAGTTGCTTTGTCAAAACTACTGCCACCAACAATATAGCAGTCCCTTCAAAGTCTCTTTAAGCCCATGAGAACTGCACTGAGAACTGTTACAGATCTGATGCCAAAGTCAAATTTCACAATAATACAACATTAACTTAATTTAAAGACATCCCACACAGTGAAGATAATCTTGATTGCTGCCAGTTGATTTGTTTTTGTTTTTTACTGTAGTAAAGTTTGATTGTGTGTGAGTTTATATGAGCAGCGCACCCTCAAATGTTTGACCTGATATTGGCTCTTGAACTTCATGGTGCCCTGAACCTGAGCCACTGTATACTTTGGATACTGCACCAAATTAGTGTGTAGTCCAACGTAACTCTAAAATCATCTTAGATCAAATTTTAGTTAGCTCAGTTATCCCAGCCTCCCCTCCCCGAGGTGTCTGAGGCCAAGTGCTCAGCTTTACTGCTTTATCATCTGATATTCTTTGTAAACCTTTCCAGACCAAAGTGCTAAGATGCTTTTCGGAAGCTGGGCTTAGCTCTGCTTAGTACCAGATGACTCCTCAAGCCCCATGCTGCTTCCAGTACCGCAGCACTGCCTACAGCCAAGCCATAAGTGATACAGAGAGAGAGAGAGAGAGAGGACGCATGGGTAGCAGAGAGACAGCAAGGGAGGAAGGGGGTAGATGAGAGGTTGGAAGAGATAAAAGGATGACAGGGAAAGTGGAAGAGTGACAGAAGCGGATGGATGGGTGAGAGAGTGTGGGGTAGGGTGGTGTAGGATGGTGTGGGGTGGGGTGTTCTCCTCTGTCAGCTCTCCCGAGCATCCGTCCATCCTGCTGAGACAGAAAGAGATGAAAGTGTGAGGATAGCTCGGCGGGCTAGTTAGAGGAAAGGTGAATTGAGCTCCTGCGGGGACGGTGAGGAGCAAAGCAGGCGGGGGGTAAGAGTTGGTGAAAATAGCCTGAGCTGAACTACAAGCTGAATTTCTAATGCCACATTTGCTTTTCATTGGCCCTGGTGGTCTGTCACTCGCTGCTTGCCAAAGAAGCACTTACAATCAGAAGTATTAAAGAACTCCCTTATGGGTGCTATTCTGGAATTCATTGATCTAGCCTGGTGCAATGAAAGTCAACTTTAGGCTCAGAACGTCCGCCTTTGTAAAAAATGTTTTAATTTATTTTTTGAGATGATACTATTCTTTACAGACGGCAACTGGTATAGCTGGCGGAGATTCAACTACATTTGAATGCATGTACACAGTTTGAGGACAGTGAGAGCAGGATTTGAACTAAGGCCCATTCTGCAAGAGAGGTTACTTAATGAAGAGTTTTTAATGAAGCTAAGGGTGTGGCAGTAATGATCACAAATAATTAAACACAAATATTTTCGATGGCTCTGTTTAGTCTCATTTCCAGCCACCAGTAGCCCTATAGATGACTTAGCAATTAACCGTAAGCTCAAATTCAGTTTGAATTCGATTTATTTCTCTAGGGGAAGTGGGATGATTTTAACATTACCTGCACTGGTCAGTGATTGGGTAATTTTCATCCCCCTCAGTAATAATTATAGCTGCAATTTCCTGCTGCTTTTGAATTTGCTGGTTCTGCTGAAATTTAAATCCCATCCAGCAAAGCATCCTTGTATTTTAAAATGGGTGTAAAGAGATGCTGGTCCTTAGTTTTTGTTTTTTTAAATCAGCTTAGTATGAAATTTGATTTGCATTTTGGGTGAAAATGGAGTAAGTCAAAAAATGTTTTTGCTCATCTGATAAATGGAAACACCAATATATAGGCCTATTTGAGAACCAATATGACGATGGAATAATTATCAAAGCCATCAGCAGAGCAACTCCCCATACAAGTTCATCAAACAAGCTGTTGTAACCATAACAGGTGAGCAGCGGTATTCTCTTTTGAGACTCCTGTTTTAGCCCAGGTTATGTTTATGAGCAAGTTGGCAAATTGGTGCCATTAAATGTAATATTTCGCTGCTGGGGTCTCTCAATGAAAACAGTAACAAAAGACAGAGTTTGGTAAAGTAGCATGGCTTCTCTCTGGATGAGAAGAATCACTGAATTACAAGAAAACTTAAAAATATGATGGAAGTTCTGCAGATATAAGAATCATATTTTTTATGATTTCTAAAGGACTTTAGACATATTTATTTACTTGTGGTGTCTACCAGAGATAATGATATCCTTGGAGAGTATAAGTTACGCCGAATCTAAAATATGTGCTCAGTGCTGTGCAGGACAATGGCTTAAATAACCTGTGATTCAAGTGAATATTTAATTCCCCAACAAACCTGTACAGTTAATCAGTTCTGAATCGGGCTGAGGAGTCTGCAGCCATGCTAGCAGCTTGAAGCTGTAGGCTACTAAGGCACAGCAGTACTTTGGGCTAAATGCTAACATCAGTATGCTAACATGCTCTCTATGGCAGTGTTAACATGCTATGTTTACCAGGTTTTTACAGTGTTCACCATTGTAGTTTAGCTTACTATCATGCAAAAAATGCTAATTGGTACTATTCATAAAATGCAGCCAAGGCTGATGGGAATACCACTAGTTTTGTTGGTCATAAACCAAAGTGTTGGGAGTAGTTAAATTTTGAAATGAGAAAGTGTATGGATCACCAAAGTTATTACAATTCTTCCTGAGGGGAATATAAGTGTCCAAATTTCATGGCAATCCAATAGTTGAGATTTCTCTATAAACCACTTACTGTATGTCAACCTCATGGAGGCAATACTTGAAAAGTCAGAAAATCACAGTAGTTGTTAAAATTTATCCTGTGGGGACCATGGACATCTGCACAATTTGATGGCAATCCATCCAGTATTTGTTGAAATACTTCAATTTGGAGTAGTGAAGTAGTAGTGCACCAACCAGCAAACCACTAACATGGCTAAAAAACTCTTTTGTTTTTCATGATTCAGTTCCAACAAGCCCCAAGGCAAGGGTGGTCTTTTATCAAGTGAGGAGGATAGTAAGAATGAAAAAGGTTCATAATGTATTCAAGACATAACAGGACTGGTTTGACCCCCGGCTCCTCCTGTGTATGAATGCATTTGTCAGTGGGTGAATGTGGCGTGTATTGTAAAGCATTTACTTTGAGTGTTCAAGAACAGCTCAGTATCTTCTTAATGGAACAACCATTTAAAAAAAATGTTTATGGAGACAATGAGTAAAAGCTAAAGGCCCATATCCACACTGGCCTCCAAACACCTTGCTTGATCTAAGTTACTGTGGTGTATCTGTACGAAATTTTCCAGAAATCACTTGTCAACAAACAGTGTCTTCACAACTGTGAGATCTTATTCTTTAGATTTTCTCTTGAAGTCTGGCTTCCAGCTTCCAGTCTTTTTTCCGCTAACACATTGGGCATATGTAAATCCATTGTTTTCCTTTCACCTGACAGAGCTGTTAGATGAGCAGTCTGTAGGCTGAATAACTATATGGATCAGTGATTATTTTAAATTATGCAAGCTCACTTACTTTGTGTCCGTTCTAAAGCAGATCCAGACATGTAGCCACACAGTCACAGTTTAGCACTGCATTTAATTCAGCTTTGACAGAGAGGAAGCAGCCAGGACAGACGAGGCTTTGTCTGCTGCCTTGATTCTGCTCTATCATCTTATTTCCCCTGCTGGTCGTCATTTATTGGGGCTTCATAAAGACAGAATGAGCAAGATCTCAGCCAAGCAGTATTAACCGCCCACCTCCTCCGAGACAACCAAAGTCAGCTCTCTTTCCTGCTTTCCTTTTCCACACTTCTCCCCCTCTCCCTCTCTTGTCTTTCTTTCCTATTGTTGCTGTTTCTCTTAATTTCTCTCCCTCAGTTATCCTCTCCTCCTCTCTGGAGAAACACAGGAGTCTTAGTGCAGTTTTCCAGCTGAGAGTCGGATGTGTAGGGCCCAAGCCGATGTGACTTTGTCGTTTATTCTGTGTCGAGACATCTTGGAGGATGGCCCGGGTGTTTGTGTTGAGAGTGGTCGGGGTGATTGAATTGCCAGAAAAGCCTCTGGGCACAAAAAAAGAGAGAGGAAGCAAAATAAAAGAGAGGGAGGGTGATTTTTTAAGACAAGCACATTTCAAACATGGTAATCGGATGCCCTGAGATATTTGAACTCAAAGCCAGACAGAGGGGCTGCAGGCTTCGGAAGGTGGTGTCTGCTGTCAGTATGAGTGTGTGCAACCTGTAGCTTTATCTAAACAATGCTGTGCTCTACCTACTGTGACAAATGCTGCAGCGGTGAATCCTAATAATATGCAAAAGGCAAATTAAAGGAGTGGAAGTGGAGTGGGCAAAGAAACTCTTGCAGAAGCTCTCTCAGTCTGTCTCTCCATAAATGATACACTCTGCCATCCATCCATCCTCAGCTTGAAACCTCACCATGCAGAGGAAGAAATATAAGGCAGAGTCGGAAATGGGCCCCACAAGTGGAGGAGAGAGGAATGAAGAGGAAAAGGAATTTTTAAAAAAGCATTTAGGATAATAAAGAAAGGTCAATCCCATTCAGAACAAAGACAAGGTTTCTGTGATATCCAGGTCAGATTCTCTCTGGAGGTCTGAATCTCTCCTCTTTATGTTTTCATAATGGACTTTTTTAATTTGATTGATGGGTTGCCTGTCAAATCCCTGTGTTCCCGGGGGGAGGGCTTGGCGCATTTTAAATGTTACATTTTCGAACTGGAAATGGACAGAGACAGATAGTCTGAGAGCCGTGACGTGACAACATGTTTTGATATCATTTGCTCTGGGAAGGAAGGAGGAAGAGACATCCAACGGTTGTAGACACATAAAACTAAACTCAACATCATTGGTGACCTTGGAGGACAAGTCGGGGGCAAGGACATAGGTTAGGGACATGTCCCTACCAATAGTTTGGGAGGACAGAATAGTCCATACCAATATTTGAGTGAACTCGTTTGCACTGTGTTTGGAGGCAAGTCATATTAGATATTTCCAATGTGTTCCAAGAGGCTACGTCTCCAAGACAATCAAATTATGCATGATAACATTTGATTGACTGAAAGGGTGTGGGCTATCTGAAGGCACACTTCATGTAAGCATAACACAGTGGTAACTAACATCACCAGAAAAATGTAAACTGATGAAATTTTAAATTTATGTTAGCTTGCGTTATCTAACAAGCTGTCTTTCAAATATGGGAGACAGCTTCCTGGCAGCAGTAAATATAAAATGGTGGATATGTATTTTTATGCCTTACTATACTATGACATTTTTTTGACATTTTTGTGTCTTACTGTTCTATGTCTTTTTTTGACATTTTTATTCCTTGTTATACTATGACTTTTTTTGAAATTTTAATGCCATAGTATATAATGACATTTATTGACATTTTTTGCCATACTATACTATAACAATTTTATACCATATTATACTATGACCTTTTTTGACATTTTTATGCCATAAGCTACTATGACCTTTTTGACATCTTTATGATATATTATGAAATGAATATGATTTATATGCTTCGGTATTATATGAAATACTGTTTTTTTAACTTACTATTCTATGACTTTTTAAAATATTTTTATGCCTTAATATATTATGACTTTTTATACTTTATTATATATACCTTTTTTGACACTTTTGTGCCATGCTATACTATGAATTTGTTGAGCTTTTTATGCCATATTATACAATGTCATTTTATGAAACTTTTTCTGCTTTGCTATACCATGACATATTTTTGCCATACCATACTATTTAATTTTTTAACACTTTTATTCCATGCTATTCTGTCACATTTTTTGACATATTTATATCATACAATACCATGACATTTTTATGCAATGCTATACTATGACATTTTTTGACCTTTTTATGCCATGCTATACTATGACATTTTTTGACCTTTTTATGCCATGCTATACTATGTTGTTTTTTTTACATTTTTATGCCATGCTATACCATGACATTTTTATGCCATACTATACGAGGACATTTTTTCACAATTTTATTCCATGCTATACTATGACATTTTTTGACATTTTTTTGCCATCCTATAATAATACATTTTTTGACCTTTTTTTGCCATGCTATACTATGACATTTTTTGATCTTTTTATGCCATGCTATGCTATGAAATTTTTTTACCTTTTTATGCCATGCTATACTATGTCGTTTTTTGACATTTTTATGCCATGCTATACCATGACATTTTTATGCCATACTATACTATGACATTTTTTTTACACTTTTATGCCATGCTATACTATGACATTTTTTTAGGCTTTTATGCCATGCTATACTATGACATTTTTTGACCTTTTTTGCCATGTTATACTATGACATTTTTTGACCTTTTTATGCCATGCTATATTATGTCGTTTTATTATACTTTTATGCCATGCTAAACTATGACACTTTTTGACCTTTTTTTGCCATACTATACTATGACATTTTTCGACACTTTCATGCCATGCTATACTATTACATTTTTTTGCCATACTATACTATGTCGTTTTTTCACAATTTTATGCCATGCTATACCATGACATTTTTATGCCATACTATACGATGTCGTTTTTTTACACTTTTATGCCATGTTATACAATGTCATTTTATGACACTTTTTCTGCCATGCTATACCATGACATTTTTATGCCATACTATACGATGTCGTTTTTTTACACTTTTATGCCATGTTATACAATGTCATTTTATGACACTTTTTCTGCCATGCTATACCATGACATATTTTTTCCATACCATACTATTTAGTTTTTCAACACTTTTATTCCATGCTATTCTATCATATTTTTTTACATATTTATATCATACAATACCATGACATTTTTATGCAATGCTATACTATGACATTTTTTGACCTTTTTATGCCATGCTATACTATGTCATTTTATTATACTTTTATGCCATGCCATACTATGACACGTTTTGACCTTTTTTGCAATGCCATACTATGACATTTTTCGACACTTTCATGCCATGCAATACTATGACATTTTTTTTGCCATACTATACTATGTCGTTTTTTCACAATTTTATGCCATGCTATACTATGTCGTTTTTTTACACTTTCATGCCATACTATACTATGACATTTTTTTACACTTTTATGCCATGCTATACCATGACATTTTTTGACCTTTTTTTGCCATGCTATACTATGTCGTTTTTTTACACTTTTATGGCATGCTATACTATGACATTTTTTGACCTTTTTATGCCATGCTATACTATGTCGTTTTTTTTACACTTTTATGCCATTCTATACTATGACATTTTTTGACACTTTTATGCCATGCTATGCTATGACATTTTTTTACCTTTGTTTGCCATGCTATACTATGACTATACTATGACATTTTTTGACCTTTTTATGCCATGCTATACTATGACATTTTTTAACATTTTCATGCCATGCTATACGATGTTGTTTTTTTTACATTTTTATGCCATACTATACTATGACACTTTTTGACCTTTTTTTGCCATGCTATACTATGACATTTTTTAACATTTTCATGCCATGCTATACGATGTTGTTTTTTTTACATTTTTATGCCATACTATACTATGACACTTTTTGACCTTTTTTTGCCATGCTATACTATGACATTTTTTAACATTTTCATGCCATGCTATACGATGTTGTTTTTTTTACATTTTTATGCCATACTATACTATGACACTTTTTGACCTTTTTTTGCCATGCTATACTATGTCGTTTTTTTACACTTTTATGCCATGCTATACTATGTCGTTTTTTTTATACTTTTATGCCATGCTATACTATGAAACTTTTTGACCTTTTTTTGCCATGCCATACTATGACATTTTTCGACACTTTCATTCCATGCTATATTATTACAATTTTATGCCATGCTATACCATGACATTTTTTGAACTTTTTTTGCCATGCTATACTATGACATTTTTTCACCTTTTTTTGCCATGCTATACTATGTCGTTTTTTTTACACTTTTATGCCATGCTATACTATGACATTTTTTGATGGTTTCATGCCATGCTATGCTATGACATTTTTTTACCTTTTTATGCCATGCTATACTGTGTCGTTTTTTTAGACTTTTATGCCATGCTATACTATGACATTTTTTGGCGGTTTCATGCCATGCTATACTATGACATTTTTTGACCTTTTTATGCCATGCTATACTATGTCGTTTTTTTATACTTTTATGCCATGCTATACTATGAAAGTTTTTGACCTTTTTTTGCCATGCCATACTATGACATTTTTCGACACTTTCATTCCATGCTTTATTATTACAATTTTATGCCATGCTATACTATGACATTTTTTGACCTTTTTATGCCATGCTATACTATGTCGTTTTTTTATACTTTTATGCCATGCTATACTATGAAAGTTTTTGACCTTTTTTTGCCATGCCATACTATGACATTTTTCGACACTTTCATTCCATGCTTTATTATTACAATTTTATGCCATGCTATACTATGACATTTTTTGACCTTTTTTTGCCATGCTATACTATGACATTTTTTCACCTTTTTTTGCCATGCTATACTATGTCGTTTTTTTTACACTTTTATGCCATGCTATACTATGACATTTTTTGATGGTTTCATGCCATGCTATGCTATGACATTTTTTTACCTTTTTATGCCATGCTATACTGTGTCGTTTTTTTAGACTTTTATGCCATGCTATACTATGACATTTTTTGGCGGTTTCATGCCATGCTATACTATGACATTTTTTGACCTTTTTATGCCATGCTATACTATGTCGTTTTTTTAGACTTTTATGCCATGCTATGCTATGACATTTTTTGACACTTTTATGCCATGCTATACTATTTTGTTTTTTTTACATTTTTATGCCATGCTATACTATGACACTTTTTGACCTTTTCATGCCATGCTATACTATGACATTTTTTTTCCATTTTATGCCATGCTATACTATGACATTTTTTGACCTTTTTATGCCATGCTATACTATGACACTTTTTCGACATTTTCATGCCATGCTATACTATGACTTTTTTTTTACCTTTTTATGCCATGCTATACTATGACATTTTATGACACTTTCATGCCATGCTATACTATGTCGTTTTTTGACATTTTTATGCCATGCTATACCATGACATTTTTATGCCATACTATACTATGTCGTTTTTTTACACTTTTATGCCATGCTATACTATGACATTTTTTGACCTTTTTATGCCATGCTATACTATGTCGTTTTTTGGCATTTTTATGCCTTGCTATACCATGACATTTTTATGCCATGCTATATTATGTCGTTTTATTATACTTTTATGCCATGCTATACTATGACATTCTTTGACACTTTTATGCCATGCTATACCATCACATTTTTTGACCTTTTCATGCCATGATATACTATGACATTTTTTGACCTTTTTATGCCATGCTATACTATGACATTTTATGACCTTTTCATGCCATGATATACTATGACATATGATTTATATGCTTCGGTATTATATGAAATACTGTTTTTTTAACTTACTATTCTATGACTTTTTAAAATATTTTTATGCCTTAATATATTATGACTTTTTATACTTTATTATATATACCTTTTTTGACACTTTTGTGCCATGCTATACTATGAATTTGTTGAGCTTTTTATGCCATATTATACAATGTCATTTTATGAAACTTTTTCTGCTTTGCTATACCATGACATATTTTTGCCATACCATACTATTTAATTTTTTAACACTTTTATTCCATGCTATTCTGTCACATTTTTTGACATATTTATATCATACAATACCATGACATTTTTATGCAATGCTATACTATGACATTTTTTGACCTTTTTATGCCATGCTATACT